>NC_042618.1:327582465-327946782 GCF_901001135.1 Rhinatrema bivittatum
AGGGATAGGACTTCCTAAATCCCCCCCCCCCATTAAATAGCCTTTCTTCTCTGTTAGCCCTGGTCTTTAAACCCTACTGTTCTTCCCTTTTTTTTTTAAGTACTTACATGCCATCCATAGCAAAGTTAGGTGGCAGGGGACCCCGGTGCACATAAGTATTTACCACATATCTTTTGGCCTTCCCCTGACATGCACACTCCCCGCCCACACTGTGTCCGGCTTGTGTGCGCAACGGGAGATACGCGCGACCTCGGGCATATTTTAAATTCTGCTCGGCACGCACTGACCCTCTCTCGGTTTAGGTGCACGCAAGCCTTTTAAAATTCACCAATTAAGGGTTTTCCCCTAGATACAAAATTGGGGGGGGGGAAAAGCCTTAATGAATTTGGCCCTAAGTGAGTGTCTAAGGCAATGGGTGATAAAGTGACTTGCCTACGTTTAGAAAGACTATTGGTGAAAAGTAATATCTGAACCTGGTTTTCCTAGTTGTCAGCCCATTGCTCTAACCACTAGGTCACTCTTCCACCAATTATGTAGAACTGCTCTCTAGTGGGTGTATGGCATAACTCAACCAAGAGTAGGGATATGAAGACCAAAGTTAAGTGGAGAATTTTTCATTTGCTTTTGCTTTGCTCTTTGTTTTCTTCATCTTTTTTTCATTTCTGGTGTGCACAGTGTATAGCTGCAGACACGAAAAGCACTCTGTGTGCACACAATTTGTGCGCACAACTTGCAATGTGCATGCACAAAATTTATTTTTGTGCGTGTAACTACACACCATGCAGAAATGCCAACAATAGATTTTTTTTTTTTCCTTTTGGAGGGATAGTTCATTTGGAACAAGCTAAAAATAGGCCTTCTTTTTTTTTGTTCTGAAAACACTTTAACTTTAAATGCGTGCACATCTCTAACCAAGAGATGCAGAGCCATGTCACATTTCAGGGTCCTCAGAATGTTTGACATCACAGAATAATTTCAAATGGAACAAAATATAATAGAGCTGTCTTTTTTTTTTCCTGCTCCACAACCACACTGAAAGTAACTTGTATTTTTTTAGACAATTAGCAAATAGGTAAGTACTGACTCTTCAAAACTAATATTAAAAATTAAATACAGAGATAAGGACTATAAGGCCCATTTAGCCTGTCCAATTTGTTTCCTTTTGCCATGCCATGGACTACAGTTGATCTCCAACATTCCCTTCACTTTATTTGGGATTTTTATATACATTTATTGCAAGTGAGAATCACTAGATCACACTTCTTTGCTACTAAGGAACAAGAATCCTTTAAATGAGTGTGATCAATATGATGGGGGAATTTAACTCTGATTTTTATTATTCAGTCTCAGATTGTGATCCATTTAACCCTACCCAATGAAAATTACATGGATTATGGGCACGGTTTTAGAAAATGATTTTCTGACTGGTCACTAAATACTACTCATCACTTTGAATATTTTTAATGGAAATTGCAATTTATAAATTTGAGGTAATATTTATTTATTTATAATCTTTTCTATACCATCGTTAAGTTAATTTACCATCACAACGGTTTACAAAAAAGGCACATATAAAAAATTGCTTAAGGTAGGTAACACATTATGGGCCGGATTTTAAAAGGGTTACGTGCGTAACCCTTTTAAATCCCCCCTGCGCACGCCGAGCCTATTTTGCATAGGCTCGGCGGCGCGTGCAAGCCCCAGGACGCACGTAAGTCCCGGGGCTTGCAAAAAGGGGCGGGCGGGGCGTGGCCAGGGGGCGCGGTTTTTTATCGGGGGCATGTTCAGGGGCATCTGGGCGGTCCAGGGGCGTGGCCGAATGCCCCAACACAGCGGCCTGTGTTGGGGCTTGCTGCGCCGGCGCACGTAAGTTACTACTACCCAGAGGCAGTAGTAACTTTTCTGATAAAGGTAGGGGGAAGGGTTAGATAGGGCCAGGAGGGTGGATTAGGTAGGGGAAGGGAGGGGAAGGTGCGGGGGGGTGGAAGGAAAGTTCCCTCCGAGGCCGCTCCGATTTCAGAGTAGCCTCGGAGGGAACGGACAGTGCGCGCAAGGTTCGGCATGCGCAAGTTGCACAAATGTGCACCCCCTTGCGCGCGTCGACCCCGGATTTTATAAGATACGCGCGCGTGGTTTCTCCATTCTCTTTATAAAAAGCCAGGTTTTTAGGCTTCTTTTGAAAAGTTTGAAGTTTCTCTGAAACCCTTTGTCGGGAGTTCAGTTTCCTGAGGGTATACAAAAGGGAAACAGTCTTTGAGGCAACAGCTTAACTAAAAATGATCCTACCAATCTTACTGATTGGTTGGTTGTCTCAGGGAACTTAGTGAGGTAATTGCAGCTCTCCGGGTTGGGAGGAGCTGAAAAGGAATGGGAGTCTCACTGAACTGTCATCTTCCTGAATATAATTCCTAGGGCCATCTGGTAGCAGACCAGGCGGTCTATCACTCCAGAAATCTGTTTTTAACAGCACCCAGGATTTTATTTTGTGTCCATTGTTTCTTTAAATACTTCTGTATATGCTTTGTAAAAGAAAACATAATATACAGACCCTTCCTAGCTATACACTTTTAAAATTGAAAGCAATGTAAAGAGAATTTAGTTTCCCCTTCCTGTCTGAATCGGCAGACATCCAAAAGCCTCAACCATTATCGCAAACCTTCCAGATGCATTTAAAAAACAAACAAACAGTAGCACTGCTACCATATGTCCAGAATCCAATGGTCTTAACTGTCTGGCCCTTTACACAAAGAAGGTTTATTCCTTTTGCTTGACTCTTCAGTTTGAGTTGAGAGAGTGCCTGTGTGTTTCCCCATCACAGGGCTTTCCTGAACCTTGCTGCACTTAGGCAGTGGACCTCCATTGCATGACCTTCCACAGACTTCCCCCCTTCATGGCCATAGGGGCAGCCAGGTTAAAACTAGCAGGCTACAATTCCCCAAACATTGATGGAGTTAATGCCAGCAGGTTGGTGGTGACTGGATATGGTCCAACAACAAAGTTGTCAAGTTACCCATTTCCAGATGGATGACTTTCTGGCCAGCCCTGGTTTTGAGCTTATCTCATTGCATGATGGTATTTGTAATACCAGATTTTTATCCCTTGAAATCAGTGCTGCAGGTCTCATAATGCATCAGAATGGGGTTGTCAGAAATACAGGATTGACCTAAAAGGCAATGTGACTAGTGACATTGCAGGCCACAGGGAAGCCAGGTCAAAACAGACAGGCTAAAATGCCCCAGAAGACAAATTAATTAATACCAGTGGTTTATGATGGTCAGGTAAGATCCAGCAAATTTAAAGGAGCTGGATGGCCGGATGTTTGGGCAACAGCCTCAGAAGTTTTAGTAGCAATTCATGTGATGAGGGTCCTAAGCAAGGCCCTGTGTCACTGACTATGGCCTGCTGAAGAATTTGAGTAGGGAAGTCACTTAAACTCTACTTGTGGTTTAGGGATCATGTAATGGTAACAAAGGGTAATCAGAGTATTTGACGTGTTCCATGGGAGAGAGCCACCAAGACATTATTCTGAAATTAGATAATGGGGGGGGGGGGGAATTTTATGCATATGGTAACTCAAGGGATGTTTATTTAAAGAGTGTATATCGTGTGTGCCACACTGGCTCCTTTAATAAATGATGGGAAGATGCTGTTCTAGAGGAAGTATGGCTGAGACCCATATAAGTGGTATTCAAAGTTTTTTGGCAGAGGAGTTTAATAGGAGAACCCGTACTCTGGGGTGCTGGGAGTACCTCTCCTCATGGAGAGGACTGTAAGGAGCTTTCCCCTTGAAAAGAAAAAGTCCTGGAGGCTGGAAGTGATCTTTGCCCTCCAAGAGGAAATCCTCATGTGATCAGGATTTGGTCCCTAAGACTGAGGAAGAAAATTGAAGGCTCTCCTGTTCAGAAGACCCTGAAATGTTTATAGTCCAAGAGGGTTAAAGCTTGGGAAGTCAGGGATTCTCTTGCTGAAGCCACCAAGGAGTGTTCAGTTAACATCAAGGGGAATATTGGGTTGCCTTATGCTGGTGAAAAGAGTGATTATGGAACTACAAGAACTATGATAATGGGACAATACTTTTGAAACTCTCAAAAGGGGATCAAAGTATTATATTCTACTGATGTGGAAAGTTGGAATCATTTTGGTGTTTCCTTTCCTCCATAAAGAGTTTTGCTTGTTTTTGTTTTGTTTTTTTTTTGCTGAAGCTGATACAACCATGCTGTAAGAACCTGTGAACCCTGATCAAATCCGTACCTCTTGCCATTTTTATTCTCTAATTGCTGGAGAATCCAGGCTTGTAAAATAAAAGATTTTTGTTTGAAGATACAGCTGGAGTGAGACCCTCTTTCATCTGTGTATAGGAATAAAGACTAGGTGGCATACAATGAAGTTACTAGATAATACATTTAACAGTAATAAAATAAAAAATATATTTTACTCCATGCATAAATAAGCTCTGGAATTTGTTGCCAGAGGAAGTGGTGAAAGCTATTAGTGTAGCATGTTTAAAAAAAAAAGGTTAGGACAAATTCCTGGAGGAAAAGTCCATTAAAGAAGAGTTTCAGAAATCTACTGCTTATTCTTGGGATAAGCAGCTTGGAATCTATCTAACCCTTGGGATCCTACCAGGCACCTGTGACCTGGATTGGCCACTGTTGGAAACAGAATTCTAGGCTTGATGGACCTTTGGTCTGACCCAGTTGTTGCATTTGGCAGTCTGCTGGTCTTCCCCGTGAACCACCACACTTACCCACCCAGGCTGGGCCTCGTCCATCGTGCTCTGCCACCAAGCTGCTTCACTCTCCAATGCGGCAGGATGCTGCTGATGCTCCCTGGCTTCCCGAAGGCACACACATGCCAGACATCCCCTCCTTTTAAAGGGCTCATGGCAGGAAAAACGTAGAAGAGCCCCTTGTTGATCTCATACTGATAGGCCCTCTGAAGCACCTCCTCCTTGCCTCAGCAACAGGTCTCCTACTGTGTAAGTAGTGTGAGTTGCTTCAGCATCTTTGTCCCTGTTCTTCAGTTTTAGCATTTTGTCATCCTTGTTCTTCACTTCTAGTGGTCAGTTGCTCAGTGTTCTGTCTCCTCGTCTGCCCGCTGTTCTGCTCCTTGCCTTCCTGCCCTGTCTATCTGCCCCACCTTCCCTTTGAACTGATACCCAGTATTGAGCTCAGCTTGCTTCCTGGATCTCCTTGAATACCACTGACCACAGCCTGCCTACTGGACATCTTTGAACCCACCACCTGCCATTGACACCAACATGCTTCCAGATTTGCCTGTGCCATATCTGGACTGCCCACGACAGATTTCCATCTCATTAGCAGAGGCTCCCACCTAAGATCTGCTGGCCCCAGCACCCAAAAGCTCAACCTGAGGGGAACGTGGCCTTGTATAGGCAAAGCTCCAGTTGGGCTTCTGCCTCATCCGGATCTGCCAGCTGATAGTGGGGACCTGCAGGGCTCCTCTCTGCAGGTTGCATCAACTCCACCTCAGTCCAAGGGTCTACGAATCCAACAGCAGTATGGCAAGTCTTCAGTTCTTATAAAGATACTGAGGAGCAATCAGAGGTATCACAGAAAGGAAGTTCCTTTTAAGGAAGGTTTCCCTATCCAGATGGATGAAATACATTCCATGCTCTGTGCCAGGTCTACTACACCATTCTGCTTGACCACTTGCTGAATCCTGAACCCACAGAGGCTGGTGTCTAGCACATAAACAGTCATCAGGCCCTCTATCATTTTATGTACCCCTTCCAAGGTTACATTTAAAAGCTTGGTGGTAAGATATAGAGGCTGCTGGTTGTTGGATTAAGTATGAGAACTTGTATGCTTATTTATACAGCATGACGGAGCATCAAAGAAGAGGAAGAAAACAAGAACTAACTTGGGTAAGGAGTGATATCCTACAAATGGTCATGCTTCAACTGCTGCCAACTGGGATATAGCATGAGCAATGTGAACAGAAATAACTGGGCAGACCGTATAAGCCAACTGCTCTTTTTTTCTACAATTTTGTTTAATAATCTTTAAGATCAATTCACATCTTAAATACAAATTACAATGACTTCATACCAGAAGATAGATATACATCATATAAATAATGCAGTCTTTTAAGAATAATAAAGACCACTAAAAACAATAAAATAATGAAATCAACAACAGGCATAATAATCAGTTTATAATGTCTAGGCACATCGCATTATTCAATTTTTTTCCCTTAACACACACACCTCACTCCCTTTCAAATCACTTGATAATCCAAGATGGAGGTATATCTATTGCTCAGCTTGGACGTCTTACTCTGGTCTGTCCAGTCATCCTTAGTTGTTAAAGAACCCCAAATTGTGAGCCCCTACCTGCCCATTCCTTCCCTCCCACCCAACAATTAACTTGCAACATCTAAGGGTTGAACTACCAGATAGTGCGTGAGTTTCAAGTCATGGTTCTAAACTATTCCAGAGCAAACTCCTGGCTCTACCAGAAAGACTCTGGATATATTTTATCCAAAATATTCAAAAACTGTTTCTTATACATAAAAAATATACGAGCAGGCATGGATTTCATAAACACATTATGTAAAGCATTCCTTCACTGCCACAACAAGGCCAGTTCAGCCTCTCGCCATACCAGCATGATAGATCGTTTGCCTTGTACTAAGGCTTTTTATACAAAAAACTGCCCTCTTCTTTCCCCATGTATTTGGAAAGATCCCTTCCAATTAACACTAATTCTGGGCCAATAGGAATATTACAACCTAAAATGACCTCAACATCCATCAAGATCTTCCTCCAAAATTTCAATATGGTGGGGCAAAACCAAAAGGCATGTGTAAGGGATCCCTTCCCTTGTAAACATTTTTTACATGTCAGATTGCGTAATATGTGCCTCATAGCCTATCATCTGAGAAATATATACTCTATAAAGAAATTTAGGTTGCAACTCTCTAAGGTATTTATTAGATAATACACGCTTCAAAATCTTGAAACAAGAAAGCATAACCTTTTGAGAAACAGAAGTCACTTTCTGCTTTCCATCTATTCCAGAGTGAATCTATCCAATTGTCTTGTTTACATTTTTGCAAATATTTATGAATTTGAGATAGGGAAAGATTTGTATGCTCAATATGAAAAAAATTGTCATAATTCCTCGATGTTCATGTCTAAATCCTCCTGTCTCAATGAAAGAACATAGTGATTAAATTGTAAATATAAAAAGAAATATAAATCCCTCAAGGCAAACTGATCTAATTGTTGAAAGGATAATAAACTCCCAATCTCTACTAAAACATGCTGAACCTGTGTAATACCTTTGTCCTTCCAGAAAAAAAAACCCATCCAGATTGAGAGCCTGGTGAAAAATCCAAGTTACCCTGTATCAGCAAGAACAGAGAACAAGTATAGGTTACTTTCATGTTTTGTTGTATGTTTCCTCCAGGCCCAATGTATTGGCGCAATCAATGCATTACTTGCAAGCCTAGAGGGGAATTTATTTGCAGGTGAATACAATACATATCGCAGGTCTAAATCAGAGGTCATAGCCCTGTCATTGTCACTATTTATGTAAATAGTCATCTTATATAAATCCCGTATCAACCTCAACCAGCTCGCTAAATTGTACAGTTCCAGATCAGGAAGGCTCATTTTGCCCTGCATCCAGTTCTGTTTCAGTCTTTGAAACGCTATTCTAGGTTTCCTACCTGCCCAAATAAATTTTGAAACAACTTTTTCCAAAGAATCGATATCTTTTTGATGGAGACAGATTGGTATGGTCTGTAACTTATATAGCCATTCAGGGAACAGACAGTTTTAAATAAATGTATGTGTCCAGTCAAAGATAATGGAAATGTCTGTCAAAACATTTAGTTTATCTTTAGTGAAAGCAAATAAGGGAGATATATTGATCACGTATAATTGTTGCAAGTCCAAGGATATTTGAATCCCCAAATATCTGAAGCAGCCCAGGGCCCATTTCAGAGGAAACTCTCCCAACCAAATTTCTTTCTTTTTTTTTTTTTTTATCTGGATATGCAAGATATTCTGATTTGTCCCTATTAAGTCTGATATATTTGGGGCATTCTCAGGATATAATCATCAGCATTAAATTTGTAAGGGATTTAACTGGATCAGACAAAAACACCAACAAGTCATCAGCAAAAGCCACTTATTTAAAAACTGTTGTCCCCAAAGAGATCCCCCCCCCCCCCCCCCCGCCCAATCTCCGGATCTTGCTGTACAGAGATTAGCAGAAGTTCTAGTGCCAGAAGAAACAGTGAGAAGTCCTCTGCATATGTGAAAGACAGAAGATCATTCTCAGTTAGCTGCCACTACCGCCACTGGATCTGTGTAGAACAAGTTAATCCCCTGTAGAAAAAGTCCCTCCAACTTCATGTGATTTAGTAACTCAAATAGTCCCACTCCACCCTGTAGAAAGCTTTTTCAGCATCAAAGCTAACCACCATGAAGGAAGATTTGCTGTTTATGCATAGGGAGATGGCAGCTAGTAATCTACACACATTCACCATAGCATGTCTGCCTCTAACTAAACCCACTTGTCCCAGACCAATATACTTGGGCAAAACTAATGCTAAGCGATCTGCCAGAATCTTAGCTAATAATTTTTGGTCAAAGTTTAACAATGAGAACGATATGAAAACACAGAGGTAGGGTCTTTCCCAGGTTTAGGGATAACCATAATCGCTACTCCTCCTTTCTACACCAGGAGGGTAATGACCCTTGACAACCATAGCTGCAAAAGTGGCACTAAGCGGCAGTATCTTATAAAACTCATCCAAAAACCAATTGGGTCCAGGGGCTTTTAACAACTTAGCTTTATGAATACCCAAAAGAATGTCTTCAGAGCTAATAGGCCTATTTAGCCTTTTGTAGATGTTCATTAAAAGTGTAAATAAATAAATCCTGGCACTTGTTATGATTTATACCCCTCTGAAGAGTACAGGCATGCATAGAAATCCTCAAAGGATTTAAATATTTCTTGGTTGGTATTCAAAGCTCTGCCTCCCTGTGACTTTAAATGTGATATATAATGGGGTCCAGAAGTAGCCTTTTATCAGATGTACCAAGAGCTTTTCAGCTTTACTATGTTGCTATAGTTGAAATCTATAATATCCTCTTTTTTGCTTTCTGGTGCAAAAGTGTATTCAATGCTACCTGTGTTGAGAGATATGCTTCTCTGTTGGGCATATTTGCTTACAGCTGCTAGATTGGCGTTTAATTTATGCAAGGTGGATTCTAAAACTAAAACTTGTTTAACCATATCTCTGTGACTCTTTTATTTAAAAAGAGTATAATATCACCTTTCAAGATTGTTTTAGCCATATACCAAAACAATAGTGGGTTGTCTTCAAGATGTGCAGCATTATTCACTGAATAGCTTTCCCATCTCAATTTCAAATTCCCTTCAAAGGAAGTGCCATTAGCCAAATAATAAGGAAATTTCCAATTAACTCTGACCATTCCTCCCATGTCTTGTAAAGTAATCCAATTCCTACCTCCTCAACCCTAGAAAATTCCTTCAGTGTTGTTAAAGCATAATCTATTCTAGAAAAAGTGTGCTCTGGACAAATGGGAACAATCTTGTTCCAGTGGATGGAGTACTCGCCAAGTATCCAGAAGATGCAATTCCGAGTTCAAAAAGGAAATAACCTTCCAAACACCCACATGCTCCCCCTTGGTGTGATGTGATTTATCCAAAGTGGGATCCACTACTATGTTGAAATCCCCTCCCATAATAACAAAATCTTCCATACTGGGGACTATGTTATGAACCAATTGTGTGAAAAAGACATGATCATATTTATTGGGTGCAATACACTACAAAAGGCCACCTTCTTCCTGTTTAGCTCAGCCAAGATTATTATACAGCAGTCCTGGGGATCTTTCTCAGTCATCAAAGGAAAGTTCTTATGAACAAGCATTGCCACCCCAGCAGATCTAGTATTTCCTGAAGTATAACTAACTTGTCCTACCAACTATTTTTTAAGCTTCTGATGCTCAGAATCATTCACGTAATCTCCTACAGAAAGAATATATTGGCTATTTTTTTTTTCAAAGCTATAAGTTTAGTTCTCTTAATTGGTGTACGAATGCCACACACATTTCACAAAACCAGCTTCAAAGCTGTGTTATTCAGTAGGGGCCACTGTAACATATGGAGCAGAAGGAAAATGTCCAATAGGAAGCAGGTGCCTCCCCAGCTAAGGCCCCCACTCTGTTCCTCATTTGTTTGTTTAGAATGAAACAGTTGCACTTTACTCAAAGACACATTCATAGCCCACACAAACACCTAGACATTCGTCTTGCTCAACAAAGCCCTCCTCCTTCCCCCACCCCCACTTCCCTCCCTGTTCAGTGTCAAACACAAGGAAACCGCGAATAACACCAAAACCCCCCTCCTCCACACAAATCACCCCCAGCCTTCATCTCCCTTGCTGGACCACACTCAGGGTTAAGCATGCATCTCAAAACTGTTGAAATGAGATACCCATAATATAACTAGGGCCTCAGAATCAACACAAAAATTCAAACTTCAACAATTAAAACAAAACTGTCCTAGCACAGATCACTCTTCGGTTTCCACACTAATGTATTCTTTGTCAAGCAGCTATGGTGGACCAGATTCTCATCAACAACACGGCTCGTAGTACTACACAAACGCGCAGCAGCGCTGATAGAAACAGTGGAATGAAAAGTTGGAATCTCAGTTTTTGTAACAATAAGAGCTACAAAGGCCAAAAGCCTTCAAGACTAAAGCTAATCTTTGTGTTCCAGGTGCAAAGATTCCAGAAGAATAGCTGGGCAGCTGTAGTCTAATCCTCTTTCTGTAACAACGAAAGAGATTCCCAGCTGGGGAAAGAAGGTTCAAAACTTGCTGAAGACTCCATTGCCTCCATATTGTCTGTCACCCACAGTAGCGTAATTTCGAGGCTGAAATGGTGACAGGATATCCTACCAAACTACACCGGCATCAGCAAAACACCTTACAGCTATGTGACTAGTAACTGCCCAAAAGAAAATCAAAATGTTCCATTTTCCTTTTTATAAGAACAGAGAGATTACAAGGGACATAAATTTCACAATTCCTTGGTTATCACTATGATCCCAGTATAAAGACTCACCCCGCTCTTCATTCATGTAAAAAAAAAGTAAAAGTGTAGCACAGCAAATAATACAGATCATGTGTTCATTGAAGATCTGGCTGTCTCCATTTTATCTGTCAATTTCTTTGCCTCCACTGCCGATTGAAACCATTTTGTTCCTTCCGGGAGGGATACGCTTGTTTTGCCGGGTACATCATGGTGAACCACAAGCCCAATGCATACAAGCTGTCTACACAAAAAGGGAATTTGCACTGAACTGAATAGTCCTGAAACACTAGGATTTTTTTTGTTATACATCAGTGTTTTTGCCTGACAGCAATGCTTGTAAAATTTCCACTTTGTATGCAAAATCAAAGATTCTGACACTCACCACCTGTGGCTTCTCCAAATTCTCCTGCCTTTCTCCCAGCCGATGCACCCTTTCTATACGAAGGGGACCACTTGATAATGGCAGGCCAAGCTCCCTCACCAAACAGTCCTCCCAAGAACGGAAGCAGATCTTTTTTCTTCCGCGAACTCAAGTAATCCTATGAACCTCAGATGATTACAGCAAGAGCGCTTTTCTAGCTCCTTGAGCCATTCCTCCTGTTGCAATACCATCGTCTTCACTCCGGAGATTTTCGCCAGTTAAGGCAATGGTGTCTTAATTATCTGACACCCGTTGTTCAATTTCCCCAAAACACACTTCATAGGCACTTCATGTGTGTTAACTTCCTCCAACTTGTCCACTATTATTTTAAATTCCAGTTCTAGTGTCTCAGCTACTGCTGCTTTAATTCCTGCTATTGCTGATTCGGACATCACTGGGATTGTTCCATGCATACTCTGGGATTGTTGAGGGTCCACGATTTTCACCGTTTCCAGGCCTAGGCCTGTCTTTTTTTTTTTTTCCTTTTCTTTCTTCACCAATCGAGCTGACATTCTTTCGTCGCCGCTCAAAATATTTGTAAAAAGCCTTTTCAGCCTGTTTGACAATAAAGACAAAGCCAGAAACATAGGATGGAGGTGAATTTAGCGGAGGAGGAGAACAAAGCAAGAGTGACTCGCATTCTTCCCTGCTCAAGGCATTGCGTGGACCTCCAGCCAACTGCTCTTTATCTGCCATCATCTGTGTTGTTGTTTTACTGTGGCCCTGATCTTTGATCAGACCAGGGGTAGTCTGAGAACTGGGAAAGCAAAAAAGATTTTTTTTTTAAAGTCAATTATGTATATATAGCATTGCTTTGTAGGGCAACAGTTTAACACAACTGAACCAAATTAAAACATAATGGTTGACTGCTTTCAAGGGTCATGCATAACCAAAGGGGTCCTAAGAACATCCCCAAACTGTTCTAATGTGGCATTTTAAATCTCATGGTAATGGAGTACCATACTATCAGCTGCAACTAGCATTGTTTTTTTATAAAACTAATAAACACAGGGAAGGTAATTTTTTTATAACTGTCTTTGGTGGGCTCCAATCTACATGTAGAAAGTACACGCAGACTTTAGCCTGAATTTTCAGTGAACTTATGTTCCCAAATCCAATTTGAAAATGAGTGGGTGTGCGCAGATCCCAGTGCAGCATACCTGCACACATCTACACCTGCAGCACTCACTAGCAGGTGTAAAATGTATGCAAGAAGCTTTACTCGCATCAAAAGAATGCATGTAAAAGGTTTCTCCATCCCAATTTTGCCCCCTCCCTTCCACCCCATCCCCCTTAATGCATCTTTTTACTGCATGTAAAAGTATGCATGGAATTGCCTCTGCATGTACTTCTGCACTCCTGGCCAATTTTCAAATACCCATTTAAGCGCATACAACCCGGGTTTCATGTGCATAAATGCTTTTGAAAATCAGGCCCATAAAAACTTGAAAACAACCTGGATTCTAGAGATGTGAATCGTGTGATCGATCGTCTTAATGATCGATTTCGGCTGGGAGGGGGAGGGAATCAGATCGTTGCAGTTTGGGTTTTTTAAATATCGTGTACATCGAAAACCGGCACACTAAAACAACCCTAAAACCCACCCCGACCCTTTAAAATAAATCCCCCACCCTCCCGAACCCCCCCAAAATGCCTTAAATTACCTGGGGTCCAGAGGAAGGGTCCCGATGTGATCTTTTACTCTCGGACCTCTGGTGCGTTGTAGAAATGGTGCCGGCGCTACCTTTGCCTTGTCATATGACAGGTCAAAGGTAGCGCCGGCGCCATTTTGTTTTTGTCCCCCGACGTCAGGAGTGTAGGAGATCGCTCCCGGACCCCCGCTGGACCCCCCGCTGGACTTTTGGCAAGTCTTGTGGGGGTCAGGAGGCCCCCCCAAGCTGGCCAAAAGTCCCTGGGGGTCCAGCGGGGGTCCGGGAGCAATCTCCTACACTCCTGACGTCGGGGGACAAAAACAAAATGGCACCGGCGCTATTTCTACAACGCACCGGAGGTCCGAGAGTAAAAGATCACACCGGGACCCTTCCTCTGGACTCCAGGTAATTTAAGGCATTTTGGGGGGGTTCGGGAGGGTGGGGGATTTATTTTAAAGGGTCGGGTTGGGTTTAGGGATGTTTTAGTGTGCCGGTTTTCTCGCCCTCCCCCTTCCCCTCCCCCTTCCCCCGATTTACGATTTGTTGATGATAAATCGGGGAATTGTTATTGTATCGCGGCTCTAACGATTTTTGACGATTTAAAAAATATCAGACGATATTTTAAATCGTCAAAAAACGATTCACATCCCTATGTTTAAACAATTTTTATTAGTTTTGTTCTTACATCAACTGAATTACAACTGTGGAACAGGTTTGGTTCTGACCTCATCGCAAAAGAACAAACCAAGCCCTGAATCTGGAGACCCAGCTTCTGTAGATACCTTCCCTCCCTCCCTACCCCTGCCCTCCCCCTCCCTCTTCCCAATAGTCCAAGTAGTGAGATGAATTCTTAGCAATATCGAGTAATTGTATTGCCTCCAAGGGATTCAAACCAACCCAATGTCAGTCATTCATGTCCAGGCTGCGCGCTCTAGGTGGCAGATGCTGTAAGTAAGAATTCCAAATTCAGAGGAATTGTCGTCGATGGCGTGGGGACTCTTGGGACGCCAGATTTTCCATGTTCATCAGGGCATGAAATTGATTCCTCCAAGCCCAAAATGACGGCGGATTGATAGAGCGCCACACAGACAAAATTACTTTTTTCCCCAACTAAACCAGCTTTCTGTAAAAGCATGCGTGAGCCAGGGTCTCGAATCCGGATGGGAGATATGCAGCCAAATACCTGGACCCCATTATTGTGCGTTACCACCATGATGGAAACCAAGATGTGTGAAGTCCATGTGACAGCTGGAAGATCAGTACAGGAGGAATGTGAACAGATAAACATTCCCCACTCTACATATTACTGGAGGAGAGTGATGTCAGCTTCAAGCTTGTAATGTAAAACCCTAAAACCTTGTATGCTCTCAGCAGAAGGATTTCACACCATCTCGACATTCAAAGCACAAATGTTAATAACCTTGTGTTATTTGGAAATCAGTTTTGTTTACCACTGCCCCTGGAAGGCTACCATCAATTCACTGAGTGCCACTGACAACTAAAAATTTCCCAAACTTGTACTTGTGCACCTGCATTGTGCATATAAACTAATACCAGATAAGGACCGTGAGGCCCGTCTAGTCTGCCCAATTCCATTCCTGGTGCAATGCCAATGACCCCAGATGGCCTCAGGCTTTTCTCTTCAGCTAGGGAGGGATCCTCTGTGCCTTCCATGACACAAAGTGGTGAATAGTATTTAGTGACTGTTTTTAGGTCTCCTCCACCAGCTGCTGATCTAGTGCTGTCAATGGCTTTCGGTGACCCTACTATCAAAATTGACCTGGGGGCCTGCACTTGGGGAGCTGTTGCTCTCACTTCCTTTTCTTTCTAATGACTAGATACATAGCATTAAGAGCAGAATCGTAAAAGTAACAAAGTACAAGCTACCTGTAATTAGTTACTCTTTCTGAGCATCTAAGTAAGGAATGTCTTTTCTGTGGTGGGATATAAGGGTATCATCTTTTGATAAAAAGTAATTAAACTTGAGGGTTTTTTTGTTATGTTTTGTGAGCACACAGAATTCTGTCATCTACTCGCTCTTGTAGCTGTGGTGAATGAAAGGCAGGTGCAGGGCCGCCATCAGGGCAGTATTCTTGGGCCTGCAGTATGGGGCCCCAGGATCTACTGCCACATATGGGGGCCCGCAGCCTCCAGGCGGCAGGTGCGCTTGGGGGATGTATTAGTTCATGGCAAAGAGGCCCACTGAGGCTCTCTCCGACAGTCTGTCGCCCAGGGGCCTACTGAAACCTGGAGCCGGCCCCAGAGAAGGGAGAGAATCAATGCTATGCGTGTCTTTTAGACACACATAGCATTGATTTACAGAGCACCGCAGACAGAGACTCGTCCGTGCGCTTTATCCACTGAATGCTTGTGGCCCAGACATTTTGGCTGTATGGGGCCTCAAAATTCCTGATGGCGGCCCTGGGCAGGTGTAATCTGGCCTAAAGTAGGATTTTAACTTTTTAGAAGTCAATATTCAAAGCGTGTTCAGTGCTGTTTAGCTGGATAAGTAACTTTGTGGCTAAGTTAGAGGCTGTTGACTATGCACCTACGTTCAGTGACTGCCACTTAGCCACTTAACTAATGGACGTGTAGTGGGCGGATTGGGGTGAAATGAGTTAGCCATATGTTATGCAGCTAAATACCAATATTCAGTCTTAGCCGCAGAGGTTTTGTGGCTAAGTTAGACGTGCCATAGAGTAGAGAGCAGGTCTAAATGTAACTGGTTATAACTTGTACAGCTAGATGTGGTTATATACATTTTCTGTTCAGCAGCTTAGCCATGCTGCTGAATATACCTTGTAACTTTAGCCAGGTAAGTTATATCCGGCAAGTTACTTAAATGGCCAACTTTGAGTATTGACCTACTCTTCGTAATCTTACCACCAGACTCTAGTAACAGTTATCTTAAGTGCTCTCCTAAAGCAGGCATCTCAATGTGCCGAAATAGTAAGCATCAGGACAAGATCTCCTCTCTCCTTTGCCAAACAGCACATACTGTACATGCCCAATGGCTTTCTTAGGGAAAAAAACGTCTCCTTTTTCAGATAAGAGACATGTTTTGTTTGGGGGTTCCCTCCTTTTTTTTTTTTAATTGCATGTTACACTAAAAAGTGTTCAGGGTTTTGCTTTATCCATCTGTCCGTGTGTGATACTGATATCACAGGCAGGGAGTAGCAAGCAATAAATGTGAAATCCTAAGCAAACTGGCTACTGCACTGGGACCTGGCAATGTGGATAGAGGCCCTGGAGCTTGACCGCCTCTCCCCATCTGGGGAGAGTGAGACTGCCCCCCAAAGGCCGACCACCCAGATGTCGTGGTGCAGATTCAGTGGTCAAAGTGCCTTCCCTCTAAGCTGACTGATCTTGCTGCCATTCAGAGCCACCGGTGATCTGTTGGGACCTAGGAAGAGGGCCTCTGCTGCTATTGCAGGGCCCAGACAAAGAAAACAAGAGCCTTTGCTGCTTTCCCAGCACCTGGACTGACAGAAGAGCCTCCATTGTGGCAGCCAGGAGCTGTGCCATTGCAAGTATCCTGGAGGGAGAGAAAAAGACAAGGGGAAAGGATGAGATAACAACTGTGGAGGGGGAATAAGCTGGGGGTGGGGGTAAGCTTGAAGGAGGGAGACAGCAACTGTGAGGATTGAAGCTGAAGGGAGAAAGGGAATAAACCTAAGGGGAAGAGCATAAAACGTGCTATTTCAAGTTATCTGGCAATTTTACATTCACTGTGATGGAGATTTTGACATTCAGATGCATTATTATATATAAAAACAAAATGGGTGGATTGATTATATTTATAAATAGTACTAAGGATTCTCAATTAGGTTCCCCATACTGCTTTGTATTTGAGAGCCTGAGGATCTGAAACTTGTGGCTAGCCACATCTAATTCAGTACTTTTCTAAACCTGGGATTTATTTTGGCTATTCCTTTCTTGCATTTTTGTAGTGATTAACAGATTAATATATCGCTAATCATCAGCACACTTTTTTATCTATTGTCAACACTACCCCGGGGGAGATCTTTCTAGGTTAATTGTATGCTTAAAAAATGAGTTTCTCAACTAAAACTAATAAAAACAAACAAAAATCTCTCTCATCTACATCCAAGGAGCAGCTGATCAAAATATTTACACGAGCCTTAGGGAACTTGGTCCTGCTTCTCGTGCAGTGCTGTCTGAAAGAGCAACATCAATCTGCTGCACAGCCACAGCCAGAAATGTGAAAACCTAAATCCCAACTAATGCTGGACCTGCCTTACCACACATATATTCTTAATGTGCATTCCATGGCTTGCTGCTCAAAGAAGCACTTAACCCTTCAGAAGGGCTGATGGTAGATATTTAAAAAGAAAAGCAATAGCCATGCCTGGTGACTCGATGGCAGTGCTAGGCACTACCGCACACAAGGCCCCTGCTTTGATCCCTGATTTGGGCCTTGTGCTGTCTGGGTCAGCTATGGAGACTGTGTTTGTTAGGGATGTGCTGTCACTTCAAACAAAATAGGAAATGCCAACTTTTCCTGTTTCATTAACAAATAGGTGGTTCATTTTGTGCCACCATCTTAGAAAACTGGCCACTCAGTTTAAAAATACCCTCCTCCCCCATTGGCCACCCAGACCCTCCTCTTACCCCCTATGTGGCTTCAATGGGGCAGGAACAATCCCAAGTCACCCATCCCAGTGCTGCAGTTTTTCCAAAAAATGGCACTGGCCTCAATGCAGTCAGCAGAGCAGGAGCAACTGGGGATCATTCAAGCCAGAGGCCTACCTAAAGTATTTGGCACCCCATCCCAAAATATAATTTTAAAACTTCCTAAACATTGATAAAATATTTCAAAACAGCAGACACATCAACACCCAATAAATAAAACTAAGGATTTTAAAAATCTCCCACTCTCCATATGTCATCCTAAAAGTGTTGTAGACTGGGGACATGCATGCGCACGCACACACATGCTTGATGAGAGGTAGAGGGAGCATATGTGTGTGACACACACACACTCACTCACTCTCTGTACTTCTCTCATACACGCTTCCTCTATCTCTCTCTCACGCATGCAGACAGAACTGAACTGGAAACCACAAGCCAGATTCTGTATGCAGTGCAACAGTGGAAAAGCAGAAAATCTCTATTCCTAAAAACAATACAATCAAGAAATATAAATCAGAATAGTAAAACCATACTAAAAAATAAACATTTCAAAACAGCTGATGATTAGAATTAGAAGATCCTATACAAATTTTTTAAAACTTCCTAAATATCGATAAAATATTTCTAAATAGCAGACATCAAGTAACACCCAGTAATTAAAACTGGGGGATTTTTAAAATCCTTATTACTCTTCATACCTGTCACCATGAGATTGTCATGAACTGGGGGTACACAGAGACAAACAAAATATGCTCCCTCTGTCTCTTTCACACCACACACACTTGGTGAGAGACAGAGGAAGCTTGTGTATGTGTGTGAGACAGACACACGTTTCCTCAGTCTCTTATATTTGCATATAAGGAAGGCAGTGCATGCAAATGTACTTTTATGCATATTCATTGTGGATGTCCTGAAAACTTGACCGATTTGTGGCATCCCAGGACAGAGTTGCCTACCCTTGGGTTAGAGTGGGGTGGCCATCTCCAGTCCTCAAATGCCACGAACAGGCCAGGCTTTCAGGATATCCACAATGAATATGCATGAGAGAGATTTACATACAATGGCAGTGCATGCAAACCTATGTAAATCTCTCTCATGCATATTCATTGTGTATATCCTGAAAATCTGGCCTGTTTGAGGCTCTCGAGGATCAAAGTTGGCCACCCCTGGATTAGAGTAATGGGCTGTGAACCAGGGAAGCTAGGGTTCCAATTCTACTTCTCCAGTTGGCATTAATTGTGACCTTGGGTAAGTCACATTATCTCCTGTAGCTTTGGGCACTCAGAGGGTAAGCTCTTTGGGACAGGGAATGCTCATACCTTTATAAAAAATAAATTGTATAAACTGGCTTGAGAGGTGAAGTAGAAAATACAATATATTTGTATTACTATCTAGTGATCATGGTTGCAGGGCTCTGGAAGGAACCCTAGTGCATAGGCTCTGACTCAGGATTGTGTCAGCAATGACTAGAGTGAGTAAGGTGGAGAAGAGGGGGCTATAAAGTAGGGGGAAGAACAACTGCAAATAGTTGTGAATGAGGACTAATGGTGCCAGAGCCCAGCCCTGGTTCTGAATGAGCTGAAAGTACAAAAAGAAATAGTCCTAAGTTGGACATGTTTAGAGTTCATCTCCGACATATAAAAAAACGAAGAGGCACACATCATTGCAAGAAGTCAAGAATCGACTTTGCAGTTATCAAAAGCTGTTGTGATTGGGCCCATTTGTCAAGAGAAAAAAGATATATATGTAGAGATCTCTATCTTACATAATTAACTTAAGCTGTAAAAAGAAAAAAAAATCAGTCTGAGTTGAAACAGTACAGGGCAGAAGGAAAAACAGAACGGAGAGGTGTATCTCATCTTGATGTTGGAGTTTTATTACGTTATTGGATTTCCTGTTTAATGTAATTCAGATTCTACAATAAGGGTACGTTAAGACACCCAGTAAAAGTGAGATTTGTCAAAAAAAAACAAACCCCACCCTTCCCCTCCCATTACAATTAAAAAGGTATATGCTACAGACCTTGGCTCCCTTTAGAACCTAGCCAGCATGCAGGTGCCACCGCTGAGCAAAGACTGGGACTCTATGGCATCCACAGGCCAGTCCAGCCTGGGAAGCGAGTCTTCCACACAGCAGCACTAACAATGGGCCACCAAACTTGCTCTTCAGATTTTATTATTTTTTATTTTTAACAAATAACCAGCATTTGGGTTAAAGTTAATCAGGTATTTAAGGTAGGGTTATTTTGAAAGCAATCATTATGCTTTTTTTTTTTTTTGGCAGCGTGAGAAGGAGTTCTGGCCTAGGCAATTAAATTGCCTAAATGTTGAAGCTTACAACACAGACTGAAAAAGGTGCTCAAGAGTCATCAGAGGTATTTTAAAAACATCAAAAGTACATGTGGTGGGGGGTTTTTTCGGTCTTGTGTGTACATTTACTCGCAAAAAAAAAAAAAAAGACAGCTTGGGTGTTTAGGGGAGGGGTCAAGAAGTATGTGCACCAGGTGGGAATCCAAGTTGCTGTTTTATAGGAGACTTACACGTGTACATTTGTCAACTTATTTGCATAATGTTACACCTGCTAATTTAATTGCGCAATTGATATCAGACTCATCTATTGTTTTATTATTGGTTGGGTAAGAGGTCTGGGTGAACTGGAGAGAGTTCAGAGTGAAGAACTACGAGGGTCTCGATGACCAGAGAAGGACTGGTCGAACTGGTGATTTCAATTATGCGTGCATGTTTTAAAATATACAGACTTCTGCGCATAAATAGGGCTATACACGAGCAAGTTGCAGTTTTTGTTGGGTTTTTTTTCACGTCTTTCTCTTATGTCTGTCAAGTCTTTGGGGAGATTTACTTCACCACACGTTGGTTAGATTTCTGTTGATGGCTGCTAAGTGCACTATAGCCTTGGGGGCGGATTTTAAAAGCCCTGCTCGCGTAAATCCGCCCGGATTTACGCGAGCAGGGCCTTGCGCGCCGGTGCGCCTATGTTCCATAGGCCTGCCGGCGCGCGCAGAGCCCCGGGACTCGCGTAAGTCCCGGGGTTTTTCGAGGGGTGCGTGTCGGGGGCGTGTCGGGGGCGGGGCCGATCGGCGCGGCGTTTCGGGGGCGGGCCCGGGGCGTGGTTTCGGCCCGGGGCGGTCCGGGGGCGTGGCCGCGCCCTCCGGAACTGCCCCCGGGTCGCGTCTCGGCGCGCTAGTGGCCCGCTGGCACGCGGGGATTTACTTCTCCCTCCGGGAGGCGTAAATCCCCCGACAAAAGTAGGGGGGTTTAGACAGGGCCGGGGGGGGTGGGTTAGGTAGAGGAAGGGAGGGGAAGGTGAGGGGAGGGCGAAAGAGAATTCCCTCCGAGGCCGCTCCGATTTCGGAGCGGCCTCGGAGGGAACGGAGGTAGGCTGTGCGGCTCGGCGCACGCCGGCTACACGAAATCGGCAGCCTTGCGCGCGCCGATCCAGGATTTTAGCGGATACGCGCGACTACGCGCGTATCTACTAAAATCCAGCGTACTTTTGTTTGCGCCTGATGCGCCAACAAAAGTACGCAAAGGTGCACTTTTTTAAAATCTACCCCTTAGCTTATAAAAACACCTAATCTGCCCAGGCTAATGTACTGATTAACCAGAATCTGGGAGATTCCCTTCATGGAAAAGCTAAGGGCAGAAAGACTTATTAAACTGAATGCATGTAACAGTGTTTGGGAGCATTTTTTTTCCATGAAACAGAAGTAGATTGACCACCATGATTCTCTCTTCGTTTCCCCCACTCATGCCATCTTCTTTTTCTTATTTGATATTTTTTGTTTTGTTGTTTGTTTTCTGCCTACTTTCCAAAGGGAAGGAGGCTTATTTGATCATCCTGTGTATGCGTCACTGTTGGTCTGCCACTAACTTTCCTGACTGGTGTGCTATCAACAATACATTTTCAGGGCAGTTTAGAGGTCCAAGAGGAGTCCAATATAGGGTGTTTTTTTTTTTTCTGGATCCATATATGCTTTGAATATGTGTGTGCAATTGTCATTTTCTAATAACATTTATTGTTTGAAGGGAATTGGATGCAGAATAGATACCAAAGTTTTAAATGTCAGGAGGTGAGCAAGGATCATGATATTTGATGGGGAATCCACATATTCCACAAATGCATGCACAGAATTATGTCACCGAAAGAATTTTTGGCAATTATGCCACTTTTGTTTTGTATACAATCTACACCAGCTTTCCTGGACATGTCAGGGACTCTGAGGATCAAGAAAGGGATATTTTATTTCAGTATCCATGTATTTCATAAATACACCACCTATTAATAACCTTTTGGTTTTGCATCTAATCTGCATCAAAGATATCAGCCTTTGAAAATGTCTACAATATATGCTACGTTTATATTTTCCTTTGAAAATGACTTCCTATGTGTTACATTTTAGTGTTATGTATGTGTTATATTATGATTTTAATTGTAATATTTTATATAAAAGCAGTATCCTGAGTTTAGAAATAAACATAAACAGCTAATCGCTTTTTGGTTGTGCACCCAATGCATATCAAATTTTCAGGATACATCAAGGGTCTTTGGGCTTGCCTGTGGGGCTGTTGTGACCAGGATCAGGCACCCAGCCACGCTTCTCGAACATCCCTCGAGGTTCTTACCCACTTATTTTCTCATTGACTTGACTTTTTTCCTGCAGCAGCGGCTCTCCTCCCGCTGTTATTTTCGACCCCCCCCTCCCCTACTTTCAACAGTAAAGGAGGGAAACAATCCAGCTGCCTCCCCTTCCCAGCTCTGCCTCTTCCTCTCCTTTTGAGAGGCAGCCAGTGGGCCTCCTGTGGCTACCTCATTGCTAGCTCCATGCCTCATGCCATAGGACAGCTTTATCCTCGGGCAGCGGAAAACAAAACAATCTAAATTAAGATTATTAGGGCCTTGCAGCCCACCCCGTCCCGCGACAAGGGATGCCTCCTCCCACAAACAAGCAGCCCACCAAGACCTTGTTCTCCTGGGGCTTTGTTTGGATCCCCTACCCACCAACATGAGTATTAAAAATAAAACCACAAAAAAAACCCTTTTATATTTAATCGGAGAAGCTACTGCTGCTTGTGCATTCTGCAGGAGGGAAGAGTGAGTAAGTGGGTGTTGCAATCATGGACCCTTAGACTGAGGTGGAGTTGGCACAGCCTGCAGGGAGGAGCCCTGCAGGTCCCCATCGTTGGCAGACAGACCCGCATGAGGCAAAGACCCAACAGGAGCTTCGCCTTTACCAGCCCACGTTCTCCTCGTGTTGAGCCTTTCGGAGCCAGGGCTGGCAGGTCTTAGGTAGGGGCCTCTGCCAATGGTAGAGAGATCTGTCAGGTCACTGGATTGGAATAGACAGGTCAGGTGAATCCGGAAGCAGGCAGAGGTTGATGTTAGGACACTCGGCCATGACAACCCGCGACCGGGCACCCTTACCTGCACTGGCAGGCACTCTGTTCTGGCTCTCTCCTCGGTGGCCCGGGGCGGCCTGGCCCTGAATCCCGTGGCAGCTTCCTGCCCACGTGGCACAGGATGCTGCCAACTAGGCCTCAGCGTCCATCTCACTAGGCGTGCGCCCCTCTCCTCTTCTTAAAGGACCCGCGGTGGAAAACTTCGCCGCGGCCCCAGAAGATGATGTCACCGCGCTCGTGTATTTAAACCCAGCTCAGACCTCTGCACTTCGCCTTGGCAACAGATCTTGCTATCCTTGAATGTGTTGTTGCTTGTTCCTGATCCTGCGTTCCAGTTTGCCTTCCTGATTCTGTGTTCCAGCTGCATCTTCCTGATCCTGTGTTCCTGCCCCGGTTCCATTCCTGCTCCTGCCCTTGGACTGACTTCCTGGTTTTGACTCTGGCTTGGTACCTTGCCTTCGCTTCTTCGCTGCCTATCCTGACCTCTGGCCTGCATCATTGTTCTGCCTGTCTGCCATCTGCCTCGACCCGGTCTTCCTGAAGCTGCCTTGCCTCCTTCCTGGACTCCTCAACGTGAGGGAGCCACACCTAAGTCTTGCCGGCCCCAGCACCCAAGGGCTCAACCTGAGGGGAACGTGGGCTGATAAAGGTGAAGCTCCAGTTGGGTCTTCTCCGCCTGTACCACCTCCCAGCGACGAGGACCACTGGGGGCCTTCCCTTGGTGGTGGTTCCAACCTCATCCCAGTTCAAAGGTCCACATACACAACAGTTGATGGCAGGTGGCATTCAAGAAAGTCCAGGAGGCAAGCAGTGATCAGTGGCCGGTGGCATTCAAGAAGGTCTAAGAAGCAAGCAGTGTTCAAGAAGGTTCAGGAGAACCCAGAAGTCAGGCCAGGGTCAATACCGGGTATCCAGCTGAAGGAAAGGCGAGATGGAAAGGCAGAGCAGGAAGGCAAAGAGCATTACAGAAGGCAAGACACGCTTGAACTGAAGATATGAGCACCAGGACTGACGGACAAGACAAGGACCACTGAAACTGGAGAATGAAGTCACTGAACTGAAGAACAAAGCACTGGAACTGTAGTACTGGACAGGGAATTCAGACAACATGTGCTACTCGAAAGTAGGGAGACCTGTTTCCGAGGCACTGGAGAAGCGTCCGCAGGGGCCTTTTATAGGCCAGAGGCATGATGTCATCAAGCAGCGCCTCCAGGCCTTTCTTGCCACGTACCCTTTAAATTTGATGTCCGGCACATGCATGCTCTAGGAGGCACAGGTGGTGGTAGCAGTGTCCTGCCGCAGGTGTGGTTGGCAGCGTCCCACTACGCTGAAGAGCAGCATGTCCTGGCGGCTTCAGGAAATGGCTAGGAGAGCCCAGCCCAAGGGGTGAGTGCAGCAGTTTGTGGGAGGAGCCTACGGGCCACCAAACGCAACAGTGGGCATGTGTGAGCAGTCAGTGAGAGTCTTTGTAAGTCAGTGAGTGTATGAGAGAATGTATGTGTGTGTGTGTGTGTGTATGGGGTGACTGAGTGTTTGTGTGTCAGTGACCCTGTGAGAGAGTATGTGTGACCGTGTGTGTGTGTGACTGAGCATGTGTCAATGAGTGTGAGAATGAGCCTGAATGGCTGAGTGTGTGTGTGACTGGGCATGTGTGTGTCTAAGCATTTGTGTGTCAGTGAGTATGTGAGAGAGTATGTGTGTTTAGAGAATGTTTGTATATGAGAGTGACAGAGTCTGTGCATACCCCTCACCCCAACAGTCTCAGGGTATTTGGAATCAAATGTTCCCAGGTTTGGAGAGCAGGGGATTTTTTTTATCTTTATAGTTTTAATTATTGGGTGTTTGAGCCTGCTGTTTTGAAATATTTTATTGGGTTTTGGAAATAAAAAAAAATAAAGTATAAAATTGAGTGTTTAATTATTGGATATTCTATTCATCAGTTTTGAAATATGTATTTTTATTAGTGTTAGGATCTGCTATGCTGATGGGAGGAGCAAGCAGATGGGAGTAGCGATCTGTTGTGCTCAGCTCCTGAAGTGGGAGGAGTGAGCAATCTGTTGTAATTCTGCTGCTGGATACTCCTGTAGGAGAAGGAGTCAGCAATCTGTTATGAGTCACCATGCGTCGTTAGCAATCAGGGACTGGCTCCCGTGGAAGGAGGAGTTGAGCAATCTGATATGCTCCGTAGGCGGAACTAGCAATCTTGTTATGATATGGACTGCTGAGTTGCCAATCTGTACCAGCGGAGTGCTAGAGAGGGTACTCAGCTGGAAAGGAATGTAAATAGGTGAATCCTTGGGCTGACGGCAGATGACAGCGCCCCCAGGAGGATATCCTGAGAGGGACCACCGGCTAGGCTTGGGTATGGAGACAGACACAGTTCATTTATTTGACAGGTTAGTAGAACCACCAGAGGTGGCAGTAGGTGGTGATATGCCCGGTAGGGCTGAAGTCCCTCAGATACTGGAACTGCGATCCCAGGGTTGCTGAGCTGTAGAGAGATAGTGAGTAGACAGGGTATGCTGTATTCATAGCCAGTAGTAGGTGACAATCTCACTTAGATTCTTAAAGAGGCTCAGTAGCTGGAAAAAGTTAGCTCCTCGAGGAGCGAGTACCTGGTTCCAGGGAAAGCTCTGAGAGACCGGTGGTAACTCACGAATGTCTGTTTCTGCGATAGCTTCCAGGCAGTAGAGCAAGGCCCCCGAGGAGCGGGTACCCCTGGTAAGTCCGAGGAGGCAGAGCAGCTTGGAACGAATCCCGTATCCGAATCCTTGCTAACTCAATCTGTTAGGGAAAGTGAAGACTTTATATGTTGGAAGCGGATGATGTCAATACAGGGGGAAGCCCCTGAGGTTCGCACCCTTGCTGGTACATACTTCAGAGCGCGTGCACGCACCCTACGTCATCAGGAACATGGCGGATCCGCAGCATCAAGCCGGTCCGGGGACGCCGGGGAGAAGCGACATGGAGACGCTCCGGCAGCAAGCCGTCCATCAGACCCTGAGGGAGTCGCCACAGAGGTAGAGAGGGTGGAGCGAGGGTGTAGAGCAGCCACGAATGCAACAATTAGTATGGATTTACTAATTGTTTTTTTTTTATTTTATTGTTTTATAAGGAATGGTCGTGATTCTGTTTAATTGTTGCACTGCATAGAAAGTCTGGCTTTTGGTTTCCAGTTTACACATTTCTTTATATTTTATGGTCTCTTCTGTGTTTGAGTGTGTGTCTGTCTGTCTGCATATGTGACAGACATGAGGCATTCTGCTAGCATGTAATTTCTCTGTAGGCAGTTATAGATCCCTAACTTGTTTCATTTTCCTAATGAAAGGTGTATTAGTGTGTTAGTCTGGTGTAATATTTGCATTGTTGCTTTTTCATAGGTAGGGTTGTTACGGTTTGACTACTGTCAGTTAGTGCTATTTTGGTATGGGAAGTTTGCTATATTATAATTCAGTGTACTCTAGGTTTTCCAAGGGCCAAGTTCACACCCAACATGCATAACAATAGGCCCAATATCATAAAGGTTCCAAGTGTGTTTTTATTTTTGCAGGGTTTTCTGTTTGGCACCATATCAGTGCATGTAAATAATACATACATGTTGCTGTAAATGATATTTTTACTTCAGACTGTAGTTTGAATGTCCTTTTTCATGCAAAATTTATTATAAATGCATAATATGTGTGTGTGTGGAGAGGGTGGGGGTGCAAGGCTATAAGTTTTACCTAAGGTGCCTAATACTCATGCACCTACCCTGGCTCCATGTGGGAAAGCAAACTGTGCTGCTTTGGGTCAGTGGCTATCCGCTGCAGGAGTGATGCATATAGTCTCGGCCATGGCTAAATTTTCCTTTTTTCCTTTTTTTTTTTTTAATACCAGACGAGGCTGGAGGCATAGAGTCTGCAGAGCCATAATTATAAAATCACCCTCTATGTATCTCTTCTCCATTACTAGATCTCTCCAAAGTATTGGTAACATTCAACTATGAGTTGTAAGATGACCTTCTCCTGAGGAACTCCTTGACAGTGTCCCTCAATAATTCCACCAGAAGGTTAAAAAAAAAAGCCTTGCCTATAGCAGGCCTTTCTCAGATTATTCATGTAATGTTTCCAACAAATAGTCCTTAAAAATACCAATAGGAGTTTAGTAGCAGTTCTTGGACAATTTAAAGCATGTATATTTAAGTGTCTAGAGAAATTCTCCAAGTTCTCAGTCTTGCAAATAATTGAGTCAATTTGTATCATCTCAGTCTGAATAATGAAATTTGTGCTCCACATACTGCTCAAGATGTACAATTCTCTCCAACTGGGTATTAAGGGACCCCTCAATTGATTTGTAATTTCTTATGAATGTTCACAGTTAGTGTAATTAAAGAAGACATGGCATGTTCTAATGATTCCATCACATTCCACAAAGAATCCATCGTGATAAACTTTGGGCTTAACCAGGGGAGATCTGGCCAACAAGCATCTCCAATATGACTTCCTCCTCAGGGGGACTCACTCCTTCTGCACTTTCAGACCCAGCTTAGGTCACTAAGATCTCCCACTGCTGCTGCTCCAATTCATTCTCCCTGCTCAACTTCATGATCCCATAAGAGAAACCAGGAGTTCCACCCCAGCCATTGCTACCTGCATCACTTCCTGCTGTGTCACCAAAAATGATGATGGAACAATACTTCCAGCATCTCAGGGGAAGGGAGGAGCTGGAATTGCTGCCAAATCTAGGCTCAAAGAGGTCTCCAATTCTGACCGTGGGATTGCTTATTCTCTCACCATTAAGGATCCTCCACCATCTGTGCTAGGAAGCCTCCGATCCTTGGTTGCTTGGTAAGTGTCCTTCCCTGGGGAGACTAGGGGATGTCCCTCCCCTGCATCTGTCCTTTTCTCTTAACCATGTTTTATAACCTGAAACATGCAAAATAATGAAAAGGCAGCTAACTCAAAACTCCAAAGATGTTATCCCTTCAAGCCGCCATCTTGCATTCCCCAACTCCATTAGCTCTGTGGGGAACTTTTAGTTTTTTGTTTTGTTTTTCTCTTATTGTTTTCTTTTAAGGTTGAATATTTGCTCTTACAAAAAATTAAAAATACGGCAAAGAACGAACGGCTAATGATGAGAAAAGGGCAACATAAGACCTGCTGATTGTTAATAAGGGAATATGTAAAACATTTGTGGTTCCAGTTTATTTTATAGTTTTGTGTATTAATGTTTTGCAAAGTATTTGTCAATAATAACTTTTTTTCAAGTCAAAATGAAAAGCAAACTAAATCTGCAGCAGGGTAGTGTATTATATTAAAAATAAATCAGTCTTTTGGGGGGATATCATCAGAGTCAGTGTTTTAGATTGTCATACTCAGTCAGCCAAATCCCTTGCAGTAGTGTCACCATCTAAAAATCATGGGCTGATTCAAAACTGACAGCGTTTTGTACCAAATGCCAACCCTACTCATACTCTGACCTAAAAATTATTTATCTCAGATGCTGTCGGTGAACAAATAAATATAGCAGATAAAATATGTGGAACTTATCTATGTCACATGAACTCTACAATGTGACTTTCAGTCTAAGACATTTGCCACTATAGGAAACAATTACTGTATGTATGCCTAGATGTCAGCATACCACTAGATGGTAATATGCTTATCAGTTATTTATAATTTGTGGGTTTGCAAATTAGTGTATAACCATTTTTGCAATATGATTCTTCACTTTTGTGCCTCACAGACATCCTGCACATGCCCTGTCAGGATCTAAGATATTGTAGTGAACCAATACTGTTTAGAAAGCCAATATCAATGTTTGATCTTACTGCATTTGTGCTTTTTTTTAAATAGCCTGTTCTGTATTTTTTGCTTAGATGATTAATAAAATTAAAATTACAAAAAAAAAAAAAAAAGAGAGCCAATATTTTTAAATGATACCATGTGGGTTCACACGAACTCAGCACTCACTCATTGCAAATCTTGCATGCATTTTTCTTGTGTTGGCCTCTTTTTTTGGGATTTTGACAAGGGAATTTATAATAGGAAAATAAAGTTCCTTTAAGCATGTATATAAATCCCTCAAAAATTTCAACATGAGTCTTGCTACAGATCAGGATGATATAGATAAGGAAACTTTCCTTGAACGGCTGTGCTAACATAAGAAAAGAAGTTGCCCTACTGGGTCAGGCTGAGGGTCCATCAAGCCCAGCATAGTGTTTCCAACAGTGGCTAATCTAGGTTACAAGTATCTGGCAAATACCCAAACATTTAATAGATCCCATGCTACTAATGCCAGTAATAGCAGTTGCCATCCCATAACTCAACTCTTTTTAAACTAGCTACACTAACTGCCCTAACTGCATCCTCTGGCAATGAACGCCAAAGCTTAATTGTGTGTTACGTAAGAGAATTTTCTCCAATTTGTTTTAAATGTGCTACTTGCTAACTTCATGGACTTCCTCTAATACTTCCATTATCTGAAAGAGTAAATAACCAGTTCATATTTATTTGTTCTAGTTCTCTCATGATTTATAGACCTCTATCATATCCTCTCTCATGTCTCTTTTCCAAGCTGAACAGCCCTAACCTCTTAGCTTTTCCTCTTAGGAGAGCTGATCCATGCCCCTTATTTTGGTTGCTCTTCTCTGTATCTTCTCCAGTGCAACTATATCTTTTTTGAGATGTGGCAACCAGAATAGCACAGTAATCTAGGCATGGTCTCGCCATGGAGCAATACAGAGACATTATGACATTCTCTATTTTGTTCACCATTCGCTTCCTTATAATTCCTAACATTGTTTGCTTTTTTGACTGCTGAGGCACATTGAGCTGACTATTTTTGAATGACACCTAGATCTTTTTCCTGGGTGGTATCTCCTAATATGGAAACTAACATTGATAATTACAGCAAGGGTTATTTTTCCCTATATGCATCACCTTGCACTTCTTCACATTAAATTTCAATTGCCATTTGGATGCCTAGTCTTTCAAGGTTCGCCTGCAATTTATCATAATCCACTTGTGATTTAACTGAATAATTTTGTCATCTACAAATCTGATCACCTCACTCATTGTATCCCTTTCCAGATCAATATATTGAAAAGCACTGGTCCTAGTACAGATCCCTGAGGCACTCCACTATTTACTTTTTCCACTGTGAAAACTGACCATTTAATCTTGCTGTTCCTGTCTTTTAACTAGTTTACAATCCACAAAAGGGCATTGCATCCTATCCCATGACACTTTATAGAAGCCTCTCATGACAGACTTTATCAAATTCCTATTTGAAATGTTTCATGATTGAAAACCTATTTATAGGAGACACCAGGCCTGCATTAAAACCAGAAAAAGACGCTATTTTTTAAATTGTACACACGAGCTACCATCTTTTATTCATTTATTTATAAGCATTTGATATTCTGCCTTTTTCTAAAGGTAGCCCCAGATATATTACATAAAATAACAAGGCATTGAGTAGATGAGTAATAGATGCATATAGATATGAGGTGGATTGCAAATACATTAGGAAGGCGTAAGGAAGTTGTTACGCGCCCCACCCGCAGTCATCCCGCGCATGGGACCGCTCACCTTCAGAGTCACACAGCGGGTCCCTGTCCTGTCTCCCTCGCGGCCCTTGCAAGTCCAGCTAGGCCCCGGCGTCCCACAGCGGCAGTCACTGGGCCTTCAGTCATGCACCGAGCCTCACGCCAGGCCTTGGCATCTCAGCAGCTAGCCACGCCCCTACGCACGTGCGCACGGACCAGCCACCCTAATGTAGGTTCCAGGGCGAGGCCTAGTTCTGCGGCGCACCCTGATTGAACTTATGTTATAAGGAAGTTCCTGGCCTCACTTCCTTGCCTTGGCAATTGGGTCGGTTTGTTCCTGAGATTGCCCTTGCTCGTGTTCCTGCTTGCTTGCTCTTAGTCTCGTTCCAGGATCCTTCTGTTCCAGTTCCGTTCCTGCTTGTACCTGCTTCCTTGCCTGCTTGTTCCTATGTTCATTGTTCGTCTCCCTGGTCTTACCTCAGACTGACTTTCTGGTAAAGACCTCAGCTTGTTCCTGACCTGCCTGCCAAAGACCCCAGCTTGTTCCTGACCTACCTGCCTGTCTGCCACCTGCCAAAGACCCCAGCTTATTCCTGGCCTACCTGCCTGCCTGCTGCCTGCCAAAGACCCCAGCTTGTTCCTGACCTACCTGCCTGCCTGCCACCTGCCAAAGACCCCAGCTTGTTCCTGACCTGCCTGCCGCCTGCCAAAGACCTCAGCTTGTTCCTGACCTGCCTGCCTGCCGCCTGCCAAAGACCTCAGCCTGCTCTTCGACCTTGCCTGACCTCTGGATCTTGACCCTTGCTTCATTGACCACTCCTCGGACTGATTTTTGGACGTTAACCCTGCTCGCCTGACCTTGCTTGATTCTGGCTCTGTCCCTAGCCTTGTCCTCACCAACTCTACTCTGGTTCGCTCTCCTCCAACCTGTTTCCAGCTTCGAAACCGGAAGCACTCTCCCAGTGTCTGTGGGCATGCCGGACTCTGACTCTCCCTGCGAGGCCCACCTAAGTCCCAGCGGTCCGGGTCCCTATGGGCTCCTGCTGGGGGGACCTCGGGCTTCCAGTGGTGAAGATCTACACTGCCTCTGTCTCCTTCCATGCTCTGCCCCCTGTGGCCAGTCCTTGTACTGCCACAGGACAGGGGTCCACCCCCGAGCGCAACAGAAGTGGGTGCATTGGGTGAAAATTGCATATATTTAGTTACAAAGTAAGTCCAACACCAGTTGGATAGATGCAGCCTGAATATGGGCAGATCTTTTGGGACTCATGATTAGGGAGACTTACGGTGGGTAGGTACTGGAGGAATGAGTCTCTGCTGTGGAGAGCCGTTGTAGAATGTCCATAGGAATGGAAAACTATATATTAAAGATAAAGGCTGTACTAGTTCAGGATAAAATTCCCTCACTTGCGCATCCGTAAGCAGACTTACACTGCTGGGCGCGCACAAGCTTAAAATTAAGCGCACACATATGTTCTCCTATGTTATAAATTGCCATGTATATGGGCACACACCGACATACATGTATATGTGTGCCTGCATGCCTGTTTGAAAGTTACCGACTAAGATCTTACCTTTCACTTGTTTGGCTCCGTATTCAATATCTGATTTAAAGAACTTACTGTGTTTTGAAAGTCAAATGTAAAACTGATGGTAAATAATCTCATGAGACACAGTCTTCTGGCTGCAAAAGCATGGATTATTGCTGCATTCTTTGCAAATTTTACTACACATTTGGACTTTCTTTGCACATTTTCACTTGAATGATGCATCTCAAATTCTATTCTCAGACTTTAAAAAAATTATTAATCTAGGAAGTGATGGAGCCTGTGTTTAAGACTTGTTACTTGTAAATTTTTCTCAGCTTATTTCTAATTCTAAGACATTCTTAATTCTCCTTACCTTTCTTTATTTTACAATGTATTAGCAGCAGCACAAACTAATTCTTCAACCACCACTTAGCCTGCTATGGAACTGTGGCAAATGAGAATTTTAAAACTTTGAATCTCAGATGCAACTAGCAGCATAGCAGGAATATTCAACTAGAAATGCACAATCAGCTATTTTAACATTGGAAAAAGTAGTCACCACAAATTTAAAATAGTCAAGTAGCTTGTTACCAAATATCTCTTTAGTCAATTGCACATCACTTGATTCATCTGCTGTAACATTACCTATTTTACTTTCTTGTCCTCATTTTATGTCACCTTTTGTATTATATCCTTTATTTAAAAAAAAAAAAAAAAAGCAGCTGTCAATTACTGGTTCAGCTTATTTTTAAACTCCCCAGGAGCCTTGGACTATGCTATCTGAGTGAGATTGACATGCATATTTGGTCTAGGTCCAGGTAAAATGCTTCAGGGTAGACCTCATATTTCAAAACTTTGTGTTGACACACCAGATAGATTAACTAAAACACCATAGAAGTCTTGCGATGTTAATAAGAAAGCACAGATGTCATCTGGCTGAGATTATCTCACAGTCACAGTCACAGTTCAGGATATGACGACTACACAGTAGCTTGGATTCCAGGCCTGGTCGGGGCAGGGGATGCTGCAGAGGCAGCATTCGCAGCCCCTGGCAGAAGGGAATCTCAGCCATTGTCACTCAGTGGTGACCCCCAGTGGCCAGGCTTAGGCTTCATGTTAGCTCAGTTCCCAAGGGAGCCAAGATCTGTGGTTGATGGCTGAGGAGAGGACTATCACTGTGATGGCTGGGCTGAGGTGGGGGGAGGGGGAAATAGTAAGAGGGAGAAAATTACTGGCTAGTTGTGAATGAAGGATCATGATGCCATCCACAGCCCAAGAAAGGCTCACTCCAATTGAGCTGGAAGCCCAGCAGAGTAAGAGAGAACTGCTAGACCAAATCATGCCTCCCACACACAAAACCCCCAAAGGAATGTAGTATTAAATCAGCTAAGTAAACAAATCCTTGTGACCTCTCTCCTGGGTAAGGCAACCTAACATTTTCTTATTTTATTTGAAGCTTTCTCTCTCTCTCTTTTTTTTTTTTTTTTTGGTATAATAGTAACAGTGGTCACTGCGAGATTCAAACAGTGCTAAAGTATCAGATGTAAAGATACCACTGGGGTCATTATTAGGACCTCAACAGCAGCCCACAAGCTCAGCACCTGAACTTCAGACCATTCAGAGCTAAGGATGGCAACATGTATTGACGGGTTCAAGATCCCTAAGGGAAAACGTCAGTTACTCTTAGCTGGATTGTGATAAATTACAGGAGGACCTTGCGAGACTGGAAGAGTGGGCAACCAAATGGCAGATAAAATGTAATGTGGATAAGTGCAAGGTGATGCATATAGGGAAAAATAACCCGTGCTGTAGTTACACGATGTTAGGTTCCATATTAGGAGCAACAAGCCAAGAAAAAGATCTAGGCATCATAGTGGATAACACATTCAAATCATCGGCTCAGTGTGCTGTGGCAGACAGAAAAAGCAAACGTTAGGAATTATTAGGAAGGGAATGGTAAATAAAATGGGAATGTCATAATGCCTCTATCGCTCCATTGTGAGACTGCAGCTTGAGTACTGTGTACAATTCTGGTCGCCACATCTCAAAAAAGATATAGTTGCACTGGTGAAGGTACAGAGAAGGGTGACCAAAATAATAAAGGGGATAGAACAGCTCCCCTATGAGGAAAGGCTAAAGAGGTTAGGGCTGGTCAGCTTGGAGAAGAGACAGCTGAGGGAGGATATGATAGAGGTCTTTAAAATTGAGAGGTCTAGAACTGGTAAATGTGAATCAGTTATTTACTCTTTCGGATAATGGAAGGACTAGGGGGCACTCCATGAAGTTAGCAAGTAGCACATTTAAAACTAATTGGAGAAAATTCACTCAACACACAATTAAACTCTATAATTTTTTCCCAGAAGATGTGGTTAGTGTAGCTGGGTTTAAAAAAAGGTTTAGATAAGTTCTTAGGGAAGTCCATTAACTGCTATTAATCAAGTTGACTTAGGGGCAGGTTTTAAAACCTACGCGTGCGGCCTACATTTGTGCATGCTATCCGGCGCGCACAAATGTACGCACGATTTTATAACATGCACGCGCAGCTGCGCGCATGTTATAAAATCCAGGGTCGGCGCGCACAGGGGAGTGCACACTAGTGAACCTTGTGTGCGCCGAGCCCTAGGGGATCTCCGATGGATTTCCCCATTCTCTCCGAGTCCGCTCCGAAATCGGAGTGGCCTCAGGGGGAACTTTCCTTTGGCTGCTCCCCAGCCCTACCTAAATCCCTCCCCCACCTTATTTTGTAAGTTACGCCTGCCTTTGGCAGGCATAATCTGTGCACGCCAGCCAGCTGCCGGCCCCCTGGCAAAGCAGCAAATGGCCGCTATGCCGGAGGCCTTGGTCCCGCCCCGTCCCGCCCCTTTCACAAAGCCCCGAGACATACGTGCGTCCCGGGACTTTGTGCGTGTCGCCGGGCCTATACAAAATAGGCTCGGCGCTTAACCCTTTTAAAATCCGCCCCTTAGGGAATAGCCACTGCTAGTACTGTCATCTGGGATCTACTTAGTGTTTGGGTACTTGTAGCCTGGATTTACCACTGTTGGAAACAGGATGTTGGGCTTCATAGACTTTTGGTCTGACCCAGTATGGCAACTTCTTATGTTGCTGCTAGGTTAGGCTAGATGGGAGTATGAATCACATGGGGATAAATCTGGGCAGCTGCTAATAAAAACTCAGGATGCCTTTGCGCAGTAAGGATAGAGTCTAACTGACCTGGAAGCAAAAAAATCAAAACTAATGTTTATGCGTGATGGGGAAAAAGATTCCCCCTCCCTTCCACGTTTAGTTTTGCATTTTATAAATGACGCATATTATAGAAAAGAAAATTTTCATTATGCAGCGATACAGTTGGGTGGGACAAAATGAAGTCCCACAACTGTAGCCACAACTATTCTCTGCCTAGAAACTGAATCTCATAGGAAATCCTGGTTGACCTTCCTGGCAGATTAACCACCTCTCCTGCTGCTGACAGTGCTCCCTAATTACATTTTGGCTTTTTCCTGAGCTTTCAAAAAGTAACTGCACTGCAATAACTGCCTTCTGCTTTTTTACAAAGAATGCCGATTTGTTAGCCAGTGGTGAAAGTAGGTAGGAATGAAATGGCAATGAACTCTTTTTTTTTTCTCTTGATGCTGAAATATGTACAAACCAACCTATTGTAACTTTATGTACACTACTGCCCTGCCCAGGACCCCTTTACAGGCAAGGCTTCTGAAAAAAAAAATTATGCTAAAAGAACATACAAGCAAACTTGACAATTCAGTCAGCAGCTGAAATCATTAACGCAGCACTTTTCACTTTATTTCCTTTCTGATGAGCTGTCACAAAATTTATTTATAGTTCCTTCTACTCAATTGTGCCTACGTTTATGAACCAGGATTAATAGTGACATTTGTTGTGATCATTATCTGCGAACATCCCAAGGAGTAAATGGATTATAAGAATATGGCAGTGTGGACTCCCTCAGACTACCTTAAGGGAATGGGCACAGCTGTCTCACCCGGTCCTCGTTAAGATCCAGACCCACAGGGAATCCTGGGTGAAGGGAGGATCCCTTCACCAGAGTATAAGAACTCAGGGCTTAGAAAGGTTGGGCAGGTAGAGACCCACTTTATGCCAAGACCTGTTGTGTTTAAGGGATTGTGTGTTACCTGAAGTTAAGGTGAGTGGCACTGATTATTTACAGTTGAAAAACAAAAAAAACAAATTGAACCTAAGGAACATCCAGAATCTGCCTTCTTATTTCTCTGGCTGTTTTCAAGCCACTATCACACAAGTTACCACATAGTGTCAGAAGTTTGATTCTTGCCTAAGCGGGAAGCGCAGGCAAGAATTCACAGCAGTCCTCCCAGTTCTACCCACTGAACTCTTCACATCAGATCAAGGAGGCTAGCCTCCCCAACCCTCATGTAGTCAGGGTCAAGTAGTGAGTAAGGGCTGGACAGGCCAGGCAGGTTTTGTCTTTTTTTTTTTTTCCCTCCCTCTCCTTTCCCTGGAGAGGTATCTAATTTGGAGACATGCTTGATAAGCAGGGAAGATGGAGCAAGTGATCCAGGTCTTGCTACAAGGCAGCAAGTACAGAATACTCCTGCAAATGCAAATTGATAAGCAAGGGGATGTTGTGAGAGCAGGTGGTCCAGCAGCATACAATGATAATCCAGATAGCATAAGATAAGTAGACTCATCTCATCTTTTGACTTAAGAAGACCCCAATAGTTTCCTGAAAAACTTTGAATACACAGCACGACTAGCAGGTTGGCCTAGGACAGGTGTGCTACCTATCTGGGGGAATCTACTCACTGTGAGTAGTCAAGATGCCTTCCAAACCGCCAGTCCTGGAAGAAAGGGCCACATACCAGGAAGTAAAGGCCACCATTCTAGAGAGTGGACTCTCCCCAGAAGCCTATCAAAAGTGATTTCAGTGGGGAGTTCTGCAGGCTGGAGAAAACCCAAGGAACCTATTCTACAGACTTAAAGATGTTGCTTGGAAGTGGCTGCTCCCGGAAGGGGAGACTGGGGTGGACGTATCCAAAACAGCTCTGCTGGAGCAGATCCTAAACAGCCTTTAACAGACTATATAGCAGTGGGTCTGCCAACAACCCAATTCTTATGGTTGAAAAGGTGCCTAGAAGTAGTAGAAGTCTGTTATCAGGCCCAGACCATGCCTGAATCACCACCGTTCTCAGAGAAGCCATTTGATCCAGGTAGAGGATGATGGAGTCTTAAGAGTCAGAGGTCCTGACAGCCAGTAATGTAGATCTGGTAGGGACTTTTTACCTCTCCTACAAACCTCAGCTGGACTGCTATGTTTCAGCTGTGTGGAGAAATGGGCCACTTTGTCAGAGACTGTCCCCGCAGGGAAGATGAGCCAATGGATGTTAAAGCCGTGGCCCCACACTTTTGTAATTTTATCAATGCCCCCAGCCAGGGAATCTTTACTTTTATGATTTGCATTTGAGCTGGATGGTGTTCCAACCCAGGCATTAGTGGACTCTGGGAGTGTGAAAATGCTTGGATGAAGAGTTAGTGAAGCAAGTCCAGAGTAGCGACCCTGGCTTGCATCCATGGAGACTAAAGCTGGGTACAACTAAAGATCTCAGTCAGCCGAGACCAGATTGAGGTAGGAGTTCTTCCTTGGCTATCCTATCCCATGATGATAGGATGGGACTGTCAAAACATCAAGATCCTCTGGAACCAGCTTGCAACAGGCTTGTCCAAACACAACCAGGAAGAATTGGAGTTTCCAGAACTCTTTCCTTTGGAGGTTTCAGGTCTATATTATAAAGACTAAGTCCCGGAGGCAACATCAACAGGACAAATATAGTTAAAGCTCAGTGCAAAGCAAAACAAACAAAATAGGCAGCTTACCTTGATGTTCAGGAATCTCACAAATACTAGATATTGCACATAACAGGTCTTAGCATATTCCTGGTCCTTGCCTGCTCCCTGGGGCCTCTCTAACCCTTCTGGGCCCTGCCAACTTATTTTAGGCTGAAGAGATCCTCCCTTGGCCCAGAATAACTTGTGGGGCTTATACTTAAGGAAGTTTGCAGGAGTTTCAGGAATACTCCCCTCACAGTTGCCATTTACCACTCCTTGCTGATGTCTGTCAGTCAGCTAATTTTGTAATCCATTCCACCACTTTGGGATCCACTCCCAGCTGTTTATTTTATTCAAGAGTCTCCTATCAAAAGCCTTGCTGAAAGCCAAATAAACCAGATTAAGTGCTCTTACTTAATCTATTTCTCTATTCTGCCAATCAAAAAAAATCAATCAGATTTGTTTGACAAGACCTTCCTCTGGTAAATCCAGGTGGTCTCAGATCCTTCAATCTATTGGATTATAGATAGTTTATTATCTCTTCCTTTAGCAAAGTATCCATTAATTTTCCTACCACAGAGGTAAAGCTAACGGGCCTATAGTTTCCATCCTCTTCCCTACTACCACTTTTGTGAAGCAGGACCACAACCACTCTTTTCTAATCTTGTGGCACCATTCATGTCTCCAAGAATCTAGTGAACAGCCCTTCAACAAGCCTGCCAGCACTTCTCATAGTTTCCTTAACATCCTGAGATGTATTTCATCGGCCCCATGACTTCGTCCACTTTTAATTTTGCTAGTTCCACCCAAACACTCTCTTCTGTCCCATTCCCTTTCTTACTCTTGCCAACCAGCAATAGTCCTTCTCCAAGATCTTCCTTAGTGAACATTGAACTGAAGTATTTGTTTAATATTTCTGCAATTGTCTCATCATACATTGCTCCTGGTCTTTTTCTCTTACAATGCTACCTCTAGATTCCCTCCTTTCTCTGATATAACTGAAAAGTGTTTCACTTCATTTTACCTCTTTAATGATCCTTTCTTCTACTTGAGCTTTTGCTGTCTTGATTTTCTTGTCATCTCCTTCAGCTTCACTAAATCTTCCATGTGTTCCAAGGGAACAGAGATGTGGACTGGTAAGCCACTGAAGATCTGTGAATGAATAATCCCCCTCAAAACAATGGGCAATGTTGATGACTTGTGAAAACAGAATGTTGATTTACTCACTGGGTCCCATGGATGGATAATCCATTCAAGAGAAACAAAAGGATTAATTTTATTATAAGAGCTGGAAGGGCCCCTGGGTGAAATCAGAATCTTTGCTTGTTTGTGTCATTGAAAGAACAATGCTGGATTCCCTACTAAGGAGCTCTCTTGGACTATGCTGCATTTTCCCAAGAAAAACATTGGATTTCCCTGAGAAGAGGACCATGCTGGATTTCCTCGGATAACTGCAAGTAGGCTGTGTGTATGGTAAGACTGTAATTATGGATACTATTACCGTTGGTTTCATATGTAGGTGTTAGTAATAAAAGTAAGTAATGAGAACTCATATTTTCTGATGATTGTGTTGGCTAAAAGATGATTGTGTCAGTAAAAGAACTGCTATCTCCTAGCAATTTAATGTTTATTATAGCTCCTTTTAATCTGGCCCATTGTTCTACTTTACCCGTCTCCTCCTCCCAGCTTTCTAGCTCCTCATCAAGGTGCGTTGCCATTTTACCAAAGTCCATATTTTTTAAATCCAGGATCTTCGGGTGACTTCTCTTTCTCTTGGCTGTTATAACAAACCATACCATCTGATGATCACTGTTGCTCAGGTGGGCATCTACCAGATAATATCTCTAATTATCTCTTTTTGTGAATACCAGGTCCAATATTACTCCTCCCATCATGGGTTCCATCACCATGGGTCTTAGCAGAACCCTTTGAAGGGCATCCACAATCTTTTACTTCTTGTGGATTCTGCAGCAGGGATGCTCCAATCCACATCTGGCAGATTAAAATCTCCAATGAGCAATACATCTCTCTTCCTTCCTACCTTTTTAGATGTTTCTGTCCAGTTCTTCTTTTTGACTCAGAAGTCTGTAGACACCACCAGTGTAAATGAAAGTGCCATTGTCTTTTTTTTTTTTTTTTGGACAGCCCATAGTGCTTCTTTCTTTCCCCATGCCCCCCTGCATTTCAGTTGCTTGGATATTGTTGTTGACATAAAAAGCTATTCCTCCATTTCTGTCATCTCTCTATTCACCCTCAACAGGTTATAGCCTGGTACAGCTCTATTACATTCATGAGACTCTCTGAACCATGTCTCTGTAATAGCAACAATATCCAAGTCCGCCTCCATGATTAGGGCCTGCAGATCTGGAATTTTATTGTCTTCTGCAGGGAGTGAACCAATGAGCCACAGGGAAGTGGAGCTAAGCTGTAAACAGCAGCATGCTGGGAAGCACTTTTTCACACTTTTGCAGCCACCTGAACCCTGCACAACTATTACTCTAATTTTTAACATGGCACGTTCCTAAGGGAGGAAGGAGCATTTAATTTCCAAACAGGTGAGCTACGGTAGGCTGCCATGCTCTGTGCAGCTCATCACTGGGTAAACATTCACTACTGTGCTGCCAGTGGCCTTGGCACTCTCTCTGTGTGGCCTTCTCTCAGCTGCCCAACACTAGGTTTAAACATGACACATTAGTAAGAGAGGCTGCTGCTGCTTGTGTCCCAGAGAGAACAGAGTGAACATGTATGTGACTAAGAGCATGTGTCACAGCACATGTGTGTAAGAATGTATATAAGAAATCTAAAGCTCTTGGATATGAGAGAGACTGAGACTAGTCTAGCCATAATGCCATCACCCTAGATATGCATTTACATCTCTATGGGAGTAACTTGAGGTGAGGTTTAGGTATTAGTGTTAGGGGCCACTTTCACATTCAATGTGAGACGTACGAACAGAACAGTGCTCTCTTGTGAAGATTTGATGACCCTCGGAGTGAGGAAACTCACCCAAAGATGAGATTTGTGCAATGTTCTCTCAACCTAGCTGATGTTACCCAGGTAGAGAGTCCATCAAGCTAGGTTGAGAGAACATTGCACAAATCTCATCTTTGGGTGACGTCTCACATTGAATGTCAAAGTGGCCCCTAACCCCTACATTAATACCTAAACCTCACCTCGAGTTCCTAGGTGGGGTATAAATACCTATCTAGGGTCAGGGCATTATGGCTAGTCTCCCTCCCTGGTAGTAAACATGGTCCCCCCCCCAGTGGTTGTATGTAGGAAATACCACATTCTGGTACTTATCAAAACGTGATCGCAATTTGCGGTAACTTAACTCTTCGCACTAGGTATTAGTGCAAATTGCGATAAACTCCCTATTACCATAAAACACGCCCCTTTTCCCATCACATGCGATATTTACCGCATTTTTATAAATCCAGGCCTAAGTTTGTACCTGAGGCAAATATTATATTCTGCAACTTCCTTGCACAAAGCATTCAGTATTGTCTGCCCTGTGGGGCCCTCCCCACGTTCTATCTCCCCACTCCCCCACCCCCATCATCCACCAGTGCATCACCACACGGCACCTCTGCACAGGGTCTCTTCACTGGGGAGGGATAGGAACCCTGCCAGCGCATCACCACAGGATGTCGCCATGCAGGGCCAGTACTAACTTTTCTGCAGCCCTGTGCAAACAATTACTGGGCTGGCCCCTCCTCATTCTGTTTCTTGTTTTTTTTACATTTAATTTGTGTTTTTACTAATCAGGGTTAGTGCAAGGGTATTAGACACCCAAAGTGAATTTTCTAGCTTTGTGAACATAAGATATGCCATACTGGGTTAGACCAATGGTCCATCAAGTCCAGTATCCTGTTTTCAACAGTGGCCAATCCAAGTCACAAGTACCTAGTAAGTACCCAGCCTTCCCCCTACCATGGCCCTCTCCAAACACAATTTCAAATAATGCATTTATAATAAGATTTTACATGAAAAACATACTCAAAATACAGTCTTTTGAAGTAAAAATATCACAGCAGCATGTATATTATATTTACATGCACAGCTCTGGTGTCAACCAGAAAACCCTGCATAAAAACCAAAAAGACCCTTGCAACACATATGTGATTAGGACTATTGTAACACACATTGGGTGTGGGCTTGGTCCTCAGAAAGCCATGAGCAAATTAAATTACAATTATAATATAATAAACCTCCCATTCCAAAACAGCACTAAACACCAGCACTCAAACAGTTACAATCCTATGAAAAGATGACCCTGCAAACATTATCCCAGGCCCTAAAACACTAATATACCTCCTTTTAGGAAAACAGAATAAACCAAACATCTATAGATCCCTACATAGAAATGACATATTAGCAGAATACTTAACCTCAATCACACATGCAGAATACAGTCAGACCCTCACCAAATACAGAATAAAGTGACCATAAATTATTACTGCAAATGTGCAGTCAAAAACTGAACTATAAACCATAGCAGGTCAGCCTATGTATGCAGTGCAACAATGGAAAAACAGAAATATTACTTACAAGTGCTCATAAACATAAAACAATAAAATCGGGAAATATAAATCATCAATAACATTAAAACCATACTAGAGGAGAGGAAAGGGATTAGTCTTTCTCTTATATACATGCACGCTGAATCAACGCACATGCACACACTCTCAGTTCCTCTTCTTTCCCTATCAAAACACATTCACTTCCTCCCTCCCATTAGAAGCAGAAGTCCAGAGGGCAGCCTCCTCTTCTTGAGGCCACAGGGGCTGATGCCGCACTGCATATTGCGTCTGTGCTCCAACTCAGCGCAGGCCCAGGGCCGATGCTTCCTCTTCCTTCTATGGCGCGGAGGACATGCTGTTCTTTCCTCTAGCCATGACTGCATGGCCTCTCCTTCTCACCCACACAGACCTAACACTTCCTTTTCTGGGCTGCAAAGGCAGGGAGGCGAGACCATGCTGTCACTGCCCCCAGACTGGTGGTACTCTAGGCCAGTGGGTCTCAACCATTTTCCCATCATGACACACTTGTCAGACAATGTTCACATGTGTGACCCATTACTCATTACAATACGAGGGGGGGGGGGGTGAGAGGACCAATATTACTTTCATTGTTAAGAATGACACATGGAAGAGAAGTACACTCTCTCTGAATAGAAATTACATAAAAGGTAAACCTCCCATATCAGAACAGTATTAACTTTCAGCACTCAAACAGTAAACACCTTACTAAGAAAAGGCAAAACTGAAAATATTACACCAGACCTTAAAACACCAATACTCCCCCTATTAGGAAAACAGAACAAGCCAGGCTGCTATAGAGCCCTACACAGAAACTAGATGCCAGTGGAATACCTCATCTCAGTCACACATGTAGACCCTCATCTATGAAAAATAAAGAGACCATAAAGCATAAATAGAAAAATGCAGACAAAAACTGAACTGGAAACCGCAACAAGCCAGAGACTCTGTATGCAGTACAACAAGGGAAAAAGAGAAATATCACCAGTCCTCATAAAACAAATCAAGAAATCCTAAAATCAACAGCAGTAAAACCATAATAATAAAAAAATATATATATATTTCAAAACAGCTGATGAATGGAATATCCAATAATTAAAAACCTATAAAAAAAGTTTACAGATACCAATAAAATATTTTAAAAGAGCACACAAAGACCCAATAATTAAAAATAAGTATTAAAAAAAAAAAAGTGCTCTGCTCTCCATACCTGGAAACCTTTGATTATCAGGTGCTCTGAGATGTTGCTAATTAACAGGAGGGAAGGGGGTTTGCTTGTAATTTTCTCCTCTGTCACACACTGGCTCTCAGTCACACACATACATACTGTCTCTCTTTCTCTCATTTACACACACTGGCTCTCAATCACACACACATATACAGGCTGATGCAATGATTGAACGCCTGTTCCCTTAACGCGCGCCGATCCACTTCTCCCAGGCGCCTGATTTAATATTTAAATCGGGTACCGCAGGAAAAAGGAGGCACTGGGGGAAATTGGGTGCCCAGGAGAGGTGGCTGTCGGCTGGCTAAGAAACCGGATGCTCAATTTTATGAGCATCCATTTTCCTAACCTTTGTACAAATGGACGCTAGTTAAATGAGCACCCCTTTACCTACCCTGACTGCCAGAACACTTTTTTTTTTTTTAATTTCTCCTATTTTGGTTCCTCCGACTTAATATTGCAAAGAAGGAACTGAAAAAAGAAACAGACAAGCAGTTTCTACTTTTCTGTAATTTTTGGGGGGTTTCTCAAGAATTTAATGCCTGCTCTGCGCAGGTGGGTTAAAATGTGTGCATTGGGCGCACATTTATTTTTTTGCTTTGGGAGGAAATAGGTAATAGCCTCATCAACATGAATTTACATGTGATGAGTGCTATTACCTACGTGCTCAATTGGATGCACGTTTTGGACACGCTAACCCCCCTCTTGCATCAGGGGTTATAGACACTCGTCCAAAATGTGTGTCCATTCGCGTGAACCATGAGCTGTGGGCAGCGCACGGTATTGCATCGGTCTGATGCTTTCTTTCTCTCACATACAAAGGATCTCACACACTTACATACATGCGCTCTCGCTCTCCCTCCCTCCCCATCGAAGAACTGGCAACAGCAGAGGCCGCCTCCTCTTCTAGCCCTTATGGCCTTGAGAAGGAGTCCCATTGTCCATGGGGGCTCATGTTGCTTCTCTTTTGGCTATGGGCCGATGCTGCATGCACTTGGTCTCTGCTTCCCGCGCGTGCTGCCGCTGCACAGACAGGTCTTCCTCTTCCGGGCCACACAGGGGTGGGAAGAAAACATGCTGCTAGTGCCATTGAGCAAGTGCATTTCCCAGCCCTCCTGCTGCATTCTGCTCTGTTGGAGGAAGAGTTTGCATTTCTTTGAGGCAGGGGCAACAGCTGGGCCACTATTTTGGGAGGGAGGGAGGCTGGGAAGTGTGCCGACATCCTGGTTGAAAACCACTGTGGGCCACCTCCTTTTCTGCCGATGGGAGGGATGGGTTCCCCTGAAGGCCGCAGGTCTCCCCTACCTCTTCTTTTGCTGCTGGGTGGGATGGCTAGCCATGACCTTTTTTCTTGCCTGGGCTGGATGGGATCCCCTGTCCCTGGGTACCCCCTACAGCCTGATGCCTGGGGGCCTTGCCCCCCTGCTCCCCTCACTACACCACTGGTTGTGCCGCATACAGAATCTGGCTTGTCTCTACTTCATTTTTTTTCTGCATGTATTCTATTTATAATTTTTTAAAACTTTTATAGTCTGCCTTCTATGTCACTTCAAATCAGATTACATTCAAATACTGTAGCTATTTCCCTATTCCCAGAGCATTTACAATCTAAGGGGATTTATTTACGAAATGTGTTCTCTCATTCTATGAGAAAAATGCTTAATAAATAGAGCCCTTGGTTTGTACCTGAGCAGAGGTGTAGAGGGTCTCCTGTGCCTGGGGACCAATTAATTTGTGGGGGTTTTTCTTCCTCTGCAGCCCCCACCTTCTCCTCCACTATTACCTTCTGACGCATCCCCACACGGCACCACTGTGAGGAGTCTCTTTTCACTAGTGAGGTATTGGAATCTTGCCAGCTTGTCAACACTAGGTGCTGCCAGGCAGGTCCAGGGCTAACTTTTTTTTTGCAGCCTTATGTGAACAATTACTGTGCTGATCCCTCCTCATCCTTACAGATGTTCATCCTGCTTACAGACAAACTGCTTTTTCAGAACTCACACACACTTAGACACACATGCTGGCTCCATCTCAGTCACACATACACACAAGCTGGCTCCCTCTCAAGCACACACAAGCTGGCTCCCTTTCTGTCAAGCGCACATGCACGTTATCTCCCTCTCTTATAAGCACACACTGACTCCCTCTCTCTCAGGAACAGACATGCTTCTCACTCTTCTCCAATCTGGATGTGTCTGCAGGACTTTTCCATTTGGGTTCCCGGAAGGGATGGGATTCCCCGGCAGCCACAGGCCTCCTGCACTCCGGGCTCCTGTCAGGATGGGACCCCCTATGACCGTGGGGCTTCCTCCACTCAGGTCGTCGGGCGGGATGAGATCCCCTGACAGCAGCGGGGCTTCCTGTTCTTGGGCTGCTGTGTGGGATGAGATCCCCTGGTGGCCACAGACCTTGTGCAGTTGGGGCCACCAGGAGCAATGGGATCCCCTGGCGGTTGTGGACATCTTCTTGTCTTTGCACATAATGGTCTCTGAGCGCCCCCTACAGCCTGGTACCCAGGGGCCTTGGTCCCCCCATCTTGTTACATCACTGTACCAAAGGTAATCGAAGGTGAATTGACTTGTCCAAAGTTACCAGGAGCATCAAAAGGATTTAAACCCTGGCTTCCCTGTTTCACAGCCTGCTGCTGTAACCACTAGGCTACTCCTCCATGCCACTCCATTATAGCCTCTCTCTCCTGTATTTGGTGAAGGTCTGTCTCATGTGTTCTGGAGGTGAGGTGAGGTATTCTGCTAGCATATACTTTCTGTGTAGGAATCTAGAGCAGCTTGCCCTGTTTTGTTTTCCTAATAGATGTTTTAGAGCCTGATGTATTTGCAGTGTCACCTTTTCATAGGTAGGGTTGTTACTTTTTTGAGTGCTAGCGTTTAGTATTGTTTTGGTATGGGAGGTATACTATATTATAATCTTAATTTTGCTTATTCATGGCTTTCTGAGGACTAAGTCTATACCTAACACTCCTAATGATAGGCCTAATACCATATGGGTTTTCTGATTAGCTGCACAGCAGTGCATATAATGTTAAATGTTATAAAATGCATAATTTTGAAAATGTTTGGGACGTGCAGGTAGGTTCACTCAGGGCTTCCAATACTTGTATGGCCCTGTTTTGAGGCACCTAGAAAAGCGAAAAAACATAAATGGAAAAACACCCTTCCCCCAGTCACTTCAAAGCTGTTTAAAAGAATGATGTCATCTTGAAAGGGATTGGGTTGCAAGGGAAAAGCCTCCTCTTGCGTTCCAGATATGCAAATATGTTTCATAGCTGGCTTTCTTTATTTGTCCTTTAAAATAAAACATTCTTATAGTGTCAAAGAACCGCCTGTCGAATAAACAGGCTCTATAGCAGTTTTTAGCTAACAGAAAAAAAAATCTCTTCAGCAGGAACCGTTATCTTACAGCCTATTCACATGTTGTCCCGTACAGCTGTCAATTCACGCAGCAACCTACCCTCTGCAAGTCTGACTCGTCCAAAGCCTAGAACCCTCTCTAGGAGCTTAGGCGCGTTGGAAAGGCTCCTAACCACTAACGTACGCCCCTCCCTGGCCTCAGCCAATCAGCGCGGCGCCCGATTTTGATCAGCCGTGCAGACTGGCTAGGGGCAAAGAGGCTTCTGGAGGTTGCCAACCATCTTTCCCCGTACTAAAAGATTAGCTCAGCTTGGTAATCAATCGAGCAAGCGCGTAAGTTGATCGGCGTTTGCCTTGACCAATCCAATCTTGCAGAATCTCGGAGCTGGTGGGATGGGGGTCGTCAAGCGTTGAGGCGAAGAAGTAGGGAGGGGCGGAGCTTGGTTTCTGAGCCCGGGGAGTTTCTGGCGTTAAAAAAAAAAAAAAAAAAGAAAAAAGAAAAAAGCGCTTGGGAGGCGAGAAGAATTTGGTGTTATTTGTTTGCGAGAAGCGGAGGAGGGAAAAAGCAAAGGGTCAGTGTAGTACGAGATAGAGCCGGCGTTCCGCTATCTCGCCTACCTATCTTATACAGAGACGACCTGAGCTGCCGGGGGTAGCTTCCGTCTCCAGGTAAACGTCTCCGGGCTCGGTTCTCGTGGGTGGCGGGAGGTGTGCATGGGCCCTGGTCGGGTTGGGGGGGGGTGAGTCTCGACAATTGCAGTGGTCTCGTTTTGGGAAAACCATTATGGTTATAAGGAGGGCGCGTTGCACGCGAGCACTTTCCAAAGTATCAGAGTATTTTAAGTTAAAAAAAAAAAATCTTCGTAAAACCTCCATAAGGGATTTTTTTTTTTGTCCCGGTGAATGAGAGGGATATAAATATTCACCTCTTCCTCTTCTCGATTCCCCTTGTTAATGCTTGTGAGGGGAGAGCGGCGGCCGAAATCGTATTTTGCTGTGTGGAGTTTGCTTTCCGCAGTCCTGTGGCTCGTGCCCGGCAACACTGCAACGCGTGGGGCTGCCTGGAAAGCAGGCTGTGTATGTTCTTTTTTTTTTTTTTTTTTTTTTCCTCCTCTTTGGTGCTAGTTTTTAATATGATACCGCGTTCCCTTCCTTCCAACGGACAGACACACGGAGGGAGGGGAGGGTACACATGCTCCATGGATCCCCGTTATCTGGGGCTGTGGGAGTCTCTGTCCCGCTGCCGGCATTTTTGGACTTCCCTCTTCACCGCAGACGAGACTCGATTTTTCTTTCCGGGGGAAAGAAGCCCTCCTTCCTCCTCCCGCTTCCTTTTATTTATTTATTTATTTTTAAAATATATCTTATTGCTTCCTTTACAGTATTGAAACCTTATCTCCTCCCCCCTCCCCCCGCACTTTACCGCATTGATCGTAATCGCTGTCAGCATCTATAACTAGATCCATAATTGATTTAAATTTCCTCTTTCTATTCGTATATGTTGCTTCAATCTGTGTGTTCTGGGTGGTTTTTTGGGGGGGGGTGGTTTCTTTTTTTTTTGGTGTTAAATGTAGCTGCTTATATATATATTTTTTCCCCAAAAGGTAGCCATTTTCTTTTGTCACCCCACCCCCTTTCATTGTAGAGTTATAAGTTAGTTGTCAGCCAGCTTGGAGAAATGGTTACGGAGAGCAGTTGGTGGGAACGTCTAAATCTCGGTTATTATAAAGATCATGTGCCGATATTTATAATACATCTTATAGTGGAGATATTATTTTCATTTTTGTGGTTAAATGGATGGGGACATGAACAGGTCGTAGTATGTTAAATAGGTGTCTGACAATTAGAAACGAAGTTGGAGTGTCCAGTATTTCATTTTGACAGTGGTTTTGGGGTGACATTCTCACCACCACCTAAATAATGTACTTTGCTATTGCAAGTCTTGAGTGAATGCTAAAAGGATAAAAGCAGTAAATCTCAAAGCAAAAAGGATGGGTTAGCATTGTTTTGCTCATCAATGAAGGATGGGTGGGTGGTATTCTTCCCATCAAAATAAATGACAAAAGACAAGGTAGCTCTCTTTTTGGAGCTTTTTTGACACATTTAATTGACCAGTTATTACACATTACTGTTTTAAAATCTAAATGTTAATTGTTTGCCGAGTTTCTTTTTTTTAGAAAAATTTTAGACTTTCCAGGTATTGTGGAAAGGGTTGGTTTGTTTTTGAAGATCTACTTAATGTAGATCACAGATAGATGAATGCTAGTGACTTTAAATAACAGGTGAAAAGTGTGCATATGCTAGTAAATTGGGCATCAGAATGTACTGGTCAGTCAAATACTTCAGAACTAATTTAGTTGCTTTTTTGTAGTATGAGTATAAATGTCTTACATATTTTTATAGCTTACACTAGGTAAAACGTAGGCTACATAAATCTAAGTTCTAATCTTTCTTATTGATGCACAATTTAATTTGTAATTGTTTGCTTTCAGTTGGAAGGGTACATCAAATAGTTAAATCTGGTTTATAATGCATTAACATTTGAGATTGAAGATGGCAATTTTAAAATTATAAATTAGTGAATTTCAGTACAAGGAAATATGAATTTATGTACAAACATTTTGTAGTAAGAAAATATTGCCACATGTGTCCTTGTGCATATGGCAAAGTATAATGCCTTATAGAGTATTCTTCATACATATTGGATCCCAACAGTTTTGCTAACATTTTATGGTGCCTAATCAGCTTCTACAGGTAACTTAATACTAAATTACATTTAAGTAAATAGCCTGTATAGTCACACAGGATCATCAGCATTGGTCATCAGCTATTAATGTGTTTACTGATGACCAGTGTTAATGATTTGCAGATGAAGCAGATAGGTAAAGTAGGCACATACTTTACTATGGATAATATTGCAAAAATGTAGCTACATTTCTTTGAGAGATTTCTTTGCTATACTAATAGGTAAAGAGCTGTTCTTTTGCATTAAAACTCAAGCTTTTTGTACATTTAAAAGCACTGCTATATATAATCTAGCTTTGTGTGTACTACCTGTGCTTTAGTTCATTGGCCGTATAGTGAATCAGTGGAAGAACAGGATTTGAATCCCTTGTTATAGCTACTAAACCACATCACATCCTTCAACATTTGTCACTTACCTTTACTGAAGATAGTTAAGACAGTGTACTTGTTAAGACCCAACACTTTATCTCAAGGGATCTATGTTTGGTGACTGGGTTACCTTTATCTGCTTATCTTGGTGCACAGCAGGAGCCCTGGTGGTATTGTGCAGTTCATGTTATATACAGTTGTGCTCATAAGTTTCATACCCCTGGCAGAATTTGTAAGATGTGCAACATTTTTAAGAAAATGAGTGATCAGACAAGTCAGTTTTTTAATGTTTCATATTAAAGTATTATGCATCACAGAATAGCACAATCATTAAACAAACCACAGCAATAAAGGAAACATAAAATGGTACTGTTCAAAGGTTTGCATACACTTAATTCTTAATATCGTGTATTGCCCTATTTTGCGTTAATGACCCTTGCAGTCTATTGTGATAGTTGTGAATATGTGTTAAAGCTGTCCATTCTGCTTGGCAAAAAGCCTCCAGATCCTGTAAATTCTTTGGTTGTGGAGAACTTAAATATGCAGTTCATGCTAGACAAAGTGGCTCAGTAATGTCAGGAACCTGTGATGGCCACTCCAGAACATTCACTTTCTTCTGCTGTAACCACTGAAGGATTGTCTTGGCTTTGTTTCAGATCATTGTCATGTTGGAAAGTCCAAGTGTGCCCCATGTGCAGCTTCCTGGCTGAATGCAAATTCTCCAATATTTTGATACAATGCTGCATTCATCCTGCCCAAAAAAAAACAACAACAAAAAAACCCAGCAGAGATCCACCTCAATGCTTCACAGTATGGATGGTGTGCTTCTCTTCATAGGCCTTGTTGACACCTCTCCAAACATAGCACTTATGGTTGTGACCATAAAGTTCTTTGGTCTCATAATGAATGTTGTGTTGTAGATTTTGGTGTTTATGCTTTCCATCACTTTCCTTTCATGTCTCTACTTTTCTTGTGGTTTTGTTTTATGTGGCTGTATTTTTGCTTCTCTTGTAAACTGCCTGGCTTATCTAGGTGCTGTTTAGTGTATTGTAAGCGGGCTGTTTTGTGGCATTGGTGCAGCAGTAGCTTTTTTTCTGTCAACTCTACCATGCAGTCTATTTTTGTTCAAGTATCTCCTTATTGTGAGTGCTGAAACACCTACACCACTTTGTTTCAGAGAAGCATGTGTTTCAGTAGAAGTTGCTTGTGGGTTTTTCTTTTCACCCTGACAAGTTTTCCTGGCAGTTGTCTGAAATCTTTCTTGGTCTACCTGACCGTGGCTTGGTATTAACAGAACTCATAATTTTCTGCTTCTTGATCAGTTTGAACAGTACTAATTGGCATTTTCAAATTTTTGGATATCTTTTTATATCCTTTTCCTGACTTTATAAAATTGAACTACTTTTGCTCGCAGATCCTTTGACACTTCTTTTGCTTTCCCCATGCTTCAGTAACTACCAGAGTCAGTGCAGCCATGGATGAAATGCACAAGGGTTTCTTGAGCTAAGAAACTCATTGACTATTTATTTATACACACATGAATTACAATCAAACAAGGTGTGTGAATACCTAACCTTCATTGCTCTCTCAACCTATGTGTCAACCTGAGTGGATATTATGAACTCAAACATTCAAGGGTATGCAGACTTGAAAAGGATCATTTTTATTTGCCTCATTTGCTATGGTTTGTTTGTTGATTGTGCTATTCTGTGATGTCTAATTTGAAACACACAAAAAATAACAAACATGTTTTGCCGATCACTCATGTTTTCTTAAAATGCTACATACTTTACAAATTCTGTCAGGGGTATGTAAATTTATGATCACAGCTGTATTTACCAGAAATGCACCAGTGTAGAGTTTTATAATGGCGAAGCATGGAGAGTAGAGGGGAGACATGGAGGAAATGAGATGGATGGGGAATGAGAAAACCACAGAAAGATAGAAAAGACCAGGAAAAACTGAATTAAGAATATTAATTTTGTTTCTTTAGTTTTTAGCAGAGTAGCCTATTAACACTTATTCAGTCTATTAAAGCATTTTATTACAGCTTACATAGTGCAATAGGGTTTTTAATATAAATCCTAGATGAGGGTAAGACCTTAAAGGTGAGTGTGCATGCTTGGAATTCGGAAGTGGGATTGGAAGGAACATTAAATCATGTTGATCAGTATTAATTGTGGTACAGAGGTCTCTGTCCCTATGGATGATCAGTGACTTCTATACTGTGATGAGAGGACAGCAGTGTATGTTGGCTGAATTTTTTTCTTTGTCCTGTGATTCTTGTTATTTATGGAGTTTCCCCATCATTAAAACAGTTTCCAGTGAGGAAAATATCTCCCCGTCCCCTAACACCTACCCATCCACACCTCCATCTGTTTGTGGAGCAGATTGCTTTTGCTCTTGCCATTACAGTTCTTGATAAGGCAGAAGCAGTACATGAGAAATGAATTGGGCTGCTTCCTAGCTCACTGGAGGGTGGGTTTGCCAGCTCATGTGGGTTCTGCATGTTGTATGCCATGATCCTGAAACACCTCCTAAAATTGAGGTGCAGTATATATGATGCTCATAGTAAATGTTGGAGTAAGTCTCTTTCAAAGTATGGCTGTTACAAGCCTTTCATTTATAGTACAACAATGTTGTCAGTAAGTTAATGGTTAAGAGAGGTGAACAGCTTTTTTTGCTTAATTGTCCTACATTTTAAACTTGTACTAGATTTAAAGAATAGTTGAACCATTTGACAGTGTTGTAGCAGTTGTGATCCTAGTACTATATATCATATAGAAGTGTAATAAGGCATTTCTGTTTGGTTCTCTCCACCTCTCCCTTCCCTATATTCCACCAGTATAAAGTGGGAAATGTACCAGGGAGGATAAGAGTAGTAAGGATACAATACTAGTCATGGATTGTGAGACATACCAGAGAGTACTGGTATTTTAAAGCTTTGTGATTAATTGAGAAAATACCTGCTTCTCTAAAAGATGCAGTGGCTTGCAAAAGTATTTGACTCCCTAAAAAGTCAGCAGATTTGTGTGGATTACAAATGACACATACAGACTGTTCCAGACAGGCTGATGCAATATAGTGTGCTCAGCAGAGCACATGGCTTTACATGCTATTGGAGGCACATTTTGGACGTGTGTCCATAACCCCCGATGCAACAAGGTGCTTAGTACATCCAAAACATGTGTCCAAACCACTGCGAAGCTAATAGTGCTCATCACATATAAAATAAATGTTTGAGGCTATTAGCTAATCCCTGTGATTTCAAAAATTTCTCACGAAGCCAATGCGCCGATTGCAACGCGGCAAATTTTACACCAGCCCAGGGCTGGCATAAGTCTGCCCCACTCAGGGGCTCATTGGAAAAAAAAATCCTGCTTTCTGTGATTCCTTCTCTTAGTATTATCTGGATACTAGGTAGGATGAACCACAGAAAGCAGATCCAGGTAAAAAAAAAAGTCTCTTGGAAAAAAAATAAATTCTGGGCGCACAAGATATACGGTCCAGGCTGTGCATCTTATGCTTGTATATTGTGCAGGTAACGGGAGAAAACAGACGCTTGTTTAGCATCTGTTTTCCTAACCTGCACTGACAGCCATCTCTCCTGGGCACCTCCTGCTGCTGAAGAGGTGCTAGGGATGCACAGTTTTCCCTAGCACCTCCTTTTTAGCGCGACTCAGTTAAATATTGGATTGCGCGCCCAAAAGAGGTGGCTGTACGTGCGTTAGAGAAGCGGATGCTCAGCATTGAGTGCTCATTTTCTATGCGCCCATATTGCATCGGCCTGAAAATGTTTGTTTGCAAATCAGTATGCTCTTAAAATAAATTTTCAGTCACAATTATCTGCATTTTTTTGGTAAAATAGTTAACTGAAAAATGCTGTTTGCATAAGTATTCAACCCCTGTGCTGGTGGTGCTCCAGGTTTACACAGATGAAAGATGCCCTAACAATTGGCTTCCAATTGGACTATAATTGGCCTCTATCTGTGAATCATTAAAGGTCAGCTTTTCTGGATGATACCCCCCTTATTCTAGAACCATTGATCAGGCTGTGAATCTGAAGGAAAGCTGTGAAATTGAAGACCAAAGAAAATTCTAATGAAATTAAAGATATGAACATGCACAAGATAGGAAAAGGCTACAAAATATCAAAGTGCTTGGATATTCCAGTGGGTACTGTTGAATCAATTGTAAGGAATTGGAAACTGCATCATACTACCCAGATGTTGCTTAGACAAGACCATCCCTCAAAACTTGGCGTCAGAGCAAGGAGGAGACGAGGGCAGCCACAGAGAGGCCAGCAATTACTTTGAAGGAGCTACAGTGGAGATGAACCAATCAACCATATCAATAGCTCTGCATTTAACTGGTTTGCATAAGAGGGAGCCTAGAAATGAGCCATTACTTAAGAAAAAACATATCAAAGCAGTCTGGAGTTTGCCAGAAATCATCAGAATGACCCAGCTAAAATGTGTGATAAGTTTTGTGGGCAGTTGAGACAGAAATGGAACTTTTCGGCCACAATTCAAAATGCTATGTGTGGTGCAAACTTAACACTACCTCTTCCTTAGCAAATACCATCCCAGCAACAAAATATGGGGCTGGCAGCAGCATGTTGCGAGGATGCTCTTCTTCAGCAAGGACTTGATATCTTTTTAGGATGGATAGATGGTGCAACATAGAGAGGGAGATACTGCAAGACAACTTGCTTGTCTACTTAAAAACTAAAACTTGGGAGAGAGTTCATCTTTCAGTAGGACAATGATCCCAAGCACAAGGCCAAAGCTACACAGTGATTGAACAACAAAAAGGTGAATGTTCTAAGTGGCCAAGTCAAAGTCCAGATCTGTTCAATTGAGAATCTGTGGCACTATTTGAAATTTGCAGTCCATAAGCATCATCCAAACAACCTGGAGTAAATCTGCCAGGAACAATGAGTAAAAATCGCTCCCAAACAGTGTGCAAAGCTTATTGAAACTTACCCAACAGACTTAAAGCTGTTACTGCAGAAAAATTGGTTTTACAAATACTAGACTGAATGGGTTGAATACTTATGCAAGCAGCATTTTTCAGTGTTTAATTTTATTTTAGAAAAATGGCAGAGACATAATGATTGTGACTTTGAAAATTTACTTTGTTTATATTTCAATAAACATACTGTCTGGAACAATCTGTATGTGTCATTTATAATCCACACATCTGCTGACTTTTTAGTGGGTCAATTACTTTTGCAAGCCATTGTATGTATATTTAAGTCCCCTTATTGCTTTAAGTATCCTATCTATAAAACTAGTGGCTAATTAAGTTTAGGATCACCATTGGGCCCTGGGTACTGGATTTCTGCTACATTGGGCACAAACAAGTTAAGTTTTTGAATAGCCAGTGTTCTTTATATGGCAATCTTTATTGAATGTCAAATTTAACAGGTCAGGTTCAAAGAATTTAGGTGCCTAATTTGGAAGGTAGTCCCATAAATTGTTCGTTTTTGAAAACTTATTTTTATTTTAAATAAACTTTAGGACTCCATCGTAGTAAACGTAGGCTCATGTTTTTTCTGGGCTCTTACATTTAAAACCTGAAAAGTGGATGGCTACAAGGAGGCAGTTAGGAAGGGGAAATAAAGTGCTTAGCACTGATTTTCAGCACTAGGCATCTAATTAGGAGCTTAAATCTAGGAAACTTTTCTTAAATTTAGGTCTGTTTTTAGCTGAAAATAGATGCATAATTTAAGCACCCATCTGCTTTTTGGTATATTGGTCTGTATGTATGTAAATGGTGTTTATCTTAAATTTAGTATTGTAATTTAAAAAAAAAGCTTTTTTTCCTAATTCTTATTGACTTTTTTTTTTTTTTAAATCAGGTCTTTGTTAGTGAATACTCTGGTTACAATGGCACAAAGAGTTGGACAGGAAGATCCGGAGAGGTATCTCTTTGTTGATAGGGATTTGGTTTATAATCCTGCCACCCAAGCTGACTGGACTGCTAAAAAGCTGGTGTGGATACCCTCTGAACGTCATGGTTTTGAAGCAGCCAGCATCAAAGAGGAGCGAGGAGAAGAAGTTGTAGTTGAATTGGCAGAAAATGGAAAGAAAGCAATGGTCAATAAGGATGATATTCAGAAGATGAATCCACCAAAATTCTCCAAAGTGGAAGACATGGCAGAATTAACTTGCTTAAATGAGGCCTCTGTGTTGCACAATTTGAAGGACAGATACTATTCTGGTCTCATATATGTAAGTATTTTTCATGTTATGCACCTCTGTAATGGTCAACCTAAAGTTAATACCTACATTTATTGTAACATATTAAATGACAGCAGATAAAGACCAAAGTGATCCATCTGGTGTGCCCAACAAGTTGCTTTTGGTAGTAACTACCACTCTATGCAGGAACGTTACACCCAAAGTTAACATAGATTACCCCATTTCTTCATTTCCACTCTCTAGGGATCTATAATGATACATTCATGTTATATAGATATAGAGATAGATATATGTGTGTGTATATAGATATGTATATTTTGCGCCCAAAATTAATTTTGACACTGTGCAAATAAACACCCAGAATTAAATGTGGAGGCAGAAATTTTTTAAAAGTATGTGCAAGTACTTGGAATCACCAATTCACTGATACCTCCACCAGCTCTCCCAGTCTCACCTAGACCCTCTGACACTTTACTGTGAACCCCCACCGGTTCCCCCAGCCCCTCCCATTCAATAACTGCTGACAATAGACCAGTCTGATTTCACTTGCGCCCAGCAGTTAGCAGGTAAAGTGTATGACTAAGTTTGGTAATGTATACGTGTATATCTTTTACAAAATAGCAACTACTGTGCGTGCTTCTGAGCCAAACCTTGGAATGCCCATAGACTGCCCCCTTTTTTCCCCCCCCAAGTTAAATGTATATGTGAAACTGAAAATACATGTTTACTCAATGTTTATGAAATAGCATATATGTAAATACATGCTACATATGTGTGCGCAACCCCTTTGAAAACTCACTCCAAAATGAGAGAGAACTTTTACCAAATAGACCTATTAATAGGATAAAAACATTGAAAGCAAACAAGGCACCAGGTTTAGATAGTTATACTAGTGCAGGGGTGGCCAATTCCAGTCCTCAAGAGTCAAAAAACAGACCCAACCCTCAGGGCATCCACAACAAATACACGAGGCAGACCTGCATTCACTGCCTCCATTGTATGCAAATCTATCTCATGCACACTTACCATGGACATCCTAAAAACCTGGCCCACTCGTGGCGCCTGAGGACTGGAGCTGGCCAACCCCACACCAGTGACTAGAAGTGCTTTGGGCCCAATGTAATAAAATGTTAGCTAACTTTTAGCCACGTTTTCCCTACTCACACAGATAAGTTAACTCCTGATGCAGTTCGTTAATGGTACGCTAATGTATTGTCAGGCCAATGTAATAAGGTGCATCCAGCCAAGAGCACAGTTGAACATGTATGTTGTGCATGTAAAATTAGCGATGCAATAAGGAGATTAGTGCATTTAAAACTTGTGTCCTAACGTGTACCAGGTAGCGCCTAATGCATGTAAATTCAATAGAAATTAAGATGTTACGGTAGCTATTGCCGCCCTATGCAGGAAAACGTGCCCAAAGACTGGATGTTCAATGCACGTTTTTTTTTAATGTGGAAAAATTAACTCTGGTCTGGGGGTAGAGTAAAGTTTTACTTGCAGTCAGTGGCTCACGAGAAATATAAAAATGTGGTCCTTTGTTGTGATAAATGTGCCCCTTGTAGGGTAGGGGTGTTTAGAGATCTTAGTATAAGTTTTATTTATTTGGGGTTAGAACAAAAATAAAAATATGTATAGGGAGTAGTGGAGTGGAGCAGGATTAACTAAAGGACACTTTTTCTTAAAAAAAAAATAAAAATAAAATAAAAAATTAGGGATTCCTCACACCCTCTCTTCTATTATTTATGTATGTATTTATTTATTTAAAAGCATTTATTGCCTGCCCTTCCTACATTCAGGGTGAGGTACAATTACATATTCACAATTGGTATAACAGCAAAAATAAAAATAAATATCAAGTCGCAGACAGTAGGACATGCTTCTAGATCGATTGTTTTTTAGTGTTCATATGCTTTTTTGAACAAATAGGTCTTAAGACCATTCTTAAAAAAAAATTTGGACTCCACAGATCTTATTTCCTTAGGGAGGGAATTCCAGAGAGAAGGGCCTGCTAATGAAAAGGCACATTCTCTGGTTTCATTGAGGTGTGCTGCTGCTGTAGGGGATGGGATATCAAGGAAATCTTGACCAGAGGATCGAAGAGCTCTAAGGGAGTATGAATTTTCATAATTGCTCCAAGCCATGGTGAAGGTAAATTGTTAATCAGTGAGTGCATAATAGTTATTAGTTTGTATTGAATACGGTAAGAAATTGGAAGCCATTGGAGTGATGTGGTTGTGAAGAGGAATTACTGTTTAATAGTCATTCAGCAGCATTTTGAATAATTTGAAGGAGACCTATGGTATACGCTGGAAGACCTGTCAGAAGAGAATTGCAATAATCGATACTGGGGGAAAAAAAGAGATTGCAAAATGGTGTGGAAATAATTGAGATCAAGTAATTGCTTCAGGTGTTATAATCTAAGCTTTTGAAAAAAGGATTGTGTTGCAGCAGTTAAGTGACTGATCCTGCACTTTCCAAGACCAATTAGAACCCCAAAGTTATGTGCACCCCTGGATATTCTAATTTTCTTTAACTTACTTTCTTCGGTAATAGCCACTAGAAATCAGGATAGAATCATAATTTTGGTTCTATTTAAAATTAGTGCAAGTTTATTATGATTGCCTCTCTTCCATTCGAAATTGGCTCAGTGTGTGAGAAATTCTTCAGATTCCAGGATGTCCTATACAGAAGGAAAAACTGGATATAGTCAGCATAGAGTTTGTAGTGCACCCCCAAGGCCAGCTAATAAGTGACATAAAGGAGTCAGGTAGTGAATAAGGCAGCAGACAATGCAGAGCCTTGGGGTACACCAGAGTTAAGGGAAACCAAGATGTGTATGATCCCACTTTAATTTGTTGGACTGTTTGTTTGATAAGAAGGAAGTAAACCAGGATAATACACTACCAGATATTCCCAAGGATTTTAACCTTGACAGCAGAATGGTGTGATCAGTTGTATCAAATGCTGCAGAAATATCCAAGAGTACAAGCACAAATGATCCACGATGAAAACCTTGCCTGATTGTGTGAAAGCTGGATAGTAAAAAGGTTTTGGTACTATAGTACTTATGAAATGCAAATTAATATTGATAAAGGACATCAATTGAGTCAAATGCAGTAAGTTGGTGCAAAACAGATTCAAGAGTTTTTGCAAGTTATAGTGATAAGTGGATAGGGAAGTCAGGTTATCGTTTACTTTTTTCAAAGTATTGATGCACATTGTAGCAGATATGGGATATAACCAAATTCTAGTGATTTAATGAATTGTGTAACTCAGCAGTTTCTAACATAATGGATTTCAACAGGTTGGTAGAGCAGAGATTGAGAGAACTGGAAGAAGAATTCATATTGCTAATTTGTATCACCTCTGGTTCGTTTGTAGCTTTGAATTCTTTCCATGCTGTGTTATCTGGGAAGAATTCATCAATACTTTGATCTAGAGTGTTTAATTGAGTTCTTGATATTAGCTCTTTTCCAAAAAGTATACTGTGAAAGTTTTGGCAATATCTTTTCCAGGAAAAGGAGGTGGCATAACTGAGCGAAATGTGGTCTTAATAATCTGATTAGAATGGTATAGTTCCCTAGGGTTGTTAAATGATATAGCCAATTTGGAATAGATGTGTGCTTTTTTTGGCCTATGTAACACTGGTCTGGTAACTTACTAAGCAATTTTGATGGGTAGATTTTTGTGGGTTGGGGCAGTGTCGCCATCTTTATTCCAGTTTTCTAAATTCATTTATTTATTTATTTTTGTTATTGTAACAGATTAGTAAACCAGGGAGTATTAAGTCTTTTTTTTTTTTTTTCTTTTTGAATTCTTTCAATGGTTTATCACTTTATCTAAAGCAGATGTAAGTGCATTATTCCAAATTTGTAAGAAATCATTTGGAGTAGTAACTGTATTTCCAAGTAATGGTACAATTTCAGAGGCAAGATATTGAGGGTCAGTATAGCACAGTTTCAAAATTACTTTCTGCTAATACACGTGCTGTAAATCTGTTGTGAAAAAGGAATGAGAGAAGGATATTAAAAAAAAAAAAATCACACCAGGGGATTTTTCACCGAGGCAGAGGCATTTGACAATGAAATTATCACTGTTTCTAAAAACCAAATCAAGGGTGTGACTTCTCTCATGGGTGGGAGCAGAAAACTGCCCCCAGCCACAAGAGGAGAGTGAGAATTTGTGCTGCGTAGATGAGAGCACATATCTGTATAAAAGTTGAAATCTCCCACATTTATTTTACTCAAAACCTAAATCAAGATTGATTTAAAGCTTCTGTGATGTGTGACAAGTTGTATGATAGAAGGTTCAGGAGGACAATAGGTCAGACAAATATTAATTAAATCAGATTTTAAACATAGCATTTCATATTATCCTGACATAGTAATCTTATATTCTATAAAGTTCAAGTATTTAAAAAAAAAAAAAAAAAAAAAAAAATACAGCAAGGCCTCCACCTCAAAGATTTTGCCTAGCTTTGAAAATATACGAATAGTTGGGGAGACAATTATTAAACATTTGGCTGTCATAGTCCTTTAGCCAGGTCTCTGAGAGGTTGCCTATCTGGAACGGTTGAAGTAAGCAGATCATAAATACCGAAACCGTGGATTTCTTTGCAGTTGATTGAGCATTAACTAACTAGTAAAATCAAAAGTAGAGGAAACCATTAAGGCCAGAAGTGTTTTCTGTATGGGAATCTGCTTTAATGCTGATCTACTGGGAGGTGGTCTCTTAGGCCGAATACAGTGACCTTGTTCTGTAGTAGTGTCTGGATCATATTGCTGACCAATGAAGTAACGGCATCAGAATTACTAACAATCTCTTTAGCAGTGATTTGCTGATCAGTAGGTGCACATGTAGGGCGCATACAAACGGACGAATAAAGGGGCAAGCTCTCGATGCTCTCCTTCATGTGTGTCACGATGGCGGACGCCCCTCTGGTGACCCTGCTTTAAATACTCAGTGCCTGGAGATGTTTGTTGGGTGGGGCTAAGGCCATCGGGGTCCAGGTCCCGCGAGGGTGCTGGAATGGTAGGCAGTGGCAGTGATGATGTGCCGATTTCAGAAGGCACGAAATGGCTGAAGGCAAGCAGGTCTCTGAGCCTCAGCAGTCCGATCAGTTTGCCTATGCCTCCGTGAGGGGATGGGGAGTTGCAGCAGTTTTGGCAGGTTGAGCGGCCTTTTGGGCTAGGCCCCACTCTCACGCTTTCTGAATTGCCGCTTGGTAGGCCGTGGTGGCATTCGTGGGCTTTTTTTTTTTTTTTTTCCTGCACAAGTCTGCCACGAAATAGTGCCTGATGTTGGTTCATTCCTGTGCGTCCAGGCTAGACATCAGTCTGGGCCGCGTGGTTGGGCGAACAGGTTTTGAGCGTTCGTAGTATGCGCTTATACATGTAAACATCCCAGGCTTGGGCGTATTATGCAGATTTGCCTTGTATACACTCCTAGTTGCACGCACAATTGTCAGTTATTTGTAAGCTTGCTGCTAGTGGATATGTTCACCCATGGTGCTGGTAGTAAAGAAGTCTAAGTGCCTTGTGATTTACACTGCTTCCATATATATAGATATACTGCTGGCATATATGCGATTTACCCTGCTGCATTACAGCCTGGGGTTCCCCCTAATTTTGTCAGTGCTGTTCATTGGCTCAGGGAGAGGTCTCCCACTGGTTTTCATTGAGTCCAGCCCTTCCCAGCAGGAATGGGTCCAAAAGGGGATCTGTCAGTTTCTGCTTGGTTTTGAGTCCCTCCATAACTGGATTTCAGCAGAGGAGGGCAACTCTGTGGGCACCAGTCAGACACCCCCTGGTTTTGGTATAGATCCTTCCGCCCTTCCTTGGGTGGAATTGATTCAAGGGCAGCTGTCCTTTCTACAGGTATGTTCAGTGGAGCTAGTCAACCTAAAGCAAACTTAGATCACAGGCTGCAGAATCCTGCAAGGCTGGTGCTGCGGGTAAGCATCAGAGTATGCCTCTGTCTGCTGCGAGTCACTCTGATGGGAAACCAAGGTGACACAGTTGACGAAAGCAATCTTTTTTCAGCGCATTTTGTAATAGAGAGAAGTTGCCGGCTCTTGTCACCCTGACACGCAAGATGTTGGGAGTGTCTGGTTTTAATTTCTTTGGATGCTATTCAAGGCATGATGATCTTGAATGGGATGCTCCGGGAGCTAATTTTAAAGGGGGGCAAGTCTTGGTAGGGCTGTACCCCCAGGATCTAGCAGCAAGAGAGAGCAGATGAATACGCTGGTGTGTTCTATCACCAAGTGGATGATCATTTCTGTGGAGGGGGAATGGCGTTGAAGGATGCAGATCCGTTCTTGTGATCCAGTCTGCATCTGCCAAAAAGGATCTAGTTCGTACCTCTGCCAGAGGGATAGGAGCCAGGCAGCAGCTGTGGTTGAGCTGTTCTTCAGACGATAGAATTTTCAAAATTTAATCTTAGGAAACTGCCCCTTAAAGGATCACTCTTGTTTGGGAGTGAATTAAAAAAAAAAAAAAAAAAAAAAATGCAAATGAGTCCAGGTTCCTTAGTTGCTAGAATGGTGGCTTCTCAGAGCATGCACTCTGAGTAGTGCTTGGTCCTTTCGGCCTGGGCTGCCCAGACAAGATGCAGGCTTGGGTGGAAGATGCCTCCCGACACCCCTCTGTGAACAGGTCGATACTGTAAGGCCGGGTTAGAGTGCGGCAGTGCCGGGCGCACCCTCGTTCCCCGCACGCACAGTTCTGTTTACATACCGCTCAATACTCTATGTAAATTGCTTGCAAATGCAAGCCGAGTCTGCGAAGCGTTAGGGAAGCGTTAGGCCTGCGCAACCAATTTTACTGTATAGGCGCTTAATACAGCGCCTATACAGTATCCTGGGTGCGCTGGTACCTGTCATTTCAACTGACATTTGAAATGACAGGTACCAGGAAGTGGATGGTTCCCCCCCCTCCCGAAGCAAGGCGCAGGGCGAAATTAAAACAAAAGGGAATAAAGTGTAAAAAAAAAACGTAAACTTACTGGTGGGAACCGGCGGGCGCGCGTTCGATCCGGGCGGGTGGGCTCCCGTTCATTCAGGCGGCGGCGGGAGCCGGCGGGCGGATGGGCGCGCGTTTGATCCAGGCGGCGGCGGGAGCACCGAAATCGCATGGGCGTGCATTCATTCACTGCCGGCGGGGGCTGCCGGAGGCCGCTTTCGCCGCCGGCTCCCGCCGCCACCTGGATCGAACGCGCACCCGCCCGCCCGTGTGGAGATGGGGGATTCGGAAAGTGACAGGTATTTATATAGTCCGGTACGTAGCTGTTCGAACACCACACTAACACCAGGTAGAGGGTAGGCGGTAAACTAACAGGTTAAGGACGCGGCAAAATAGCAGGTTACAAAGGAGATAATCGGAGCGCGCGTCACAGTATCTGAGGGGAATAGCTAATTCGTTCATTTACATATCATATACATGCTGGGTGCGGAAAGGGTTATGCGTCTGTTTCAAGAAGTGCTAAGGACGCGTGAAACTGGAGACTGTATCGCAGGATCACCTTACGCGTCCGAATTGTGCGCCCACAGCGGGTTACAGACGGGGAATCTCCAACCGCACGTTACAGTATCGAGCTGTGTGAAGGTTTGTGACCCATCTCACAGAGCAGGAGATAAGGGGGTCACTTGTCTCCTTTTAATCCAAAGGGGGCAGCCTCCAGCTATATTCGGGGAGTAGCTTTGTTACAGCCCACTGGTGTGGCTTAACCTGTTTGAAGGCTAAGAAATAGGAAATTAATACTTACCTGAGAATTTTCTTTTCTTTAGTGAAGACAGGTTAATCCACCTTCCCGCCCTTGGCTGCCGGTCTGTGGTCATATTGTACTCTTGAGTGGCTGAGTTTCCGGGATGACTGGTAAGTGTCAGGCTTCAGTCCATAGGTTAGTGGTGATATACTGTCAGAGCTCAGTGTTCCCTGTTATCTGACTGCTTGAGAGGTTGTCTGATAGTTATAATCAAATATTGTTAGTCTGTCGACAATTGGCTTTTGCAGAGAATACTGGTGGGCTATATATACACTGTGACATCAGCTTTGCTTTGTTTCCATCTGCTGGTAGAGATGCATAACCCACAGGGTACTAAAGGAACTCAAAAATGAAATTTCTGACCTATTAGTTAAAATTTGTAACCTATCATTAAAATCATCCATTGTACCTGAAGACTGGAGGGTGGCCAATGTAACCCCAATATTTAAAAAAAAGGCTCCAGGGGTGATCCGGGTAACTATAGACCAGTGAGCCTAACTTCAGTGCCGGGAAAAATAGTGGAAACTATCCTCAAGATCAAAATTGTAGAGCATATAGAAAGACATGATTTAATGGGACACAGTCAACATGGATTTACCCAAGGGAAGTCTTGCCTAACAAACCTGCTTCATTTTTTTGAAGGGGTTAATAAACATGTGGATAAAGGTGAACCGGTAGATGTAGTGTATTTGGATTTTCAGAAGGCGTTTGACAAAGTCCCTCATGAGAGGCTTCTACGAAAACTAAAAAGTCATGGGATAGGAGGCGATGTCCTTTCGTGGATTACAAACTGGTTAAAAGACAGGAAACAGAGAGTAGGACTAAATGGTCAATTTTCTCAGTGGAAAAGGGTAAACAGTGGAGTGCCTCAGGGATCTGTACTTGGACCGGTGCTTTTCAATATATATATCAATGATCTGGAAAGGAATACGATGAGTGACGTTATCAAATTTGCAGATGATACAAAATTATTCAGAGTAGTTAAATCACAAGCAGACTGTGATACATTACAGGAGGACCTTGCAAGACTGGAAGATTGGGCATCCAAATGGCAGATGAAATTTAATGTGGACAAGTGCAAGGTGTTGCATATAGGGAAAAATAACCCTAGCTGTAGTTACACGATGTTAGGTTCCATATTAGGAGCTACCACCCAAGAAAGAGATCTAGGCGTCATAGTAGATAATACATTGAAATCGTCAGCTCAGTGTGCTGCAGCAGTCAAAAAAGCAAATAAAATGTTAGGAATTATTAGGAAGGGAATGGTTAATAAAACGGAAAATGTCATAATGCCTCTATCGCTCCATGGTGAGACCACACCTTGAATACTGTGTACAATTCTGGTCGCCGTATCTCAAAAAAGATATAGTTGCAATGGAGAAGGTACAGAGAAGGGCAACCAAAATGATAAAGGGGATGGAACAGCTCCCCCATGAGGAAAGGCTGAAGAGGTTAGGGCTGTTCAGCTTGGAGAAGAGACGGCTGAGGGGGGATATCATAGAGGTCTTTAAGATCATGAGAGGTCTTGAACGAGTAGATGTGACTCGGTTATTTACACTTTCGAATAATAGAAGGACTAGGGGGCATTCCATGAAGTTAGCAAGTAGCACATTTAAGACTAATCGGAGAAAATTCTTTTTCACTCAACGCACAATAAATCTCTGGAATTTGTTGCCAGAGGATGTGGTTAGTGCAGTTAGTGTAGCTGGGTTCAAAAAAGGTTTGGATAAGTTCTTGGAAGAGAAGTCCATTAACTGCTATTAATCAAGCTTACTTAGGGAATAGTCACTGCTATTAATTGCATCAGTAGCATGGGATCTTCTAGGTGTTTGGGTAATTGCCAGGTTCTTGTGGCCTGGTTTGGCCTCTGTTGGAAACAGGATGCTGGGCTTGATGGACCCTTGGTCTGACCCAGCATGGCAATTTCTTATGTTCTTATTAATCTCTCTTCACTAAAGAAAAGGAAATTATCAGGTAAGTAGTAATTTCTCAGAAAAAGTAGGAAAGAATTGCGAGTAGATGATACTGTAGCACATAGAAAAAGTCCGGCCAGCCAGATTTAACAAGTTAGCTGTTTTAGGGTTTGGAATTATTTTAATGTTGGAAGTACAGAAAAGCAGAGTTGCTTACCTGTAACAGGTGTTCTCACAGGACAGCAGGATGTTAGTCCTCACAAATGGGTGACATTAGGATGGAGCCCAATTACGGAACACTTTTGTCAAAGTTTCTAGAACTTTGACTGGCACCACTGAGCATGCCCAGCATGGCACCAACCCTGCATCCAGCAGGGGTCTCCCTTCAGTCTCGTGTATAGCAAAACGTACGTGTGAAAAATAAAATAAATCTCAAGCGTACCCAATGCCGCGGGGTGCCGGGTGGGTTTCGTGAGGACTAACATCCCGCTGTCCTGTGAGAACACCTTTCTACAAGTAAGCAAATCTGCTTTCTCACAGGACAAGCGGGATGGTAGTCCTCACATATGGGTGAATAGCGAGCTGAGGATGCCCGAGGAATGTACCAAAAACACCCAAAGACGTGCAACTGGCATAACGGGGGTGAGTTTGGAGAACGGGCAGCCTGAAATTCCCAGGCGGGTGTTGGAAGGAAGTTGGGTATTAAGCCGAGAATAAATTGCACAGAACAGGCTGGCCAAAGATATAATCTTGTGTGCCAGCTTTGTCCAGGCAATAATGGGCTGCAAAGGTATGGAGAGAATTCCATGTAGCAGCTCTGCAGATGTCAGCAAGAGGGTACAGAGCAAAGGTGTGCTACCGTCGTTGCCATTGCTCTAATAGAGTGCGCTTTAACGTGTCCCTGTAGCGGAAGGCCTGCTTGTTGGTAGTAGAAGAAAATACAGTCCGCCAGCCAGGACGACAGGGTCTACTTTTCCACCGGGATTCCCAGTTTAATTTTATCAAAGGAGACAATTAGCTGGGTGGACTTCCTATGGCCTGCAGTGCGTTCCAAATAAAAGGCCAGCGCACGCTTGCAGTCCAAGGAATGCAGAGCCCGCTCACCTGGATGTGAGTGGGGCTTTGGAAAGAAAGTAGGCAAAACTATGGATTGATTTAAATGAAACTCACACTACTTTCGGTAGAAATTTAGGATGAATGCGAAGGACCACTCAATCATACAGACATTTTGTGTAAAAGGTGGGGGGGGGGGTAAGTAACCAGAGCCTGTAGCTCACTGATCCTGCGAGCGGATGTCAAAGCAAGAAGGAAGAGTACCTTCCAAGTGAGATGTCGTAGCTCGCAGGAATGCAGAGGCTCAAACGGAGGTTTAATGAGTCGCGCCAATACTACCTTAAGGTCCCAAGCAGGGGCCGGGGTCGGAGAGGGGGCTTGAGGTGCAGCAAGCCCTTCATAAAGTGCACTACTAAGGGTTGTCGAAATAGACATCCCCTGTACCCTTATGGAAAGTGGCCACCGCACTGACATGTACTCTAATGGAGGAAGCTTGTAGACCCGAATCGGAGAGGTGCCAGATATAGTCTAAAAACTTTGTTGTGGAGCAGGTAAAGGGCTCTAATTTCTTTGAAGTACACCATAATAAAAACCTTTTCCATTTAGAATAAGAGCTTCACGAAAGCCTTCTACTAGAAAATATCAGGACCTGGGATTATACAGAGTCCGAGAGATGGAGAGGCCGCAAAATTAGCCTTTCAACATCCAAGCTGTCAGCGACAAGGCCTGGAGGTTGGGATGGCGCAGCTGTCCATTCTTCTGAGATATCAGAGACTGATCCGTGCCAAGGCGAATTTGTGGATGGATTGAGAGGTCGTGAAGGATGGGAAACCATACCTGACGCGGCCAGTAGGGGGCTATGAGAATCATGAGGCCCTTGTCCCAGCATAGCTTCACGAGAGTCTTGCTGATTGAGAGGAAGTGGTGGGTAGGCATACAGGAGACCTGTTGGCCAGGAGTGGGCGAAGGCGTCCCTTGCTGGAGTTTTTTGACTGCAATATAGGGAGCAAAAGTTCTCCACCTTGCAATTGTGAACTGATGCAAAGAGGTCGCTGCTCGGATACCCCCACTTCTGAAATATTTGATCCGCCACTGCAGGGTTCAGGGACCACATGTCGGGATGAAAGTACGACTGAGTTTGTCTGCTAGAACATCGTCCACGCTACCAGGTAGGTCGCTCTCAGTAGCACGGAATGAGAAAGAGCTAAGGCCCAAATTTGTGCTACTTCCTGACACAGGAGGTAGGAACTGGTGTGTGTGTCCCCCCCCCCCCCCCCCCCCCCCCCCCCCCCCCCCCGCGCTTGTTGATGTACCACATCGCAGCTTGATTGTTTGGATTAGGATTGACTTGTTGGCTAAGCAATCCTGGAAGGCTAGAAGGGCATATCTGATCTCCCTGAGCTCCAGAAAGTTTCTGATGTTGCGCTTCTGTTGCAGACCAGGTTCCCTGAGTTTGCAGGTAGTTTACATGCTCTCCCCAACAGAGAGTGGAAGCATCGGTTGTCAGAATTATCTAAGATTCTGGAGCCTGAAACAGCCCTTTGAGCAGGTGGGACTCTTGGATCCACCAAGCCAGTGAGAGACTAAGCTGCCTGGTGACATGGACAATGTTGGACATGGAATGGTGTGCCTGGGACCACTGGGATTTTAATGTCCATTGCGTTACTCGCATGGCAAGTTGAGCCATTGGGATAACATGCACCGAGGGCGCCCTATGTCCCAACAATATGAGGACATGACGCGCAGTCGTGGTTCGGTGAGACTGTAAAGTGCATGCAAGCACTGCCACCATATGAGCTCGGTCCCTGGGAAGGAAAGCTCTCGCTTGGATAGTGTTGAGATTCTCTCTGATGAAGAAGAGGGATTGAGATGGAATCAGATTGGACTTCTGATAATTGATTAGAAATCCCAAGGACAATAGCTGCACGGTGAGATGGAGGGAGTGAAGAACCGCCTCAGACGACTGAGCACTCACTAACCAGTCGTCTAGATAAGGATAGACGTGAGTGCCTAGTCGTTTTAAGTATGTGGCTACTACTGCCAGGCATTTCGTGAAGACACGAGGGGCTGATGCCAGGCCAAATGGAAGTACTCAGTACTGGAAGTGCTGGTTTCAGACGAGGAACTGGAGGTACTTTCTGTGAGATGGGGTAATTGCTATGTGCATGTACGCGTCTTTTAGATCTAGAGAGCAAAGCCAATCCCCCTGTTGGAGAAGAGGGAGTAAAGAGCCTAAGGTTACCAACCTGAACGTCTCCCTTCGAAGATGTTTGTTTAGGGCACGAAGGTCTAATATGAGGTAAATGCCTCCCACCTTTTTTTGGTATTAAGTATCGGGAGTAGAAGCCCTGTCCCCTTTGCAAAGGAGGAACTGGCTCTATGGCGTTGGCTCGCAGGAGGGAAGCTATCTCCTCCTGCAGGAGTTGAGTGGTTGGAGGAAGTCCACCCCGGCAGAGGGAGACCCCAAGGGGGTATAAACTTTTGCAATTTGCAAAAATTCCTGTCAGGAACTTGAGAGCTCCTAAATCCACGTGGCAAAAGCTGTACGGAAAAAAAACTGAAGGGAGACCCCTGCTTGATGCAGGGTTGGTGCCATGCTGGGCATGCTCAGTGGTGCCAGTCAAAGTTCTAGAAACTTTGACAAAAGTGTTCCGTGATTGGGCTCCATCCTGATGTCACCCATATGTGAAGACTACCATCCTGCTTGTCCTGTGAGAATAAGTTGTTTAAAAAAAAAAAAAAATTACTGGACCAAATACACCCCCTAACCAGGTTGCAGAGGATATTTCTTGAGGCATGCATTCACTGCATATTCTAGTTTTATCAAAATACTACTGATGCCTATATTTGGCTATAATTGAGGTAGTACTTTTTGGGCATAGCAGTGTATGCTTCTAGTGGTTGGAGCACCGAACTATGAATTACATGAGACTGAATATTGCAGCTACCACTCATGCTTTCTTATTTTGAGCAAATTGCTTAACTTCATTTGCCTGCCCCGAACGTAGGAAGGGCGGGAAATAAATTTTTAAAAATAAATTAAAAATAACTCATCCTGGTTGTAGGTTCTTTGAGACCAGGACCATTTAGCTGTATGATCTATTTTGTATAGATAGGGAATTTTTCATAGCACTGCAAATATAGTGGGTGACCACAGCACATGTAGCAGGCCCAATTTACTCATTACTGAAAATAACTTGCGATTTCAGTCTTTCCAAGTTTGAGATCAATGTTCAAAAGTCAATTAGATGGATAACTCACAAGTTATCTGTCTAAATGGCAAATATGGCATATTCAGCCCCTTCTCAGGCTATAATGTAGCCAGATGAAAGGCGTTCTGGAGAGTAGTTGAGTTATCCGACTAACAGCCAGATCTATGCAATATTTAGCTATTAGCCAGATAACTTTAGCCCTACTTCTGAGGTATCTGATAAGCAGCAAGTTATCCTGCCACACAAGGCCAGATAACTTTAGACCTGCTTCCGAGCAGGTCTAAAGTTATCTGGTTAATGTAATATACGATATCTGGGTAAGTAGCACCAGGATGGTTTAAAAAAAAAAAAAAAAAAGGGGTCCTGTGACCCAATTTTCTCCCACTCCCTTATCAAATTGCAAAGAGTCTATAGCAGCCTTGCAATCTCCACCCCACACAGCCTCCTTTTTTATGTATAAAGTTTACGTTTCCTGCTGTGGACTCCCACCCCCACTATCTTGATAACCTAGCTGCCATACCCCTTCATCCCATAAGACTCCAAACTCACCTGCTCCCGGTGATGTCCAGTGCAGCCTCTGCCAAAGCTGTGCTGGAAGCATAAACTGTGTGTAGGTTATGCTTCCAGTGCAGCTTTGGCAGAGGCTGCACTGAGCATAGCCAGGTGCGGGTAAGTTTGGACCCTGCTCCCAGTAGTGCTTTTATGGGATCAGCTCCCCTATGAGGAAAGACTAAAGAGGTTAGGACTTTTCAGCTTGGAGAAGACGGCTGAGCGGGGGATATGATAGAGGTGTTAAAAATCATGAGAGGTCTAGAACGGGTAGATGTGAATCGGTTATTTACTCTTTCGGATAGTAGAAAGACTAGGGGGCACTCCATGAAGTTAGCATGGGGCACATTTAAAACTAATCAGAGAAAGTTCTTTTTCACTCAACGCACAATTAAACTCTGGAATTTGTTGCCATAAGATGTGGTTAGTGCAGTTGGTATAGCTGTGTTTTAAAAAAGGGTTGGATAAATTCTTGGAGGAGAAGTCCATTACCTGCTATTAAGTTCACTTAGAGAATAGCCACTGCCATTAGCAATGGTAACATGGAATAGACTTAGTTTTTTGGTACTTGCCAGGTTCTTATGGCCTGGATTGGCCACTGTTGGAAACAGGATGCTGGGCTTGATGGACCCTTGGTCTGACCCAGTATGGCATGTTCTTATGGATGATGGTGTGCGGCAGCCAGGTTATCAAGATTTGGGGGGGGGGGGGGATGAGGGCCTGGTGCAATTCTTATCAATCCAGGGGGGCGGGGGGAGGACTACCGCAGAAAAGGTAAATTTCATACATGTAGGAGGCAATGTGGTGAGGGGATTGCAAGGCTGTTATGGCCTCAGTGTCCTGTATGTCTCTCTCTTCCCCCCCCCCCCCCCCACCACACACACACAATTCTGGTGCTACTTAACCAGATATCTCTTAAAAATATTTGGATAAGTAGCAAGTTTTGTTTCTGTGAGCTGGCATTCTATATTTAATGCATCATGGGTGGATATTCTGAATCCTCTTAAATACTGTACATTTGTGTGCTTGTAAGGCTTTATCATGGGTGAAAAAAATAACTTATGATTCATGATTGGACCCACTCTAGCTAAAAACAATTTTGAAATGGATTCTTTTTAAAATGATTGTGGTAGTCTAGTATGTGTAGAAGTATTTCATTTGTAATCTGGTAGCTTCCTCGTGGACTAGGAAAGAATGTATATTGTGCTTAAAATAAACCCATGAGAGAAGTTCAGGTTTCAATGACTTACAGATACAAAATGGAATGTTACTTAGTACCCTATTCCTCTGGAATTAGAAAATCACAAGGCAGTTAATGCTGCTTCCTGAAATAGTAAGTCAATGATGAATGAAGGTCTACTTTGACAGTACAGTAGAACTGATGCTTTGCTGTTTCGATTCTTATCAAATGAATCACATAAGCACTTGCTGAATCGGTGTACCAAGAGCCATGACTAATCTTTTCTTTTAAAGCCAGTGTGACATCTGTATAAAGAAATGACTTTGATTGGTCTTCATGATTATTCCTCAGAGCAATATGGAATTTTTATATTACCTATTCAACTGTGCCAAGGTTGTGGAATCTTTTAATTTCACTAAATTTTTAGCTTAATACGTAAACCATTTTTAGGATGAGATACTGTTTGGTATTGACAAACTTTGAAGAAATATTTGGGGCCTATGCAAACTAAAGGTTGAACTGCATATTGGCCATGTGTGCTTTGTTACCTAATACTAATACACCAGACTGAGATGTCACACCTGGAGCTCCAGAACATTATAGCTTAAATCAAACTTTTTTTTTTTGTTTTTTTTTTGTTTAAAGCTTTGTTAACCTTGGAATTTTGTAGAAAATCATTCTACATGCTCTGAGGTCCTAATCAAACTGCAAGCATAGTAGTTCTGTACACTTTTTTAAATGGCTGTTTTTATAACTCATGATGAATGGATATTTAAAAAAAGAAAATGCGAAGTACATAGAAACATGACGGCAGAAAAAGACCATATGGCCTATCTAGTCTCTCTCTCCATCCACACCAACTACTCAGTTCTACAGGCCTTACCATTTTCTCAGAGATCCACTGTGCTTGCAGTATGCTTTCTTCAATTTGGGTACTGTCCTAGTCTCTACTACCTCCACAAGGAAGCTGTTCCATGCATACACCATCTACCCCCTTTTTACTTCATCCCATGATCCCTTGTTTGTCTCCTGGATATTGCTGGAGCTCTGTCCTCTACTCTCCATGCTTCGCATTTACAAAACACTAAGCTGGTGCAATTTTGGTAAATGTATAACATACATGACTTGCTCTTACACAGAATACTACCAGGGCTCCAGCTATGCACCAAGTTAACCCCATAAAGCTAACTCAATCAGCAAACCTGCAAGTTAACTTTTCAACTCCTTCAACAATAGAATGTTGGGTCTGAACAGATGTACTTCACAGGAAGCAGGACTCCAAACAGAAATGAGACTTAAAACAAAGGATCATGGGATGAGATGTCATGTCTTCTATGTACTTTGCATTTTCTTTTTTAAATACCCATTCATAATAGGTTATAAAACCAGCCATTAAAATTTTTTTTCAGAACTACTATGCTTGCAGTTTGATTAGGACCTTGTTCAAAGCATGCAGAATGACCTTCTACAATAAAATTCCAAGGTGATGTCTGCACAGAATGCCTACTAGTGATGGTGCTGATGGAATGGGTCCTTGAGATCGTAATCCTGGCATCTAACCAAACAGTAACAAGGTCTATGCCTCTGCATTAAAAGCCGTACATCATTGGTGGGAAGTCTCGCTACCTGCTGAGTAATGCTGGGCTCTGAGGCCAAAAGAACCGTATGCCTAGTGCGGTTATTCGAGTTTGTGCAATCTCGGACTTCAGCTCCAGTTTTTATTTCAGGGTCTTAGTCTGAAGAGTCTTGGGATTCTGTTTACAGATTTAAGTAGTCCTTTTTTGAAGAGTGAGGCTCTTCGGTACTGGTCAGTGTGCTTTTACAGTGGAGGGCTCTATTCTCCAGTTGCCCTGAACTGTATGGGTGTGTGTGTGTTTCCCTCGTAGCGAGAAAACCAGGTTGTACTCCACTGCCGCAGGACTGACATAGGACTGCATTCCTGGTTGAACCCTAAGGGGAGGGTATTGTTGAGGGGAATCTTCCTCAGAAGAAGGTATGTCTGTCTTTCAACCCCTTCAGTGTCAGAAATCCCCTTTGTGGAGAAGCCTTTTGTTGGTGCTCAGTTCCTGGCAGGTTTATCGCTGAACTGTAGCCTCGATTATTTGAATCAGTGCATCTCCTTTAGACCAGGGCCTGGGGATAACACCGTTTTTGCTGGTGTCCCTTCATTGATTACTGAGTTCCTCTTTTCCATTAGAGAGTGGCTGCAAATGGCAGATCTGTCACTTCTGAAGCTCCATGATCAGTGATTGTGACTCAGTTCTCTACTGAAGAGTTGACTGGTTTTTTTGTGATCTGGTACCTGTTTCTTTCTTGTTTCTTCAGGAAAGGGGGGTTTGAATGGGTTCACCTCTGGATGCCTGGTTGTCCACCCCTGTAAGGGGTGTTCCTCATTCTCAGTTTCCCAGAGAAGTTATGTCATTGCTTCTGACTGGCGGTCGCTCTTGGTTTCTCGTGGGATCAGAGCCAGTTGAGCAGTAGTGCTCTCCTTATGTCATCCTAAGGCACAGCAAGTCTGTTGCACAAGGGAGCTTTTCCAGAGTAGCTCCCTGGTGAAGATTAGTCATTTCTCCTGTCCAGGAATGTTAAGCACCATGCCATTTTTTATGACACTTATGGCCAGAGAGACAAGAATACTTAGATGTTTAGTGAAAGCATAATTTTTTTATTTTTCAGTATAAGTATTCTTGGGAGATGCTGTTGCCATGTCTCTTACACACTGACTACCAGCATCTCAACGTATACAGGAAGTGATCCTTCTTTTATAGATAACATACAATATTGTGGAAGATTCTAGACTTGCGTGACTGCCCAAAGAATCATTTACATAGGTTGTCATATCAACAGCATGATGTGACTATCTCTGAACTGCCCTGATTACTTCCCCCCCAGATGTGGCTCATTTGCCATCACTCTGAGAGTCCTTTGTTCTGTTAAAATCTTACTGGTCAAGGTAATTAACACATGGCTGTGTTTATAGAAAACCCCTGAGAGAGAGTGCCTCTATATAGTGTTCGTATGGCCTGAAGGTCCCGCCATTGGTTTCTCCTTTGTGACCCTATGAATAGGCCTCACCTTTCTGGTGTCAGCTCGACTGCCTTTATAGATATCCAGGGAAATTCTGCAAGTCATGCTCAGCAAGTCATTTAGAGTTCATTCAGCCCAGGCAGGCTAAAGAAAAACAAAGGATTCTGGGGATTTTCTTCTCAATGTTGGTTTTCTGTTCAGGCACACATCAGGAGTCACCTTTGATACCTGCTGAGCTCAGTGGGCATTTTTTGATCAGACCACTATTGCCAGTCTCGCCTGCAGGACCCTACCTCAGTGAGGAGGGTTCTAAGCCATCTAATTGTAAACTGGCATGATGTACCCACGAATGTCTATATATAAAAGCAAATAAATAAAATAATTGGCGAGTATGCCTTTCAGCCTATCGCCATTCCATGGCTGAGGCCGTTGGGGGACCAGGTTGTGGTGGCTTGCTAACTATACTTCCCCATTTTAGGGATAACACTATCTGCAGACAGGGGAGTCCTGGTTCATGCAACGATTGTTCTATTTACTGGACCATGTGGCTCCGTGGGGGAAGTATATGCTATCATGGCTGAGATATTAATATCTAAGCCAAGTTCTGGGCATTCTGTTCCGAGACTACCCTTTAGTTTCTAGGCCAGTGAAGAAATGCTGTTCGAGAGGGGCTTGCACTTCCTGTCTTAGTGGAGTGTTTCTGGATTTCTTCACTGTAGAATTTGCTCAGTTTCTGCTGTTCCAAGCAGACTGAGGGCTCTATCTTGGTGGGTAACTCCTTACTGGAATCGGCAGTGAGTTGTTTGCTTGGGGTTCAGTTATACAACCTAGTAACGTGCTTATCATGGCAGTCCAGCAGTCTGTCTCCTTATGTTCTTTGCTCATTCCGACTTCTAGTCGGAATTTGTTTTTTGGGGGGGGGAGAAATGCTAAGGTTTTCGTAGTATATCTTAAAATGCAGGGAAAGATACAACACTTCCCCCCCCCCCATATATTTTCATCAAGCTTTGGGCAATACTGCCTTTAGCTCTTCTTACGTCATTGGTTGCCCAAAGTGTCGTCCTGCTCATCTCAACTGTCCTATAAATAGGATGGATAGCCCTGCCCTTAGGGTGCAGTGTTGGTCAGCTTCAAGCTTAACGCATCTCCCTGCTCGAGGGTTTGGGCTAGTGATCCCATTCAGGGATTGTCTTTCATCCCCTGAATTTCTTGATGCTGTCCTGCTAGTCAGCTATGTCTAGTGCTTTTGCACATAGGGTCTGTCACAGACCCTGTCGTCGTTGCTGATTATTCTTCCAAGTGTTGCTTGGGTTTTCTGCCCATTATGCCTATTAGCCAAACATGGGCACACTTCTGCAGAGACATTCTGTCCTTCGGATATCAGTGGTCTGCGGTTTTTCTGGGGAGGTCTGGAGGCCCTGTTGGTTTTTCGGTTGGCTTGTAACACTGAAGAAAATTGTACAGTCTTCGTCCAAGAGTCCTTCTCTTGTTTACATCTCTAGACTTTTTCCTGTATCCAGGAGGTTCTAGACCTACTGTCAGGGTTTAGTCATCTGAAACCCTGCTTTGTAATGTTTTCCGTGATGCAGAGTATGTTTCTTGCTGGCACTCGCATCACTCCCCTGCCTTAGGTGCCTCTGCTATGCTTTGAGGTTTTTGTCTCTTTTCTATGGTTTTCTCTTTATAGAACCCAACACTTTTTCCCGCTTACACCCCTCTGTGGGACACCTGCCTCACAACCAAAAGGGGGAGAGGTGGTGCTTTCAGCATGGTGCAGTTTCCCGCTTTGTTCTATAGTTTGGGATTCACCCATGTGTGAGGACTACCATCCTCTTTGTCCTCTGAGAAAGCAGAGTTGCTTATCTGTAACAGGTGTTCTCTGAGGACAGCAGGAATGTAGTCCTCATGAAACCCTGTCTTTCCTGGGAGTTGATTTCTTCATGTATTAGCTATATTATGGACCGAGGGACTCTGCCTAGGGGGCAGAGTGACTACAGCTGCAATTGCTCAGTAAGGCATGTTTGAGAGTTCTGGATTCTTTGAGATCAAAGTTTCGTGCTGGGCTTCATCCTGTGTCACCCATGTGTGAATACTAACATCCTGCTGTCTTCAGAGAGCACCTGTCTGGTTAAGTTAAGCAACTCTTGGTCATTATGGGGTATTGTGTGTAGATTGAGGAGAGAAAAAAATGCATATCTATTTTAGAATAAGGATGTAATGTAACAATGTGGAAAAAGTGAAGGAGTTTGAATACTTTCTGAATGCACTGTAGCATGCCATTTCCTAATACAGAAAGGCCCTGGAGGTTTTACTTCAGAGCCACAAAAAACAAATGTAAACTTAGAACTGTAGCTCACTGGTCAAATGCTACAATTTCTATAATTTGCAGCACCCTAAGAGAAATAATGGTCCAGAAAGTGTACAGTTCTGGTTGCCGCATCTCAAAGATATAGTTGTGATTGGAAAAGGTACAGAGAAGGGCAACCAAAATGATAAAGGGGATGGAACAGCTCCCCTATGAGGAAAGTCTGAAGAGGTTAGAGCTGTTCAGCTTGGAGAAGATATGATAGAGGTCTTTAAGATCATGAGAGGTCTTGAATGAGTAGATGTGAATCGGTTATTTACACTTTCGGATAATAGAAGGGCATTCCATGAAGTTAACAAGTAACACATTTAAGACTAATCGGAGAAAATTCTTTTTCACTCAACACACAATTAAGCTCTGGAATTTGTTGCCAGAGGATGTGGTTAGTGCAATTAGTGTAGTGGGTTCAAAAAAGGTTTGGATAAGTTCTTGGAGAATCCATTAACTGCTATTAATTAAGTTGACTTAGGGAATAGCCACTGCTATTAATTGCATCAGTAGCATGGGATCTTCTTGATGTTTGGGTAATTGCCAGGTTCTTGTGGCCTGGTTTGGCCTCTGTTGGAAACAGGATGCTGGGCTTGATGGACCCTTGGTCTGACTGAGCATGGTAATTTCTTATGTTCTTATGTTTACTTAAGAGCCACAAATATAGTTTCTAGCTAAGCACTTTAGCTACCTTTTTTCTCTATCTTTTTTTTTTTTTTAAACCAACCACTACACAAAGCATAGAGGTACAAAATACAAGCTTTTTCCATGTCCCCTCTAGAAGACACTTCCCTCTCCTCCTTCTCCTTTCTTGTTCAGAAAATGATCAGGTTCATCTCATTTAATTTACTGGTAGCAAGTGCACTTTTGTTTTGGGGTGGGTGGGGGAAGTGCTTCCTAAAATATATCAAAATCATGAAGAAACAGGTGGTAGTACCCATCTACTAAATCCCTACAGGAGGTACAGAAGAAAATGGGACCCCCTCCCAATCTCCATATTTCCTGTTAAGGTGGACACTAAATACATAGTCCAGACAGCACTGGGATTCCATAAGGTCCAGCTAGTACATCGATATGTGGTGGTTAAATCTGTCTTGAAAAAGTGCTAAGAAATCCGTCCATTCTTTGGTACCCCATGCTACTCTTACAGAAAAAAGTTATTTAAGAAGGTTAGTCTCTTGCATAGCATATTCTACCAAATCTTCATGGCCTTGTAGGTGTGCATCATTCTGGAAAGAGAGCACAACATTTATTCCCAAGCTTTCCCCCCCCCCCCCCTCCCCTCAGAGAAACAATTTGTTCACCTGCTGGACAAGGGTGAAGATTGTGGAAGGCACTGGATCCATTTAGCCTTTGATGCTTTTCAGACAGCATTGAGTTTCTGACATGGCTATTGGTGCGTGCAGACTATCATGCCTTTGGCCCACAAATCCTGGTTCTTACTGCATTAGTAAGAGTACCCTTTTGAACCCTTGAAGCAGGCTTGCATCAAAGATCTGATGTTTAAAAACTACCTTCTTGATAGCAGTCTTTTCCATCAGGTGCATTTCAGAGTTGAGGGCCCTTTCATGCAGCGAGCCCTGCTTAGTGATGTCTTACTGTCCCCTTCAAACCAGTTCTCTCATTCAATCTGAAGATGGTGTCTCCATTCTACCTGTATCAGGTGGGGTGTCGATCAGCATTCAGGAGGAGGGAATGTAGGGGGAAGGACGATGGCCTTCACTTACTGGATGTGTGCTGGATGGTAAGAAACTTAAAGGATGAACCCTTTTAGGAAATCTGATAGGTTATTTGTGTTCAGGTGACCACAAAAAGAAATAGTCTCTAAGGCCACAGTGAGATGAATCAAAGAAGCCATATCTTTGTCATATATAGTCAATGGTAGACGAGCGCCAGTAGTGCTTCATGCATACTCTACGAGAGCGCAGGCATCTTCCTATGCAAAAGCATTATTGGCCTCCCCAGGAGAAGTTTGCAGGACCATCATCTGGTTATCCCTGCACTTGTTTTCCAGACGCTGTAGGCTGGATGAGCAGACGAAGGAAGAAATGTCCTTCAGGTCAAGGTAACCCTGCCACCTTCGCACCTGTCTAGGGGGATAGCTTTTGTATGTACTAAATGTAATGGATTGATCTTGGGAGGAAAAAGAGGTAAAATTGTCCTTACCTGGATTTTCTTTCCTTGAGTCCTGCTAGATTATTCCAGGCCCTACATGAATTCAGAGGCCATAAACAGACACCAGAGACATCTCTTTGTTGCTAGGGAATGACCTGGAGGAGGATAAAAAAAAAAGTGAAATAGAAGGCAAAAAGAAAGGGGGGTCCTTGTCTGGTTGCTTTGGCAGGTGGCTACTGGCAAGTGCCTATGCCCACTCCCCTTTTATGGCCAGAGGGAGGTCAGGGCAAAAGGGTGTACTGTCTTAGACAGCTGAGGAATGGAGTAATCTCAAGTGTAATGGATTGGTCTAGCAGAAAAGGAAAGAAAATTATCAGGTAAGAACAATTTAACTTTCAGGCTACTACAGTTTAGAAGTAATAGAAATTGACTACAGCTAGGATTTTTCAAACAAATCAAGTATTTGAATTAATATTTTTAAAAAGTAGAAGGATTGGTGTACTTAAGAACTTGAAATATTTGTGTACTTGGTAGCATTAGCGTAATATGAGAATATATGTAAGGGTTAATCTGTCCTTAAATTCTAACATTTTGGAAAATATTCTTTTGAGACATTCATCTCCTGGTTCCTGGCTTCCTTTCATATTGTTGACTGTCATAGTAACAGTTCTGATAAATGTTTAGCATGTTGGAAGGTTAAACGCATGATTTTGGGCTGTGGACTGGAGCTCAACTGTTCATTTTATAAATAGTATTTATGGTTCTTCACTTAGTGATACCACAGATAGAAGAATATTCCAAGAGTGAACAGTGACTGCCAGAATCCACTTAAATTTACATCTATGCTTAGCTAGTTGGCGCTCGAGGAGGAAAGGGTACAATATATATTAACTTTTTATTTGATTAGCCAGAAACTTCATGAAATGTATCTTTCATGTTGGTTTTCAGTAGAAAGAAACTGTTCTGCATTCTCTAAAGCCACTTATATTTTTGAAATAAAGGTATGCATGCTCTACTAAACTGAAGGGCTCTAATTTCAAAACTTACGCCTGCTGATAAAAACTGAAGATCCCTTTTGGTCTGTTAATGTAAATCAGTGGTGCAAAACAGTTGTCTATTACATGTGCAAATTATTGGGCTACTTGTTTCATGGGTATGCACATACCATCCATTCTTGCACAGGTATCTTACATCCATGAGGTACGTGTACCTGTGAAACAAATGCACATTCCTATTGTCTGAGTGTGCCTTTTTAATTGTAAGCAGAGTCTAAGTTGTAGCAAGCTATTAAAACTTTATTTTGTACTGGTTCCATTTTATTTTAATGATTGTTTTGAAATAAAGGTTTTTAAAAAAACTTAGTGATACTTGCATTATTGCTTAACATACATTTCTTGTTTCTCCCTTCCTCAGGAATCATGTCAATTCCTGAAGGCTAGTCAAGAAATGTATTGTTAGCCCAATAAAGTAGTTCATTTGAATGCACGGAAATGTTAAAACAAACATGGCAACATTACTACTTTGTACAATAAGAGCCTGTTTGAGTCCTGAACAGTCATGACTTAAGTTCCAGGCTAAGTATTGGGCTCTCTTTAGATGTTGCAGTGAAGTTACAGGTGAAAAACGGTTAGGAAATTACGCATTCATAATTCGGTAGTAAAGAGAAAAATCAAGCTTAAAAGAAATTAGGTCCACATTTGAGACTAAACTTATTAGGAAAACAGGAATAAAAATATACAAAAAAGGAAATTTAAAAAAAAAGCAAGAGCAGAAAAAACTTGGCTAACAAGTTACATAGAATGTTGTAGTATTCTAAGATCATAATGCCAGTGTCAACCAGTCTGTCATCTGATTGCCACAGATCTAAGCCATCGGGGTTGGTTTTAGTCCAAGAAAATCCTTGTGACGTGAGTAGTAGAATACCTATCTACCACCAAGCCTAAGTATTGCTGATGTAAAATATTCTGAATATTTTGGTATCTAAAAACATGGCTGGAGATACAAATTACCTAACCTGTAATTTAGTTGTCACCAGATAGGTTTGGGAATTCCTGCTTTCTGAGTAATTGGGCATGCTCCACATTTGTAGTGGTAGTCTACCACAAAAGGTTAGAACTGCTTTTCATTAGCAAACTTCATAGGCATATGTTTTTACAATTTTAATCCAAGGGTCCCCAAACTCGGTCCTTGAGGGCTGCAACATAGGTTTTCAGAATTGTCATAGTGAATTTTTGCTTGAGATCTAATTACAAAAGAGATGCAGACAGATCTCATGCTTATTCATTGTGGAAATCCTGAAAACCCGACTGGGTTGCAACCCTCAAGCACAGAATTTGGGGATCTTTAAATATTTGACATCAATATAGGTTGTATTGTTTTCTGTTCTAACATATTCACGCAGCACAAACCTTGTTTTGTTAAAATAACATTTGTATTTGTTTTTTGGGGAATAGGGCACCGTATTTCATGGAAACAAAAATTTACTTTTTCAGTTTGTTAGAAATGAAACAGAAATGGGGTCAATTGTATTTTACACTTGATTCAAACAAATGTGCATCCCTTCTCTTTGCTGCATGAATACGAAGTTCTTATATTTTTAGTTGCTAAAAATGGTTATGCTGTCCTAAAATAAAATATTACTTGAAGAGATGAACACATGCCAGGTATAAAACCTTCATAATCTTATATCAGAGCTTCCCAAAACTGTCCTGGTAACCCCAAGCTAGTCAGGTTTACAGAATATCCAGAATTAATATATATGAAATAAAATTTGCATACATTGGAGACCTACAACATGCAAACTTTAGCTCATCGATGTGGATGGCTTTGGAGTCCCTCAGGGCAGATTTGGGAAGTCTTGTTTAAATGAATATGAACAACACAAACCTTATTGCAGGCAGAATATTTTCTGAGAGAAATGATAGGATTCCCAATTAGCAGGGCTAGAAATAATCTGGGTGCCAGGGAGAAGGAGGTTCAGTGGCCAGCCAGACCAGGAAGATCACTGGGGGAGCCTGGAAAGAGCTGCAGCCATTGGGGTGGAGAGGAGCATTGGAGGTCTTGGGCCAGAAAGAGTAGCAGCTGCTGGTGTAGAGAGGAGAGACTGGAACTGTAAAGTTTGTTGCTTTTTTTTTTTTGTGTGTGAAACTTCCCCCCCCCCCATCTTCTACCTACGTAGTAGAAGACTTAAGTAACAAACGTTTCTTTCCACTTCTGCTGCTTACTGTGATTAATAGCAAGTGTTCACTCATCCAAAAATGGTTTTAAACTGTTTGTAGGTATTACATAATATATCATACAAAGCTTCATTTCAGTTATAAGTAGTACTATTTTTAATCCAGTACCTAATAAGTTTCAGATCATGAGGTAAGATGTGCTTAAATAGTGGTTCTCAGTTTTATCATAGCAGTCATTCATCTCTCTCTTTTTTTTTTTGCTTAGCTTGCTTAGTAGAGATCCAGCTTTGACCTTCTAAATACTGGAAAGTCCGTCGTCGTCGTCGTCCCCCCCCCCCCCCCCCAAAATAATTTTTATTGGGATAAAACATGAACAGAGAACATGTCCCATACAATGACGGGTACAACCAATACAGTGCAAATTGTCTAATACAAACTAACAACATCAAAACCTCCATGTCGCTATCCCATCTTATTTTCCATCTTCACCCCAGACTCTTCCCACCGTACTTCCAACCCTTACAACTCACCCCCATGCATATACCACACGCCAGTCACACCACCACACTCTTCCCCTTTTTCCTCCCCCCCCCCCTACTGAGACCCAGGGTTGCGCCATTCAGGCTCATAGCCACCTGCCTGCAGCCCTTCCTGGGCAGTTGCTGGCAGCAGAGGAACACAGGCCTGCCAGCAGGCCCGGTACAGTTTGTCAGGCTTCCGCTTGCCCAGTATAAAATCCAAGTGTTCCAACTGGAGAAACGAGGCCATTCTCTGGGACCAGGCCAGCACTGACTGGGTCACATCTGGGGCCGCCCAGTCAGAAAGGATCGTATGGCACACCAGGAGGATGGCCACTCTGCTAAATTTGTCCATATTGCAGGAGAGCAGGCCTCTGGTGTCCACTGAAAGGAGGCCAAGTAATGCCTTGCTTGCAAATAGGCAAAGAAATGTTTCAGGCCGATACAGTAAAAATCGCGGGTGAGCGCCCGCTCTCCCGGCGCACGCACAGGCCACGCTCCTGTACACGTGATTCAGTAACTTTATTTAAATTGGGGCCCGCAGTAAAAAGAGGCGCTAGGGACACTAGCATGTCTCTAGTGCCTCTTTTTTTGATGGAAGCAGCGGCTGACAGTTTGACAGCAGATGCTCAATTTTGCCGGCGTTGGTTCTCAAACCCGCTGACAGCCACGTGTGGTGGTAGAGAGAGGATTGGACAATTCAAAGAGAGGAGCAGAGTTAGAGTACAAAGAGGGAAGGTGAAGCTGGAGAATACAGGAAGGTAGGGGGGGAAAAGCTCAGTTTGCATATTGGTGATCCAGGTGCATGGTATCTTTTCTCTTTATTATAGTCACATTTTGGGCCAACTAGAGAAGTTTTGCTATGACTTGTAGTAAAATGGTTTCAAATTTTTAAAAATTGTGTATTTCTTGTTATGAGGCCACTTATGAAGTGTCTTTAGTAAAATTTGCTTTGAGGTCATTTTCCTTGTTAAATGATCACTTACTTGCAAACCTCCTTCCCTGTAGGATTAATGTTTAGTGCCTATTAGGATCTAATTGCTCAAAGCTTATAAATACAGCAAATATGTGATTTTAAGCTTGTGCTGGTTAACATAACTTTGTAAATTATTCATTATGTATGTGAGTGTTTGGCATTGATGCTTAATGATGATTTCAGTGTGTTGGGGATAAACTCCCATGCTGATAGGTTAGTGGAGTAATAGATTCAAATGACGTTTAATTGCGACCTTTCTGAAAAACTGTTTGTTTTGTTTTTAATGGATAATTTCCTAACACCCAGACATGAATTCAGAACCAGTGGGTTATGCACTTCTACCAGCAGATGGAGACTGAGCAAAACTGACGTGTCAGTATTTATACTCCTGCAGTGATATCAGCCTGCCAGTATTTTCTGTCTTCAGCAGATGGTGGACATGCATCTCCCTATTGGGGATTGCTTCAAACTTTAGAAGGAGAAATAAAAGGAGATTTAATTCACCCCACTCTCCTGTGGTGATGCCAAATAGTCCCTCCCCCAGTTGAGAATTCCTGAGGTGAGTTCCGTGGTCGCCTCAGATGAGTGCCTTGGTCTGGTAGCTGGTTTTCTTCAACTGACATGGACTTAGGTGTTAAAATAGCTGAAAGGAAGCAGGTGCAGGATGTGGAATATGGCAGTAACAGTTAATGCCCCCTCCTCACCACAGCTAGAGATCATCTCTGTACTAAGCCAGGAAAGGCTGAGCTCAGGTAAGGTTTAAAAAAAAAAGAAATCAGTTAGAAGAGTTGTTTGTAAGGCTTCCCCCTTCCTCTGGACTCTGTGCTTGGAGTGCTGTTCCGACATTCGTTCCTGCTCCTGAGGGGAGGTTAAGGCAGCCTGGGTGGGCTAGGCCTCGCAGTTAGGATTTTCCTCTGTGGTAGGCTGTGGCGGTGTTTTCATGCACTTTTTCCTGCGCGTGAGGCTGCCCTTTTCAGGACTGTCTGTGTTCAAGTGCGTCTGGCTGTGCGCCCAGTTTTTGGACACTTAGTTGGATGTCTGCTTGAGCATCCAGGGGATAGCGGCTTCCATATTAGGTGCGCGCTTGCCTGTATGCATAATTTGGGCTACATTGTTTGTGCGCTTAAGTTTGGAAGGGCCGAAGTGTGCCTAGTTTTGTGGCACCAAAATTTTGAACTCATATTTTACAGTGTAATTTCAGCTGTACGCTCACATTGTCGCCTGTTAAGTGTACTGACAAGACTTATGGCACCTGTGACTAAGAAACCTTAAGCGCCTTTCGCTCTGTGCTGCCTGTCATGTTTGAGCATCTCAGCCTGGTGTGCCCTGTAACTTGCCAGCACTGCTTAGATATTCAGGGAGAATTATTTTCCTCTAATTTTACTAAGTCTGGTTCTTTCCAGCCTGATGACTGCCTCGGTAAAGACATGTCAGGAGGGGGGTATCTGACCTTGGGACTCCCTTAATGGTTTGTCAGTGGGGGAAAGTAGCCCAGTGGGCACAGTACAGGTGCCTTTTGGTTTTGGAATGGATCCTTCTGCTTTTTCTTGAGTAGAATTTTTTCAAGGACTGCAATCCTTTCTTCAGGCACAGTCCTCTGCCCCACCCAATCCTGACAGTCGCAGACCGTGACCTCTCACTCGCCTGCTACTACTGTTAAGCGCTGAAGTACTACTAAATTGGCAACAGGTCCTCCCGACAGGAATCCAGATGGTACGGGTGACTAGGCCAATCCTGATTCTCTGGAGGTTGGGGGAATTCCTTTGGGACTAGAACATTTTAGGACTATGTTGTAGTTCTTTCATAGAGATGAGCTACCAGCTCTGATTTCCCAGAGGTTAACTGGGAATACATGGGGCAGATTTCATGTCTGAGCCAAAGAAAAATCCCATTTTGGTTTCTTTGTGTAAAGCCTTTCTTTTTTTCCTCCCTGTTACGGAGGCCATTCAAGAATTGATTGATCTTGAGTGGGATGCCCTGGAGGCTAATTTCAAAGTGGGTTGGGCTCTGGAAGGCCTGTACCCCCTGGATCTAGTGGTGAGAGAGCATTTGTGTTCCGAAAGTGGATGTGCTTGTCTTGGAGATGGCACAGTGGATGACGCTCCCCATGGGGGGAGGAGCAGCCTTGAAGGAGACGCATGATAGGATTGAAGCCATCCTTAAGCAAGCATTTGATGCAGTGGCAATGACCTTGCAGGTTGTTTCTTGTTCCCTGGTGGCTCCCTTGTTTACTTCTCTCAGTAGGTCGATGAATCTGGAGTGAATTCCAGGGCAGTTATGGAGCCAGCAGCTGCCTTCTTGGCAGATGTGGGCTGCAATTTAGTTCGCACATCAGCCAGAGGGATGGCATGGGTAATAGCCATAGTAAGAGCTGGGATCTCAAACGAACCAGAACCTTTCCTGCTAAAGTTAAGTCCATTTTGGTTGTTATCTGTGCTTAGAAGTAGGGCATTATATCTGCCAAAACTTGTGCACTGTCTTTTAAAAAAAAAAAAAAAAGCACAACTGAAATAGATATTTGGGAGGGCTGTTAGTCTGCTTTACCTGTTTCAGCCATTAGTTCAAAAGCAGCCCCTTCCTCTTCAGCTGGGTTTGTAAGGCGGGGCAGTAATTGGATTAAGTTGCCAGAGCCTCACGTGCATTGGGAACTGAATTCACTTTGGAGCTGGGATCTCAAACGAACCAGAACCTTTCCTGCTAAAGTTAAGTCCATTTTGGTTGTTATCTGTGCTTAGAAGTAGGGCATTATATCTGCCAAAACTTGTGCACTGTCTTTTAAAAAAAAAAAAAAAAAAAAGCACAACTGAAATAGATATTTGGGAGGGCTGTTAGTCTGCTTTACCTGTTTAACACCCACCCCTAGGTTTGTGTTTCTTATATAACCTGCCTAGATTCATAAATGGCAACAAGGTAAATTAGTATTTCCATAATTGCTATTCATCAAATGTCAAAACTTACCAAAATGAGGATTATCCAATGTAACTGCTGTGGAGCCTTTATTCTGAGGGAAAGCATCTGGAAACTTAGAGCTTGCCCAATTTGTGCACAACTATCTTCCTTGAAAAAGGAGCTGAATGAGGTTAAAACTCAATTAGCTTCAATTACAAGAATTACACCCACATTGCATTACTCAGAAAATAATTCCCCAACATCACAGAGAAACCAGAAGTCAAGAAAAAGAGATTCATTAGGCTCAGGTAGGACCCACAGTCAACCATTCTTGACAGATGGACAGCCAACAGGTACACCCTCCCACTCAAACAGGTCATTAAGAAATTATTTAAAATCCAGGAATACAGTGGGCTCTGGTAGAATTAGACCTGTGATGAGGAGACACACAATGTACCAAATGCAAAAAGAACAAAAAGCCTTCTCTATATTAGAAACTGAAGAGGTTCTTGAGAAAAACATTGAAGTGTTACCAGAAAAGAGAAAACAAACACAATGCATGCAGAATTTCAAGATCCATAACCAAAAGAAAAATCTAATTGAGATGGATAACTCTGTCAACAGTGGCACAACTGCAAAAGGAAAGAGTGAAGTGAATAACAAATCTCAAATAAAATCTCATAAGGAGTCCAGGAAAAGCAATAACCTTAAAGAGAGTACCTGGAAGGCTATGACCACAAATGCTCATAGTTTGGGAAATAAAATCCCAGATCTGCAGGCCCTAATGGCGGAGGCAGAATTGGACATTGTTGCTATCACAGAGACATGGTTCACAGAATCTCATGATTGGGATACAACAATACCAGGCTATAACTTGTTAAGGAAGGACAGAGAGGATAGAAAAGGGGGAGGTGTGGCTCTTTATATCAGAAACAACATCCAAGCATCTGAGCTGCAAGGAAGTTGGGGCAAGGAAGAAGCAATATGGGTCGACCTAAAAAAAGATGACGGAGCATCCATTTATATTGGAGTGGTTTACAGGCCTCCAAACCAAAAGGAAGAGCTGGACAGAGATCTGGTTGAAGACATCCATAAGATAGGTAAGAAGGGAGAAGTGGTGATCGTGGGTGACTTTAATATGCCAGATGTAGACTGGAAAATCCCATCTGCAGAAACTAAAAATAGTAGAGCAATAGTGGATGCCATGCAAGTATCTTTGTTCAAACAAATGGTGTTGGAACCCACGAGAGAAGGAACTATACTCGACTTAGTGCTCACTAATGGAGATAATGTCTCCGATGTCCAGGTGGGCACCCACCTCAGCACCAGTGATCATCAAACGGTATGGTTTAATATCACTAAAAGAATAGGGAAAAGAACCACAAAGACCCGAGTTTTACAGTTCAAAAACATGGACTTTGAGGAAATGGGTAAGTACCTGGAGGAAGAACTAAAAGGATGGGAGAACGAGAGAGATGTGGAGCAGCAGTGGACCAATCTAAAACGAGCAATCACCAAGGCAACTACTCTATATGTTAGAAATGTAAGGAAAAGCAAAAGAAAATTGAAACCTATCTGGTTCTCAAAGGAGGTGGCTGACAAAATTAAAGCTAAAAGAACAGCATTCAAGAAATATAAAAGATCGCAAAGGGAGGAACACAAAGAAGAATATTTGATTCAACTGAGGGAGACAAAGAAATTAATCAAGTTGGCAAAAAGTCAAGCGGAAGAGAGGATTGCCAAGGAGATAAAAAATGGTGACAAAACATTTTTCAGATACATCAGCGAAAAGAGAAAGGTCCAAAGTGGTATAGTGAAATTGAAAGGTGATAATGATCAATGTGTGGAGAGAGACGAAGAAATGGCAGAAATATTAAACGAATACTTCAGCTCTGTGTTCACTAAAGAAGACCCTGGAGAAGGACCATCTCTACACAACAAGAAACTGGAAGGAAATGGAATAGATGAAAATCCTTTTACAGTAGAAAATGTGTGGGAAGAGCTAAAGAACCTGAAAGTGGACAAAGCCATGGGGCCTGATGGGATTCATCCAAGGATATTGAGGGAGCTCAGAGATGTTCTGGCGGGTCCGCTGTGTGACCTGTTCAATAGATCCCTTGAAACGGGAGTGGTGCCGAGTGATTGGAGAAGAGCGGTGGTGGTCCTGCTTCACAAGAGTGGGAACAGGGAGGAGGCTGGCAACTACAGACCGGTTAGCCTCACTTCGGTGGTGGGAAAAGTAATGGAGTCACTGCTGAAAGAGAGAATAGTGAACTATCTACAGTCTGGAGAATTGATGGACCAGAGGCAACATGGATTCACCAGGGGAAGATCCTGTCAAACAAATCTGATTGACTTTTTTGACTGGGTAACCAAGGAATTGGATCGAGGAAGAGCACTCGATATCATATACTTAGATTTCAGCAAAGCTTTTGATACGGTTCCGCACAGGAGACTGGTCAATAAAACGAGAAGCTTGGGAGTGAGTGCCGAGGTGGTGACCTGGATTGCAAATTGGTTGACGGACAGAAGACAATGTGTGATGGTAAATGGAACCTTCTCTGAAGAGAGAGCGGTTTTAAGTGGTGTACCGCAAGGATCGGTGTTGGGACCGGTCCTGTTCAATATCTTTGTGAGCGACATTGCGGACGGGATAGAAGGTAAGGTTTGTCTTTTTGCGGATGACACTAAGATCTGCAACAGAGTGGACACGCTGGAAGGAGTGGAGAGAATGAGACGGGATCTAAGGAAACTGGAAGAGTGGTCGAAGATATGGCAGCTGAGATTCAATGCCAAGAAGTGCAAAGTCATGCATATGGGGAGTGGAAATCCGAATGAACTGTATTCGATGGGGGGGGGGGGGAAGGCTGTGCACGGAGCAGGAGAGGGACCTTGGGGTGATAGTGTCTAATGATATGAAGTCTGCGAAACAATGCGACAAGGCGATAGCAAAAGCCAGAAGAATGCTGGGCTGCATAGAGAGAGGAATATCAAGTAAGAAAAGGGAAGTGATTATTCCCTTGTACAGGTCCTTGGTGAGGCCTCACCTGGAGTACTGTGTTCAGTTCTGGAGACCGTATCTACAAAAAGACAAAGACAAGATGGAAGCGGTACAGAGAAGGGCGACCAGGAAGGTGGAGGATCTTCATCGGATGACGTACGAGGAGAGATTGAAGAATCTAAATATGTACACCCTGGAGGAAAGGAGGAGCAGAGGAGATATGATACAGACTTTCAGATACTTGAAAGGTTTTAATGATCCAAAGGCAACGACAAACCTTTACCATAAGAAAAAAATCAGCAGAACCAGGGGTCACGATTTGAAGCTCCAGGGAGGACGATTCAGAACCAATGTCAGGAAGTATTTCTTCACGGAGAGGGTGGTGGATGCCTGGAATGCCCTTCCGGAGGAAGTGGTGAAGACCAGAACTGTGAAGGACTTCAAAGGGGCGTGGGATAAACACTGTGGATCCATAAAGTCAAGAGGCCGCCAATGAAGAGTGGGTGACTCGCCAGAATGATGGCTACTGCCTGGACACAATACCCTTATTCAATAAACATACACATGGTTACTGTGACTCCAACATCACTCTAAGCTTCAACAGCAAGAGGAAATGTGGAAAAAAGGATTTGCACTCACAAAGCCGGGAGTAGCTGGCTTGTTACGGCGGTTACTACCCCAAACCAAATGTGCCTGATACTTCACTTTCGATGCACATCCAGCATAGCTCTCTGCTCCAACGGCAGGGGAGAAGAAAAACTGATACTTCACGCATACCCAGCATAGCTTCAACGGCAGGGGAGAAGAAAAAAGGATTCACACTCACAAAGCGGGGAGTAGCTGGCTTGTTACGGCGGTTACTACCCCAAACCAAATGTGCCTGATACTTCACTTTAGATGCATATCCAGCATAGCTCTCTGCTTCAACGGCAGGGGAGAAGAAAAACAACCAATAAGGGCTGTATAACATAGTCTGGGTTAAAACAAATAAGCATGGGTGTAGCTTGCTTATTGCGGCGGTTACTACCCCTACTACCCCCTAACTAATCAAGCTAGATATTTCACTTGGATGCAGCTCCATCACTGCTCTCTACATTAATGGTGGGGGAGGAAGGGAAATAGAACCAAGAGCTAAAAGAAACAGATAAGTATGAGAGAAAAAATGTGTGAAGCTTGCTGGGCAGACTGGATGGGCCGTTTGGTCTTCTTCTGCCGTCATTTCTATGTTTCTATGTTTCTATAATAGTAGCCAGGTGTTGATTTTGGCTGAGAAATTGGTTGGCCGATGTGACCTCCAAGGCTAACTGAACGAAATTGCCCTTTAAAGGCTTGCTCTTGTTTGGGAGCGAGTTGGAGAAACTGGCCAGTAAGTGGGATGAATCTCCAGTTCCTTGTTTGCCGGAGGATAAGAAACAGATGCCATGCTCCTTTGGCATGAGAGGTTGTGCCAGGGGATCTAAGATTTTTCTACCTACAGAGGAGCAACCTTTCAGAGGTCTCGACGTTTTGGTCTCAGTCCTTTCGTCCCAGACAGCCCAGATGGGGTGCAGGGTCAGGTAGTGGAACCTCCTGAGCTTCCTACTGAAGGTATGCTGACCCACCCCCAGGAACAGGAGATATTGGGGGGGGGGGGGGAGGGGCACCTCTCTTATCAGAGGTGGGTTGAAATCACATCTGATCAGTGGGTCCTGGAGGTGATACGAGAGGGATATTCCCTGGAGTTTCTGTTCCTAGGGACACGTTCATGGTGTCTCCCTGCCACTCTCTGCAGAAGAAGCAGGCGGTGGAGTTTACATTGTAAGGCTCCTCAGTCTGAGGGCTGTGGTCCCAATGCCCACTTCTCTAGAAAATATGGATCAACTATTCCAATTTTTTTGTTGTGTCCAAGAAGGGGAGGGCTCCTTTCATCCCATCCTGGATCTGAGGTCAACCGTCATTTGTGGGTAACTCATTTTCGCATGGAAACACTGTGCTCAGTGATGATGGCTGTCCAAGGATCTGTCCAAGGTGTACCTCCATATTCCCATCTGATTAGAGACCCATGGGGTTGGGATGCCATTATTAGTTTAGAGTGCTGCCTTTTGGTCTGGCCACTGCTCCCAGAACTTTTTCCAAAGTTATGGTGTTGGTAGCGACAGTTGAGAGAGGATGATTCGGGCCAAGTCTCTGGAAGACAGCAATGTGGTGACCTGCAAGTTGATCTCCCTATTACATGAGCTCGGTTGGGTAGTGAACCTGGTCAAGAGCAGTCTTTGGCCTATCTCAGTTATTAGAGTATCTCTGTTTGGTTCGACATGAAGTGGGGCAGGGTTTTACTGCCGGAAGCTCGTATTCAGAAGTTGATGTCACAGGTGCATCTGAACACTATACGCATGACAGCGTAGTCCTAACTGCAGGTACTTGGTTTGATGGCGGTGACCCTTGAAGTGCACCCATTGCGAGGGCGAATATGCATCCTTTTCATTGCTCCTTCTGTCTCGTTGGAGCCCACAGTCTATTAGATTTGGCTCCACCTGCCGATGAAGGTCTACTTTCAACTACAGTGGTAGTTATAAGCGAATCATCTAGGAAAGGGAGTTTCCCTAAAATCACTGGACTGGTTAGTTCTCACGACTGATGCAAGCCTCCAGGGTTGAGGTGCTCGCTGTCAGGAACTGACAGTGCAAGGGCGCTGGTGTGCGGAAGTCTCTCTGGAATACCAATTGGCTGGAAGTCCGAGCATTCCAGTTGGCATGCTTGCAGTTCAGTGGCAAATTGCAGGGTTGAGCGGTCTGGATAATGTTGGACAATGCAACAACAGTGGCTTATGTCAATCAGCAGGGAGGAACCAAGAGCCAGCAAGTGTTGCAGGAAATAGACCAACTTATGTAATAGGCGGAAGTGCATCTTCAGGAGATCTCGGCCTCTCACGTTGCAGGAAAAGACAATGTAAGAGTAGACTTACTCAGCAGAGAGAGTCTGGACCCAGGGAAATGGGTATAGTCTTACGAGGCGTTTCAGCTGATAATGGATCACTGGGGCCTGCTGGCAACTTCTCACGATGCAAAGGTTCCTCAGTTCTTCAGTCACATAAGAAAATAAGAAAATGTCATACTGGGTCAGACCAAGGGTCCATCAAGCCCAGCATCCTGTTTCCAACAGTGGCCAATCCAGGCCATAAGAACCTGGCAAGTACCCAAAAACTAAGTCTATTCCATGTTACCATTGCTAATGGCAGTGGCTATTCTCTAAGTAAACTTTAATAACAGGTAATGGACTTCTCCTCCAAGAACTTATCCAATCCTTTCTTAAACACAGCTATACTAACTGCACTAACCACATCCTCTGGCAACAAATTCCAGAGTTTAATTGTGCGTTGAGTAAAAAAGAACTTTCTCTGATTAGTTTTAAATGTGCCCCATGCTAACTTCATGGAGTGCCCCCTAGTCTTTCTACTGTCTGAAAGAGTAAATAACCGATTCACATCTACCCGTTCTAGATCTCTCATGATTTTAAACACCTCTATCATATTCCCCCTCAGTCGTCTCTTCTCCAAGCTGAAAAGTCCTAACCTCTTTAGTCTTTCCTCATAGGGGAGTTGTTCCATTCCCCTTATCATTTTGGTAGCCCTTCTCTGTACCTTCTCCATCGCAATTATCTTTTTTGAGATGCGGCGACCAGAATTGTACACAGTATTCAAGGTGCGGTCTCACCATGGAGCGATACAGAGGCATTATGACATTTTCCGTTTTATTCACCATTCCCTTTCTAATAATTCCCAACATTCTGTTTGCTTTTTTGACTGCCGCAGCACACTGTACCAACGATTTCAATGTGTTATCCACTATGACACCTAGATCTCTTTCTTGGGTTGTAGCACCTAATATGGAATCCAACATTGTGTAATTATAGCATGGGTTATTTTTCCCTATATGCATCACCTTGCACTTATCCACATTAAATTTCATCTGCCATTTGGATGCCCAATTTTCCAATCTCACAAGGTCTTCCTGCAATTTATCACAATCTGCTTGTGATTTAACTACTCTGAACAATTTTGTGTCATCTGCATATTTGATTATCTCACTCGTCGTATTTCTTTCCAGATCATTTATAAATATATTGAAAAGTAAGGGTCCCAATACAGATCCCTGAGGCACTCCACTGTCCACTCCCTTCCACTGAGAAAATTGCCCATTTAATCCTACTCTCTGTTTCCTGTCTTTTAGCCAGTTTGCAATCCACGAAAGGACATCGCCACCTATCCCATGACTTTTTACTTTTCCTAGAAGCCTCTCATGAGGAACTTCGTCAAACGCCTTCTGAAAATCCAAGTATACTATATCTACCGGTTCACCTTTATCCACATGTTTAACTCCTTCAAAAATGTGAAGCAGATTTGTGAGGCAAGACTTGCCCTGGGTAAAGCCATGCTGGCTTTGTTCCATTAAACCATGTCTTTCTATATGCTCTGTGATTTTGATGTTTAGAACACTTTCCACTATTTTTCCTGGCACTGAAGTCAGGCTAACCGGTCTGTAGTTACAGAAGAGATCCGGTCCTTGTTTATTGATGTTCTTATGCAGGAATGGCCAGAGGACAAGCTGCTGTATACCTTTCCCTCGTAACCCATGTTGGACAGAATGGTTTGGAGAATCACAGAGGGATGATACTTTGGTGGCACCAGTTGGCTAAGGAGACTGTGGTATGTGGTCCATTTCCCTGCTGTCTCTGGATAGGGAAAGATGTCTAGGAATATTGCCTGTTTGCAACCCTTGGATGTCAAAAGACACTTCGTGAGGTTTCTAAACCTTTCTGGAAGATGGATCGCCTGTTTTTCCTTCATGGTGGAGGTAAACAGGGCAAGCTGGCTTTGCGAGCTACAATAGCTCGCTGGATTAAGGAGGTAGTCACGGCTGCGTATGTGGATGCTGAAAAGCATTACCTCATTAGGTTAGGGCTCAGGTGGTGTCATGGGCAGTGGTTAGATTGTCTCCTGTTGACATTTACCAAGCTGCGACGTAGTCCTCCTTGCACACCTTTTCCAGACATCATCTGGATGTGCAGTCCTAGGATGAGACAGCCTTTGCATGTGCGGTTTTTATGGGACCGCAGGCAGCCTCCCGCCCTATTCAGGAGTAGCTTGGGTACATTCCACTGGTTCTGAATTTATCTGTGTGGGTGCCAGGAAATGAGAAATTACTACTTACCTGAATTTCCTTTTCCTTAGCCCAGACAGATGAGTTCAGCTTCCCACCCTTGGCTGCTGAATGATTGTTCTGGTTGACCTGCGTTGATGCGTGTTCCAGGGGTTACTGGTTTGTACAGTCTCTAGACTCGTGTTAATGCTTTCTTTGTCTGAGCCCAGTTTGCTGTTGCCAGAGTACTGATATGGTTATGTTATTAATCAAGTTTTTGATAGTCTGTCCACCGTTGGTGTTTGAAGTGGATACTGGCAGGCTGATGTCACTGCTGGAGTGTGTGTGTGTGTATGTGTGTGTGTATGTGTGTGTGTATGTGTGTGTGTGTATGTGTGTGTATATATATATATATATATATTGTGAAGTCTGTTTTGCTCAATCTCCATCTGCTGGTAGAGGTGCATAACCTACTGGTTCTGTATTCATCTGTCTGGTCTAAGGAAAAGGAAATTAAGGAAAATTAAGGAAATTAAGCTTGAATGAGAAATTACTACTTACCTGATAAACAATTTGTCCCTTTAAAATGAAGGGATATCTTATTGTTTGGACAGTCAGTAAGCATGCAGGCATCTGGAAGCATTCAAGGCAAGCAATTAATGTCTTTTTTTGAGCCTGTTTTGTACAGCACAATTCTGGTTGTCCCTGGACTCTTGTCAGTAAAGTGCATTCCAGTGATGCCTTCACTGGCAGCTATCCACACTTGAGCAGTACTGAGCTTCTAACTGGAATATACTTAGTGTTAAGGAATCTAATATTTAGTAAGCAGGTCTTCAAATTAGTTTCCATTAATTTTTTAAATATATCATCTTGAATTGAGTAAGAAATGTTCAGTTATTTGTGGCTTTTAATCCAATTTCATTTTATAATTGGATTACAGCTTGTATGTAATAAGATTTTAGGATGATAGGCTTTTTTTTTTTTACCAGTAACTTGAGTAGCAATACTATTAAAAGTATGCATATGTATCATTATAGGGCAAATTTTCCCAGGAGTCCTATAGGAAATTGCACTATTGTCTGTCCTAGGCATGTGGTGCTTGTAATGAAAGATTGCAGACAATTTTAGTCATTTTTAAAGGCTTTTTATACATTTTGCTTTTGACTTTAATTTTTCTCAGTCACAACAGTGGCATATCAAAGATAAGCTCTTCACATTAAACTCCCTTTGATTTGCAATACCGCAGGAATCAAAATAAAAGATTGACGAACAATTGCTTTTAGACCTCTGAGAAGATAAAATATTCAGTGAGTTTACAACCCTCTGGAGGCATAACAGGATTTGCACATGCAGTGTGTAGAGTGGACGGATACACCTGTAGTTATTACTGTTGGAACATTTAACAGAAGTATGAATATAGAAGTGCCAGAAACATATGATCTTTGCTTTTTGTTTTTGTAGCTCAGATGGTTGCGTGGTGAAATATGTAGGGCCACAAGTTTTTCACCTGGATAAGTCTGAATTGTTTTTCAGCTGAAACTAGTCAGTTATGCATATGTGGTCTTTTTTTAGTCAACTGGAAGAGTAAACACATGCCATATAATACTAAATTTGTGTGCTTTTGTAATCCATTAGTGCTCTCAACTTTTGAAGCTAGAAAGTAAAGCAAAATAGTTACTTGAAACACTGGTAAATCCTAAGAGTCCAAAGAAGAAACTTAAAATACTCCAAATGTCTTAAACACTGCAATGGTGATGGTGGTATAATTGGAATCACTTCTGCTTTTTCATAGAAATATGGCCCATTCAGTCTGCCCATCCATCCAATCTATTTAGAATTCTAATTCTCATCACTTCCTTAGAGATCTTCTGTATTTATCCCATGCTTTCTTGAATTCTATTTTTGTTTCCACCACTTTCATACATCTACCACCCTCTCTGTAGGAAATATTTCCTAAGATTACTCCTAAGTCTACCACCTTTCAGCCTCCTCTTATGACTCCTCGTTGTAGAGCGGGGTGGACAAACTACAGCCTACCTATCTATTTAAAATGTACATTGTGTGGCCTGCACAGTGTCTGGCCCAGAATGGCATGCTGGCAGGGTTCCCACTGCCAGTAGGAAGAGGACCCAGCTGCCTTGACACATTTAGTGATATACTGGTGGGATTCACAACACCCCACCATCAAGACCAGTAACAAGGCATTTATTTATTTATTTAGATTTATATTCTGCTTTTCACTTTTTTTTTTTTTTTTTTTTTTTTTAGCACTTCAAAGCGGATTACATTCAGGAATTGTAGGTATTTCCCTATCCCCAGAGGGCTTACAATCTAACAGGCTGATTCAGTAAAGTCCGCGGGAGAGCGGACGAACGCCTGCTCTCCCGGCGCGCACAGGTCACTCGCCTGTGCGCGCGATTCTGTATTTAAATTAGGTGGTGCGGTAGAAACAGTCAAAATGAGGCGCTAGGGACACTAGAGCGTCCCTAGCGCCTCCTTTTGACCCGGAGCGGCGGCTGTCAGCGGGTTTGACAGCTGACGCTCAATTTTGCCGGCGTCTGTTCTCGAGCCCGCTGACAGCCACGGGCTCGGAAACTGGATGCCGGCAAAATTGAGCGTCCGGTTTTTGGCCCGACAGTCGCCAGCCCATTTTACATTTTTTTTTTAAACTTTTTTTTTTACCCTTCGGGACCTCTGACTTAATATCGCCATGATATTAAGTCGGAGGGTGCACAGAAAAGCAGTTTTTACTGCTTTTCTGTGCACTTTCCCGGTGCTGGCAGAAACTAGCGCCTACCCAAAGGTAGGCGCTAATTTCTTAAAGTAAAATGTGCGGCTTGGCTGCACATTTTACTTTCTGTATCGCGCGGGCATACCTAATAGGGCCATCAACATGCATTTGCATGTTGAGGGCGCTATTAGGTGCCACGGGTTGGACTCGCATTTTCCGCCCCTTACTGAATAAGGGGTAAGGGAAAACGCCGTCCAAGGTCAGGTTAACAGTGTGCTCCGTCAGAGCGCACTGTACTGTATCGGCCTGTAAGTTTGTACCTGAGACAATGGAGGGTAAAGTGACTTGCCCAAGGTCACAAGGAGCGACAGTAGGACTTGAATCCCGGTCGTCTGGTTCATAGCCCACTGCTCTAACCCCTATGCTACTCCTTCACTACTGATGAGGATGCCATCACATGCTCCTGGGTTGCTTTTTGAATCCCTTTAGGGGGAAGCCTCTAGGGCTCCATCCCCTGCAGGTCTGTCGACAAACTTGAGCCTCTGTTCTTTTAAATCTGTGCATTTACTTGCAGGCCAGGACCTGTGACCTTTAGAGGGGCGGCAGCAGTGATCGTTGGACCATTCTTGCTGGTCCATGGATTACTATGGTGGCTTACTTCATTTGGCTGGGTGGCCACCTGCCCCGATTTGGGTCACTGTTGCTGATCAGAGGTTCATAAGCGACCAACTCTCTCTGGAAAGTAGGAAGGCTTTTCAGGATCAGGAGGCCCTGATTCCCATTGCTTTCCTGTCCCTTTGGAAAGGGGTGATATGACTGGGTTTGCCAGAGGTAACTTATGGGGTAGCTCTGTTTCCTGTGGGTTCATGAGCAAATTGGGCGTTAGTGCTTTTTCTTAGATCATCCTAAGGACAGCAGGTCTATTTCACAAAGACGTTATTTTGGATTCAGTCTCCCCCTTCTGGGCAGCTCCCCAGTGAAGATTAGGGGTTTCTCTTGCGCAGGAGTTGGCCTTTTGATATATGCTGAATTCAATGGGTGGTTCTTGCAGATGACCACTCTTGCTAGTCATTCTCATGTGCAGGACCTCAGTGAGGAGGGTTCTGGTCCATTTGTATCCCAGTTGGCAAGTAATGCCTTTCAGCCTCTCGCTGTGTCCATGTCTGTGTGAGTTAGGGATGAAGGATTCCGCAACAGAGGTGCTACACAGGATCCCAATACAGAGCATGTATGTATGTGACACTAAATGTATGAAAGAGAATAAACATGCAAGTGTATGTGAGGGAGGGAGAGAGAGGGTAAAATGTGTCCCTCAGCCCCCTAATCCTCAATCTCAGGGTGACTGGAAATTGAGTTCCCAAGTATTGACAACAGGGACTTTTTTAAAATCCTTATTAGTTTTAATTATTTTTATTTGATAAATGTGCTGTTTTGAAATTGTATTGGTGCTTGGGAAATCTAAAAAAAAAAGTATGACTAATAGAAACTATTCTGGTTGTCAGTTTTAAAATATTCTTTTAGTATGGTTTTACTTTTATAATTGATGCTTTTGTTTCTTGATTTTATTTGTTTTATGAGGAATCATGGTGGTTCTGTTTTTCCATTGTTATTTCCATTTCAGTTTTTGTCGTCTTATTGCTGGTCCTAATTTGTGATCTTATTCTGTATTTGGTGAGGGTCTGTCTCTGCTCTCTGCATGTGACCAAGGTGAGAGATTCTGCTATTGTGCAGGGATCTAGAGCAATTGAGTTTTTGTTTCCCCCAGTAGGTGGTGTATTGGTATTCTGGGACCCAATGTAGTAATTACAGTGCTGCTTTTTTACATGTAGGGTTCTTATTTGAGTTCTTGGTGTTAACTATTAAGTTAATGATATGTTTGCATAGATTTTTTTTTTTTTTTTTTTGTGGGGTTTTGTTGTTTCAGGAGGAATCTGTACTGCTATTGCTATGAGGTGCCTGTCTGGATGTGGTGTGGTATCTTCCTCTTTGTGTTTGTATGTATCTGATTTTTCCTTTCAGCAACCTGAAGAGAATCAAAACTGGAATTTTGAGCTTCTGGTTGGCAGTGTGATTGCCTGCTATTTGGCAAACCGTTTAACAACTGATTGGTGGCGAGAAACTTTGACATTATGTATTTGTATCCCAGCTGTGATGAGTGGGGGCCCCAAGTAATTGTATGGGGGGGGGGCATGGCTCTAAAAGTTTGCTCACCCCTGCTCTAAGAGCCTGTCTGAGTTTCTGAAGATGATTGGTGTTTGGGTACTTGCCAGGTTCTTGTGGCCTTGTTTGGCCTCTGTTGGAGACAGGATGCTGGGCTTGATGGACCCTTAGTCTGATCCAGTGTGGCAATTTCTTATGTTCTTATGTTCCACCACCACCACACCAGTTCAGAGGTTTTTAACCACTCAAGTAGAAGAGTTGGGGAAAAAATTTCTTGCCTTTTTTTGGCCAAGGAGAAAAAGTGCTTTCTATTATCTTCTCTCCAGTATTGCTACTACTCTCCTTCAGGAAGAAGTCCCAGTTTCCCCTGTTATATATAACATACATAATCAGATTCTCTCCTGGGAGGTTCATTTCATTTGCTTATAGCAGAGTCAAGCCGTTCAGAGGTTCTAGACCAGGCTTATTCCCTTCCAAGTTGCCTGAGGGGATCCCCTTAACTCTCTTCCACAGTCACCTTCTTCATCTTTGGGATTCTGGGTTAGTGTTCCCACACCCTTGGGCTTGGCAGAGGGGTCAACCACTGTTGGAGCCTTGAGAGCATTCCTCCTCTCATCCAGAAGACCTATCTTTCTAAACATTTTTGGATAAAAAGGGGATGCTTGGCATGAATATGTGAAAAGATAGCTCCTCAGAAGGAGGTCTTGGGTCTCCTTCAAACTTTACATTCCATCAGAACCTGCGGTTATCCCAGTTCAAAATATCCTGCAACTACTGCAAATGAAAATGTGTGAAAACCCCATCACTTATGCCCTTACAGCAAGAAAATTAGACATCCAGTATAGAGTACAAAAATCACCAGGATTTGGACTAGTCCAATTATCTTCCAATCTGTCCTAAAAAAAAAAAAAAGGCAAAAAATGTTTGTTCCAATGTACTTCCAAGGAAGGATTTCCAGGCTGCTTGACAGTTTCCAGAAGAGCATTATCTTTTCCTTCAGAGCTCCATTCTAGCTTGCACGTATTTCATCTGTCCAGGTTTAAATGGTATAATACCTACATGATTGCATACAAAACCTTTCCTTCAGCAGACAGAAGGTAGATACTGCAGCTGCATCTGGATGCGGAAGAGTACATATGCCACTTTTTTAGGTCATTCTTCGATTTTTGCTACCATCTCACTTACCTTAACTGCTTCTGTCAGAACTCAATGCATGGCCTGGTTTGAGAGCCAGCAACTACCGCGATGTTTGACAAGTTGGATCTTCCTTGATTAGGGGGAACACCTTTGAGAATCTCAGAGAAATGGTCACTCAGCTCAAGGAGTAGAATGTAGTGGTCCAGTAACTCTGAAAAGGGCCTGAACAAGAGTCTTTTTCGAGATGCTGCTCCTATGCTTTTAAAAGACTGTTCTTTCAGATGCCCCTTCCAGTCTTTTCAAAGATATTGCATAGGGAGAGGAATGGTCAGAAGAACAAGGCAGGTGATATTGCCCTTGTATAGATCCCTGTTGAGACCTCACTTGGAATAGCTTTGTAAAATTTTGGAGTCCTCTCCTTCAAAAGGATATAAACAGGATGGAGTCTGTCCAGATTGTGGCTACTAAAATGGTCGGTGGTCTTTGTTCTAAAACATATTGGAATAGACTCAAAGATCTAAACATGTATACCCTAGAGGAAAAGCGAGATAAGTGAGATATGGAGACATTAAAATATCAAAGGTTTCCATGCACACAGGGCCTGTCGTTCAGGCCATGCACATATTGTAAATTTTAAATACATGGGCCGGATTTGGCTCATGGGCCATAGTTTGCCCACCCATTGTCTGGTTGATCTCTTGAGGACTAACAGTAAACTTGGAGGAGCAATTTTGCATAACCTGTTCTCCAGTAGTCTGAGTAAGCAACCCAAACTCCATTGTGGAGAGTAAACACTCTGCTGCAACAATCAGCTTGGGAGACTCTTTGTCATGGCTAATTCAGCCTGCTTGGAAAATGCAAGTTTGCTTTCCGTAAACAGTGTTTTCCATACATAGCAGGATGAATTAGCCCTGTGAAATATCTGCCCACCACCTTGCAGAGTAGACTACATACCTAGAACTAGTTCTGATATTGACTGAGGAGGCTCACAAGGCAGTGTCCATGTGGGAATTACTACACAAGCTCAGTAGAATTCAAACTTATTAGCTAAGAGATGAATCTGTTCTGTGCTGCCTGCTATCTTTGGAAAACAGTTTGTGGTAAGTAAACTTGCTTTATACAACTTGACTTGTGTTATATAGAGCAATAACATAGAACTGTGACCAAACTTTCTGAAACACGGTATAGTGGTATGGAAAAATTAAGATTTTTTTTTTTTAAACCAGTATATAGGTATCATTTTGTTTACAGAAGGAAACATTTAAAGCAGAAAAATGATTTAACAAACATGCAAACTAATTGCAGTATACCAGTTTTGACAGCTAGGTTCTTGACATGTGATGGCTGTGAAAAGGTAATTTAAATCACTCGTTCAGGTTTGCAAAGTTTTGTTGTGATAAATCTCAAGTCCAGATGTTTACTCATTCTATATTTTACATTTGTTCATTTTTTTTTTTAGACTTATTCTGGACTGTTCTGTGTGGTTATAAATCCTTACAAGAACCTTCCCATTTATTCTGAAAATATTATTGAAATGTATAGAGGGAAGAAGCGCCATGAAATACCTCCACACATCTATGCCATTTCGGAAGCTGCTTATAGATGCATGCTACAAGGTAAGAGAATCTCTTAAGGGTGTCAGCTAAATGTTATACAGTTGGTTGAGAAACAGGCTGACCTGGTTTATATGAAGTACTCTAGTGGAATTTGTGCTGCCTATAAAATGTTTGCCAAGTAACATTTGGGTTTGGTGGAAAGGGCTGTCCTTATTTGTTTTGGGGGGGGGGGGGGGGGGGGGGGGAGAGTCTCTAATCAGTAATAAAGCTGCTGTGAGCTCTCTAGTTCAAAAAGTTGACTTGATTTTCAGTGTTGAGCCAGAGCTGCTTATCTTTACCAATTCTATCTTGCTCATTGGGTAGTGCTTTCTTAATATACTGTCCTCCAGGCAGTAATCTTCTCCAAAACTGATTACTGCAGCGCTCTCCTCCTTGGCCTTCCTGCTGCCTCTCTCAAACCTCTGCAAATGCTCCAAAACTCCACTGCCCGTATTCTCACTAATTCTCGAAAGTGCAATCACATCACTCCCATCCTTAAAGACCCACACTGGCTCCCCGTCTCTTCTAGAATTATTTACAAAACTCTCACTTTAATCCACAAAACCCTCCACAACCCAAACATGCAGTGGCTAAGCACCTCCTTATAACTTCCACACTCCCACCAGCCTCACCAGATCCTCTTACACCGGCACACTATTCATTCCCCCCGCCAAACACACACACCTCAACTCCACCAAAGACCGTAACTTATCCATTGCCGGCCCCTATCATTGGAACTCTATGCTTCCAGATTTATGACTTGTGCCATGCACCCAGACCTTCAAAAAGAAATTAAAAACCTGGCTCTTTAAACAGGCCTTCTCCTAACACCCCACTACTCCTCCTTAGCCAACTTACGACCCCCTCCACTGTACAGATCCCCCCCCCTTTTGAGTTAACTCTACGTTCTTCTTATACCAGTTACAAATTCCTTTAACTTCACCCTCTATGCCTCTCTGCCCTCCTCTATCCTTTTCTCTTCTCTCAGCCTCATTAATTTAAACAGTTATTTTTGTTATAATGTAACTTTTTTCCTCTGAGTTCTTTCCTCTTCTTCCTTTCTCTCCGTTTCATGTAAACCGATGTGATGTTCCATACGAACTTCGGTATAAAAAAGTGGTAAATAATTAATAAATAAATACATTACACCAGTCTTATGTACCTTCTCTTCTGCTTGGGTGCTGCTGTTCACAAAATCTCAGCAGTGAATTAGAGGTACAGGAAATGCACTTATTTTCCCCTCCCTCCCCCTCAGTGGAAGACCAGGATGTTCAGAGCCAATAACATTTTCTTTTACACTTTCCAGTCATCTGTGTCACTACCATAGTGCTTTTGGAGGGCTGGGACTATCAACTTTTTTTTAAACCAGAATTTGTGATGAGACATGGTTCCACTTCCTTTCTCTGCAGCAGTCCGTCATGCTTCTCTTCTCTTGGTCTTGGGCAGGGAAATACTGAAGCTGCTGCTTCTCAAAAGAAGAGACTAGCTTTGATACCTCAGCTTAATTGCCACTACCACTAGCTTTAGCACTACCTTAAACTTGGCAGTGGCTGCTGCTTTTGAGCCCAGCCTGGGTTACTGGCATTCCAGAACTAGTGCTGCTAATTTTAAGCCAGTGAGGTCCTGTAGTATCCAACTTGGGTTTGGGAAATCAAAAAATTAAGTAAAGCCTCAGGGCATATGAACTTTTTTTTTTTTTTAATACATATTAGGGAGAAACCAGTGGGTGCTACTTGACCAAGTCAGTTTTTGGGGGGCATTTGTTAGTTTAGAACAAGTCTCTTGAGTTTATTTCCTTTGTGAGCAGGTCCATGTGTGTATACCCAGCAGTACCCCATAGGACTTACTCTGAAGAATCTTGCAGCATCTATTCCTGGATGATTTAGTGTGGAGTAATTCAGGTCATATTGAGATGTGTAACCTGCTTTACAGTCTGGTAGGATTACCTATCTTATAAGTAGGAATCTTCATTTTTATTTTTCTGGGAATTTCAGGGTTAATAAAAATAAATGGGAGAAAATCAGTGGAAAAATGTGACTTTTTTTCCCCCCAGTAAATATCAGTTATTTTGGTGGACAGAAGCCAAGACAAAAGAATATTAAGTAGATTCTCCTACCCACCCACTCAACAGCATCCATATCTCTGCCCCATCTGCTACCAAGCATGTCCCTTTCTTTCCCCACATCCCTAGTGAAAAATCCCCTCCTTCCCCTGTTGCAACAGCATTCATCCTTACTAGTGGTGGCTCCAGATACTTCCTCTCTCCTTTGGCAGCATGCTTGCTGAGGCTCCTGTGCTCTCCAGCACTACACTTTTTTTTTTTGTGTGGCCAGAGAGCCTGCAGGGAAGTGCTGCTGGTGGACTTGGCCCACTTCAAATGCTTCATTTGGCAGTACCAAGCAGCAGGTATTTTGACTGCTTGGTAGGAGTGCGAGATGGGACTTGAAACAGCAAATCAATAGTAATGGAAGGTGAGCGCTTTTGCTGGTAGGGGGCAGGATTTCAAACACTGCAGGTGTTTTGGCCTGCAGTGGCTGGAGGCCTTGAGAGGCATGTGCAGCTCTTGAGCTGCTCTTTAATCAGCCTTTAATCAGCCTAAAATTAGATGAAAATTGATTTAAACTAATTGTTCCTGTTCATACCCCAGAACAATGCATGGGTTTTGCTCCCCAACCAATAGATGGAGCTAGAGAAGGAAAGCTTTACTGACACTGCACTACTTATTAGGATGCCACCTGCAGTCCCTCAGTATTTCTCTGTCTCCAGCAGATGGTAGAGATTTATTTATTTAGGCATTTTATATACAGTTGTTCCAAACGAAGATCATAACTGTTTACAAGATCCGCATACATATTCATAGTCAATGACCACATACTGTGTGTTGGCATTCAACTTCTAGTTCGACACCTGATTGTATAATTGTTCTGGTTTGTAGTCATAAAAATTCTAGGAAATTACACTAGCTACTATGTTTTAGTTCATATTTGTGCATTTTTATGGTCGTTTGAATTCTATTAAATATACATCACATCATTCATTACTAATTGCTTCGTTAATATCAGTGTTTATCACATCATTTATTATTGCTTGCTCTATTAACTGGAGTACCCTGTTTTTGATTAATTTACTTATATGCTTTTTCATAGTGAAGTTCTCGTCTATCTGAATTCCCAGGTCTCTTACTTGATCCAAGGGAGTAATATATATTAGTGATTTCCAGGTCTAGGGTTGGTGGCTTGATTTATCATGTCTGTCCTTAACCAAACTATTTGTGTTTTTTTGTGTTTAAAGTTAGTTTCAGTTGTAAAAGTTTTTGTTGTATGTCTTTCATATATATTGATAGTGACGCAGTTCTCTCAAATGTTTTGTCGAATGGGATATAGAATTGTATGTCTGCATATAGGAAGAAGTTGATTCCTAGATTTGCTAGTAATGTGCATACAGGCAGCAGATATATGTTGAATAGTGTGGCCGAGAGTGTTGAACCTTGTGGGACACCTGTATTGATAGGGAAGGTGTCTGAAATTTGATTACCTAGTTTTACTTGGAATGTCCTATCTTTTAGGAAGGATGAGAATAATTTGTTAACGTTTCCATTCATCTATTCCCATTTTTCTTAGCTGGTGGCATAAAGTGTATGGTCAACTGTGTCGAATGCTGCTGTTAAATCAATTAGAACTAGGATATGATTCATTGTTGAAGCCTTGTAGTACAGGATCAGCTAAGGAAATGAGTAGGGTTTCTGTTGAGCAGTTTTTCTGAATCCATATTGGTTTGGATATAGTATATTGTCTTCTAGGTGGTTCCTGAGTTGTGATAAAACTGCTTTTTCTAGAACTTTTGCAATGAAAGGTTGGAGATTGGAAGAATGGATGACTGGGACAGTTACCGAACAGTTTTATTTAAGATCGGTTTAATCACAGATTCATTTGCTCTATCAGGTACCAGTCTTTCTTCTAGCAAGTAGTTTATTATTGTGAATGTCTGGGTTATGTTTAGTTTTCAGCATGCTTGCAGAGATAGGGTCTAGTGGGTGGGTAGTGGGTTTCATTTTAGTGATTTGGTTTATTTTGAGTTTAGATACTGGGTTGAATGAGTTCCATTTCACTTGACCATGTTTTTCTTCAGGCTCTTTTGTTGGTAAGTAATGGGAGAATTGTGATTTAAGTGTATTGATTTTGTTTAATAATGAATTGGCATATTCATTGCATGAGTGTTTTGTAAAGTCATAGTTTTTGGGATGGAGGAGGATGGGTCTTTGGTTAGGTTTTTCACTGTTTCAAAGAGTAGTTTGAATTAAATGTTACACCACTATTTTGCGTAGTATTCTTTTTTTTTTTTTTTTTGGCTTTGATTTGTTCACGGTATTTTGTTAATAGGGATTTGTATTTTTCTAGCGATTTCATAGATTGGCATTTCCTCCGTTGCTTTTTGGATTTTCTCAGGGTCTGCTTGGTGTGTCTTAGCTCTTCAGTATGCCAAGGTTTCTTTTGTTTTAGTTTCCTTCATTTCAGAACTTTTTAGTCTAGAATGGGCATAGGGTGTCCGCTATTTCATTGATTTTTATCCCCAGGAGTCAAAAGATGAGGAGGCATTATAGTGGTCAAACTCAGTTATTTTATTTTTAATAGCATCTTTGAAACAATCTTTTTTTCTGTAGGCGAAGGATTGATTATGTGAGTTTGTGTGGTGAGTTATTTCAGCTTTTATTAGCTGGTGATCGGACTAGGCAATATTTTTTGAGGTCTATTACACAGTTATTTTGATTGGCGAAAATTAGGTTAAGGATGTGTCCTGTTCTATGGGTGGGGTTGGAAACTAATTGTGACCAACCCATGGCTTCCATAGTATCTAGAAAGATTTTGCATGCTGTAGATTTAGGTATGCTATCTACATGTAAGTTAGTCTCCCATGATTAGAGTTGATTATGGAGCTGGAAACTATTTAGTGAAGATTTCGATTAGAGGTGAGCAAACATTTTGGAGTGTCCCGGGTGGGCTATATATCAAACCAATATTTAGAAGTAGAGATTTTAGTATAGCAACCTCGTAAAGTGGGTTTATTTCTACTTTGTAGGGTTTAAGTTCTTTTTTGCAAATTAAGAGATCCCCCACCTTTCCGTTTGTGTCTGAAGTGAAAGATATTGTAGGTTGTGTTAATCTGGTTTAAGAGGACAATATCACTGCCTTTTAGCCATGTTACGGTAATGCAGAAAATAGTGGGATTTACTTCTTCTAGTATGTCATTTATCAGTGGGATTTTTTTTGATAGCGACTGTACATATAGTAAAAGAAGAGTGAACATTAGGCTGGAAGAGGTCGCAGGAGGGGTAATTGTTATATATCTTTGGATAGACTAGGTTTTTCTTCTTTTTGCTTATGAGGTCCTCTGGTGTAAATTCTATGGTTTCTTAGTCCAGTGATTGTTTTAATGAGGTGGGCCGGCTCCAGTTTGAGGTGCTTAGTTATGGCTTGATTTAGATTTGTTTGCTGTGGGCATCACTTCAGGCATGCACGAAGGGGCAGGCTCCTTTGTTGCGCTCCTTTGTGCACCTTTGGCGTTGCAGCTGCTCACTTCAGGCTGGTGGTATGGGTGGGTGGGCCGAGGGAGGGACTGAAGGACTGGCGCAGTCACCCACCTGGTGTGATGTAAACCTGCAGTCTGAAGTTAAAAACAAAAAAAAAATTTTCAGTTTAAATCATATTCCCTCAGGTGTTAGGTTCTGGGAAGGACCATCCCCAAAGTTGTGGGTGAGTAGGATTTGGTGACCCTAATTTGCTTCAGCCTTTGGACGGGGGGGGGGGGGGGGGGGGAAGAGTGGATAGCTAGCGGTCTGGTTGCCTTCTTTGTTCCTCCACTACTCATACTCTGCTCTCAGGAGCCTCTGGACATCTTGCGACAGGGAAGTATCCCTTATGTTTTCTTTTTCGTTGCTAAAGCTTTAAAAATAATAAATAAATAAAAGTTAAAACTAAAGAAATGAAAGGAGCAGCTTTACTTAGATATCCGGGAAGCTGTGTAGGAGCACTGTGAGGCAGCAGCAATCTGCAAGAGTGACTGGGGATCAGCTAAGGCACCATGGGGCTGCAGTGGGGTGACCAGCAGTAAGTGCTGATAGCATGTGCAGGAGCAGGCACATTGCATGGTGGCGGCCATGAAGGCAGGGAAACACTATCATGCTTGGGCTAAGACAACTCATCTCTTCCTCATCTGGCCTGTGTGATAAGTTCAAGCCTGGAGGGGAAGGCTTGTTTCAGTGCAACGGTGGTGGTCAATGCCGTGAGGTCTTCCCAATCAGTTAAGTCGGGTGATGCAGTTCTCCCCTGCAGTGCAGGAATGGTGGCCATCTGGGAGTCTGTTTCCGCATCACAGGAGTCAGCAGGGGGGTGTGGGCCTGCCTCTTCTTTCATTATCCCCTGCCGTGCCTGATTGAGAGAGTACCTGAGAGGATTCAGGGGGTGCTGAAGAGCCCTCATGAGGGGACTCTCACTGAGGCTTTCCCAATGGATTTGTGCTTTGCTTGCACATTACCTTGCTAGGACAGAAGGGGTTAGGAAGTGGCCCTGCTTTCTGAGCTCCCCGAGGCACTCCAAATCGAAGAGGAAAGACCCTGGTTTGTGGTGGTGGTGGGGGGGGGGGCACCTAAAAATGGTAACTATGTATTCCGGTTCGGAGACAGTGCCCCGGGCGTATTGGAAAACTCAGGGGGAAGGAAGTTCTAATCCTTTTGAGCCTTCGGGGGGGGGGGGGGGGTGTTGAGGATGGGGAATAAGCTCCTTCAGGACCAGGAGATGTTCTAGTGGTGGATGACCCTTTTTCTTTTCAAGGAAACTTTTCTCTTTGGAGCAGCTGATGAAGCTCTTGGGTGAGTTCAAGGGGTATAAATTGCCTGAGGACAAACTGAAAGAGAACAAGAAGAGCTTCTCAGGCTGACATTGGTTCAGGGAGATGAGAGATGCCCAGGTTAGGGGCGGCTTCTCCCAGAGACAGGGGTTTGGAAGGACTCTGTCCTTTTGTGGGGCAGGTAGATCAGCCTGGGATCCCTCCAGTCAGGAAACCAGAGAAGGAAAGTCTGCACAATGAGATGAGGCTGGTCCACTCTTCCCCAGAAAACATAGGAGGGTGGTTGGCCCTCTTTTTCAAGGAGTGAACCAAGATAACATTAAACCAGTGGGTCTTACCAGTTACAAGAGAAGGCTACACCTTAGAACTTGCTTGCCCAGATCCAAGGTGGCTGCACCAGTGTTTCCTGCATGAACTCCTTCCTTTTCCTAAGTTGCCGCATTCAAGCCGTAAACGTTGAGCTAAGGAAAGGACTTACCCTGTTGCCTCATCGGACCCCACCGTTACTGGCCTGATAGATGCGCATATAGTTCATGGGGAGCAATCAGGAGCATTGTCCTTTGGATGTGGAGGATGTTGAAGACTGGCATGCCTCCCCTCTGGATCTATGTCTCACTTTCCCCAATTTTGAGGGTTTCTCCAGTGAACCAGGCTACCTGCAGAGACCCAGATGTGCTGGGGGGGGGGGGGGGGTGCGGAGCAGGCTGATTTACGTAGAAGACCCGGGACTCTAGGATTAAGCGCTGTCGGGAGAGATGGAGGAGCAGCCGGAAAAGACTCCAGTTTGGAGTCTGATGGCTCACTAATAGAGGGAAATTCTCAGATCAAGTCAGAGTTTTTCTACACCCGCTTCAAGATTTTTAACAAACTTTGTTCAACCTGCTTTGATAAGACCTAAATTGATTACCCTCAATTCCATATGGGAGACTATTGAAAATCTTGGGGCTTCTATTTCCGCATAACTTAATCCTTTGGTGGTGAAAGTTAATAATGAAAGTAGAATTATGACTTTGTAAACTTCAGATGAGACTCTTACGAAGAAACTTGAGGTTAAACAAGAGGTTTAAGGTCTGAAACCCACTCAAGCTTTTGATTAAAGAAAATCAGATTTTGCAGAGCAAGCTAGAAAATTTGGAAAATGTAATTTGGAGGAAAAACCTTTATTTTATAAACCTTCCTAGAATTCCACATATGTTCAAGAAATATCTTATGGAAATATTCAAGGTTCCTGAACAAGTGGTTCTTCCCTTATCTAAATCATACAATCTTCCCTCTTTTATGTGGAATGCAAGGTTTTTGTTTTTCTATTATTGCACTGCAATTTCCAGTTCAATTTTTGTCTGTGTGTTTGTATTTTATACTTTATGGTCTCTTTATTTTGTATTTGGCAAAGGTCTGTGTTTTGCATGTGTGACTTAGGTGAGGTATTCTGCTAGCATGTAATTTCTATATAGGGAACTACAGCAGCTGGACTTGTTCAGTTTTCCTAACAGGAGTTGTATTGGTGTGTTAGGGCCTATTGTAGTAATTGTAGTATTGCCTTTTTAAAGGTAGGATTGTTACTGTTTGAGTCTGGCAGTTAAGGTGTTATGATATGGCAGGCTTCCTATAACTCCTTCGAACATTTTTTGCAGGATTTTGTATTATATGATCTTGGTAGTGGAGGGAGTGTGTGTTGCTTTTAATAAGGTGACACCAAAATTTGATTTTTTTTTTTTTTTTTTTTTTATGATGAATGTAAGAGGAAATGATGCTCTTGTTCTGCTCTGTACCATTTGTTGGAGGAATTTCTATGAAGACAAGGTATTGTAGAACTTGAAGTGCAGAATTTGCTGGGATTCTGTTCCACTCCTATATAGAATTTTTAATTAATGCACTTGAATAATTTTGGTGGTAGTTTTCTTAGATGGTTGAAACTGGTCAGGGGTTTCTGTTACTTAGAATGTTCTATCTAGAGATGCCACTGACATATATGCCCAGCACTTTGTGATAATGGTGCAAAATGTTTGTATCTGTGCCTCTTGCTTTAGGCGTGGGGGTGTGCTAGCTCTGCATGTATGGAATTTGGTAACAGGCAGGTGTGGAGAGAGCCATTGGACCTCTGCCATGATTGAACTAACTGGGTGGTTTCTTTGTCACAGATGACTCTCTAAAAAATAAAATTACAAAAAATACCATAAGGCTGATGCAATATCATGCATGTAAAAAAAACAAACCATGTGTCCAAACTGGACACATGTTTTTTGAATGTGTGCACATCCACGTCTCCTGGGCGCTTGATGCAATACGTAAATGAGTTGCCGTGCTAATAGAGACGCGCAGTGCATAATTTGTGCTTCCCTAGCACTCTGCTTCGGGTGCCCAGGAGAAGTGCTATGCGCCTAACAGAATAGCCAGAGCTCCCCCCTCCCCCAGCCAGGGCTGTTCCTGACTGGACTTTTTCACTGACAAGTGGACCAGACCCCTTTCAGGACAACCTTTTGAAAGGGGATTGGTCCTTTCACTGACATGTGACAGTAAATGGACCAATCTGCAGTAAGTGAAGCAGTGAATAAATGTAAGTGCTCTGTGTGTTCAGGTTATCAAAACAGGTGCTCATTATGAGTGTCCATTTTATCCTGCAGCAACTAATTTACTGGCATAATATACACGGCCCTGAGCATGTATATTGTGCAACCTGATATAGATAGATAGATAGATATATATATATATATTTTTTTTTTAAACAATTTTTTTTTTTTTTGCATGGTGATGTTTTCTGTGGTTCCTCCTACTTAGTATCGAGACAATATAGAAAAGCAGTTTGTTTTTAAGTTGAGCCCTTGATAGATGGGAAGACTTTACACCTGCTCCGGGCAGACATAAAATTTGGGTTAAAAAGTGGATGTTTTGCCTCGCGGGGTAATAGCAAATAGCCTCATCTACATGGAATTTACATGTGATGAGCGCTATTAGCTACGTGCATTTTGGACGCATTGATCCCCTTATTGCATCGGAGGTTATGGATGCATGTCCAAAGCACACATCCAAAACACGTGGCAAGCGCTCATTAATCTGTGTGCTAGGCTCAGCGCATGATATTGCATCGGCCTGCATGTTGGGGAGGGGAGGGTAGGGAGGGATATGTACACCATACCTCTCCCCATATATCCTTTTTAGTGGTGAGCCTGATTCAAAACATCTTCCGCACCAGTCTCACCACTGTATCTGCTCCATGGTCCATCCCAATTAGACCCCCTTCTTTCCCTCCACCTATCTGTCCTTCAGGGTCTTTCTCCATCTGTCTATCCCATCAGTCTCTCTATCCACCTCTGCCAGTCCATCCCCATCACTCACTCTCTACCAATCCATCCTCCGCAATCTCTCCCCCACCACCAGTCCCGCTTTCTCTACTAGTCCATCACCACCAAGTTTCTTTCAGTACATTTCAGTCTCTCTCTCTAGTCCATCTCCTGCCATTCTTTCTCTCCCCCCAGTTATTTCAGCTGTGTGGCTGCCTGTAGTTTTACTATGTAAGTTATTAAATATACTTCTTACACATTTACTGCTGTGCTTTGCAAGTATATATTCTGTTTATTCTAGTAAGCATCATTTAAAGTTTTATTTATGAATGAGTTTAGTGTGCATATAATTATTTCTCTAATATGTTAATAACTTTTCTATATATAGCATTTAACTACAGGTAAAAATGAAAGGGAAGCTTGTAGGGATTTGTGAATTTTGAAGGTGGAAAAGGGGTCCATGTTACCAAAAAGGTCAGAAACTGCTGTGGTAGGATTTATCATGAAATACCCCAAGTCCCACTTGAGCCCGATATCTCAATTGGCATTTTTGGGAACACTGTAGGTACAACTCGGGCAAGAGCCTTCCTTTCACAACAGAGGGCTATTATATTGGTAACCACAGTGGAAAGGATCCAACTGCGTAAGCAGACATCAGAATGGGACATGTTGAGGTTGTTGGACCTCGTGGAATAAACCATGCATGTTATTCCCTTGACACATCTCCATTGAGGGAGCCCAGTAGATCCTCAGGTCACAATGGTTCCAAGCCACTCAAGATCTCAAGGGTTCCCTTTTCTGGTAGAAAATATTTATTTATTTCCTAGCGTGTAGCAGATGGACTCAGGACCAATGAGTATAGTGTACTCCTGATAGCAGTTGGGAGACGGATCAGATTTCAATCTGACGTCAGCACTACTACATATATCCCTGCAGGAAGTGCAGCTCTTCAGTATTTTCCATCTCCATAGCAGTTAGGGCTCTATGCACGCTCGCACAGCGTTAGAGTAATTTCACCAAAGAAAACCAAAAGAATAAGAAGAAATCTTACCTCTACAGATGAGCCCCGCTCTCCTGCGGTGACACCCATTGGGTCCCTCCCCCAGTTGAGAATTCCCGAGGTGATTTTCGCGATCCCTCTGAGGTAAGCCTCTGTCCGGCGATCGACCCTCGGCGGGGACCTAGCCCCCGACATCAGGTGAGGCTGAGAGGCAGCGGGTGCAACTTTGAGCGCGGCGGTGAAGGTATTTTCCCTCTCCACCTGCAGCCAGAGACCACCCAGAACGAGATCGGGAAGCGCAGAGACAAGGTAAGGTAGAAATCTATTCAAAAGTCGCCAAAGCTCGAGGAGTCGCACAGGTCGCCAGCCAGGACCAGTGCCCCCGGGTTGATCTGCCCTAGCAGGGCTAGACCCCGCTCTGATCTGAGGGTCCTCCCAAGTGGAGACCCTCCGAGGTAGTCTCCATATTGTCCGCGTGGTTGCAGTCACCATTTTGATCTGTTCGCCGCTGCGAGCCGTGCGCACAAATACCTTGTGCGCACAAGTACCGAGCGCATGGACGAAGTGCGTAGCCACTCGCTTACTGGGCCAGGCGCACAACTCTGTGTGCACAACAGCGCGCACATCTCCCTGAGTGTGCAACAAACATACGCACACAACTCCAACACACCGGAGCGCACAACTGTATTTTATGCGCACAAGTCATGGCACCACCGGAAAAGAAACTCAAGGCTCAGGGCCTTTGCCTAGCATGCCACATTAGAGCTGCACAGCATGAGGAGGCCACGGCCCTGTGTATACAGTGCAAAGAGGCCCTAGGGGATCCAACTCATGGCCCTTCCCACCCGGTACCAGGCCCCAGTCTCTCTCTAACAGTACACTGGACCTAGCATTGCACAGCGGGACCCCCCCCCCCTCCTCAAACGGGGCTCCCCAGCGACACGGCGTCCCTTAGTCTAGACCCAGCATCTATCTCCTGGGTGGAATTCTTCAAAGGTCTGCATACGTTTGTCCACATGCAACTGGGGCCTCCTATAATACGGCCACAAACTCCACCAGAGGACCTCAACTTCCCGGGACCCTCTATGCCCAGGGAAGTGATCCCACCGTCCAGAAGCCCCACCTTCAGGGACACAGACAACTCTGAGGATTCAGAACCCCTGGAGGAAGGGGAACTCCCTCTGGGGACAGAGCCCCACCGAACCATGAGACGCTTCTTCACCAAGGACGAGCTTCCAGACCTGGTCACACAAGCTTAAAAGAGCTTGCTATCCCGGGCACAAGTGCCTCAGGGGACCTAAGACGAGCCCCCTACTAGAGGGACTCCATTAGACCTCCCGTCATTTCCCACTATTACAAGCCGTCCAGCAACTAATTGACCTGGAATGGGATGCCCCAGAAACTACGTTCAAAGGGGGACGTGCTCTGGCAACCATGTACCCTCTGGACCCAGCCGCCAAAGATCTCCTGGCATGTCCAAAGGTGGATGCCATGGTCTGTGCGGTCTCGAAGCACATTACTATCCTGGTGGAGGGTGGAGCAGCACTCAAGGATGCTCAAGACAGATGTCTGGAATCTATCCTTAAACAGTCCTTTGTCTCTGCTATGTCTTTACAGATCGTGGCCTGCTGTACCGTGGTGACACGCGCCTGCCTAGCAAAAACCAGGAGCAATACTCCTGGGGAAGCTCTGGAACCAGCCGTATCATTCCTCGCGGATGCCGCTTCGGATCTGGTACGCATGGCAGCTAGAGGAGTCTCATCCACCGTGGCAGCCAAAGACAAATCTGGCTCCGAAACTGGTCAGCCGACGCATCCTCCAAAACGAGACTCACAAGAATGCCCTTCAAGGGATCCCTCCTGTTCGGTAGCAAGCTAGAGGAACTTGCTAACAAATGGGGCGAGTCCCCACTGCCGCGGCTACCGGAGGACAGGAATAAGAGAAACCAGCGACTGATCTTCCAGGGTCAGAGGTTCACAGTGTTCACAGAAACACTTATCAAGTGCCTTGTCCTACAGGCAGGAACCAGTCCTTTCGGAACAAGCACAACAAAAGGGGAACCAGCTCGGGTCCAGGCCCCAGCCGCGCCCCACAATGAGAATACGCCGACCCGTGCAAAGGAAGAAGCCATAGGGGGCAGACTTGCCCTATTCTACCAAAGATGGGTCGAGATAACTTCGGGCAAGTGGGTCCTAATTATCATTTGAGAGGGATATTACCTGGATTTCCTCCGAACTCCACGGGACAAATTCGTGGAATCCCCCTGCCACGACCCCTCTAAGAGGGTGGCAGTGGAAGCTACACTGACCATATTACTGGCCCTAGAGGCCATAACCCCAGTGCTTCCACAACAAATAAATTCTGGGCATTATTCCATTTATTTTATCGTCCCCAAGAAAGAGGGAACATTCAGGCCCATCCTGGACCTCAAATCTGTCAACAGTCATCTGAGGATTCCCCGCTTCCGCATGGAAACCCTACGCTCTGTAATAAGGGCGATACAACTGGGAGAGTTTCCCACATCCCTGGATCTGTTGGAAGCCTACCTACACATTCTGATCCATCAAGAACAGCGCTTCCTATGCTTCAAATCCTGGACTGTCACTACCAGTTCCGAGCACTACCCTTCGGGTTAGCCACAGCACCCCAGACGTTCACCAAGGTCACAGTGGTGGTGGCGACAACACGAAGGAAGGAATCCTCATACACCCTTACCTAGACGATTGGCTGATCAGGGCGAAATCCCCAGAGGAAAGTCACCAGGCAACCAACAAAGTCAAAACTCTACTTGAGAGCCTCGGATGGGTGGTCAACACAAACAAGAGCTGTCTGCAGTCCTCACAGTCTCTACAATACTTAGGAGTCCGATTCAACACCAAAGAAGACAGGGTCATCCTGACACAGACAAGGAGATCAAAACTGAACCTCGCCCCACAGCATGGGATTACCTACAAGTCCTCTGTCTCATGGCATCCACACTGGAAGTGGTGCCATGGGCACGAGCTCACATGAGACCCCCTACAGCGCTCACTTCTATCACGATGGAATCCACTGGCCCAGAACTACATTGTTCGTCTACAGCTCCCGGGCAGAGTTCGGACCCAAATATGATGGTGGCTACAAGACTGCCACCTGAGCCAGGGAACAAGACTATCCTCACCGACCTGGATCCTGCTCACCACGGACACCAGCCTACGAGGATGGGGAGCACACTGCGAAGAGCTAACAGCCCAAGGGCAGTGGAACGCAGAAGAGTCGGGATGGAACATCAATCGCCTGGAAGCCCGGGCAGTCAGACTAGCCTGCCTACGGTTCGGTCACAGGCTCCGGGACAACGCCACAACAGTGGCCCTCATCAACTGTCAGGGAGGAACCAGAAGCCAACAGGTGTCTCTGGAAATAGACCCCCCCCCTAATGTGGGCGGAAGTGAATATCCAGAAGATCTGGGCTGTCCACATCGCTGGGAAAGACAACATTACGGCGGATTACCTCAGCAGAGAAAGTCTAGACCCAGGAGAACGGAAGCTGTCGACCACAGCGTTCCAACTGATAGTGAACCGTTGGGGGAACACCAACCATGGACCTTCTGGCAAATCAATCCAACGCCCAAGTGCCCAGTTACTTCATCCGCAGGCGGGAACCTCAGTCCCAGACGAACAATACCGTGGTACAGACCTGGCCACAGGAGACTGTTATACGCCTTCCCGCTGTGACCCCTATTAGGCGCAATCATTCACAATATAGAACTACACAGGGGACCAGTACTTCTGGTGGCCCCGGACTGGCCAAGAAGACCGTGGTACGCAGACATGCGAAGACTACTGACAAGGACCCCCCTGCCACTACCTCCACACAGAGACCTGATCCAACAAGAGCCGATCCTCCACAAGGATCCAGCTCTATTCTCTCTTACGGTCTGGCCATTGAGAGGGCTTGCCTGAGAGAGCGGATACTCGGGGGCGGTAATTGACACCCTACTCCGAGCACACAAGTTCTCCACATCTCTAACATACATAAGGATTTGGAGAGTATTCGAAGCCTGTTGCGAGGACCATGACATCATACCACGCTCAGTCAAAATTCGTGCGGCCTTGGAATTCCTACAGAACGGCCTACAGAAAGGATTGTCCCTCAACTCCATCAAGGTACAGGTGGCCGCATTGTCATGCTACGGAACAGAGAGCGACAGCATAGCTGCTTCCTGAAAGGAGTCAAGCAGATCCGACCACTCCTAAAGTGGCCAATGCCTCTTTGGAGCCTTAACCTGGTCCTAGATTTCTTAGCAGGAACCTCCTTTAGCCCTCTTCATGTCCTGTCTCTCAGACTATTAATATTGAAGATAGCCTTCCCGCTGGCAGTCTGTTCAGCCCGTCGTATATCCGAGCTACAAGCACTGTCCTGCCGGGAGCCGTTCCTCAGACTCACCTCGGGAACCATCCAGTTACTCACAGTTCCGACTTTCCTCCCTAAAGTGGTGTCTCACTTCCATCTCAACCAAACCATCTCGCTACCATCGCCAGATGAGCATAAGAATTCGGAAGAGGCTCACAGTCTACGCCATCTCAACGTCTGCAGACTCCTAGTCCGGTACCTGGAAAGGTCAGAATCTGTACGAAAGACGGATCATCTATTTGTCCTTCACAGCGGGAAGAAGCAAGGGGAAGCGGCCTCGTGAGCAATCATAGCCCGCTGTATCAAAGAAGTCAAGGCGGCCTACGTAGAAGCAGGCAAGCCATCGCCTTTACAAGTCAAGGCCCATTCCACTAGAGCCCAGGCAGTGTCCTGGGCAGAAACCAAGATGCTGTCACCCGCCAAGATCTGCAGGGTGGCGACATGGTCCTTCATCCACACCTTCTCCAGGTTTTACCGCCTGGATATTCAGGCTCTAGAGGATACAGCATTTACAAGGGCAGTACTAAATGGGTCACGGGCAGCCTCCCACCCGGTTCGGGAGTAGCTTTTTTACATCCCATTGGTCCTGAGTCCATCTGCTACACGCTAGGAAATGGAGAAATTACTTACTTGATAATTTCGTTTTCCATAGTGTAGACAGATGGACTCAGCATCTCACCCATGGCTGCCGTTATTCATGGAATCCTCGAGTGACATCACCGACAGCGAATGCTTCATGGGTAAGCCATGCCTTTCTCCAACTAGAACTCCCATCCTACTGGGTGTCGACGTTTCTCGGTTGAGGGCACTGGCAGTCTCCAGCTATAACCAATTCAACCAGTGCAAATTAAGTTAACCAAGTTATAAAATTAATCAAGTTATTCAAATTATTCAGTCATACATATATCCACAATTGCTTTTCAAGGAGAATACTGAAGAGCTGCACTTCCTGCAGGGGTATATGTACTAGGGCTGACATCAGATTGAAATCTGATCCGTCTCCAACTGCTATCAGGAGTACACTATACCCATTGGTCCTGAGTCCATCTGTCTACACTAAGGAAAATGAAATTATCAGGTAAGTAATTTCTCCATTTATTTATTTATTTGTCGCATTTTATATACCATCATTCAGTTTCGCCATCACAACGTTTACAAAGACTCTGTTTAATAAGTGTTCAAAAATTCATACGCTGGTTTTTTTTTCTTTTACATCGATTTCGGATAGACGTTTGATCAAAATTGAATGATTTACAGTGTCGAAGGCTGCTGATAGGTCTAGTAGGACTAGAAGGTAGCTGTGGCCTTTGTCAAATCCTTTGAGCACGATGTCGTTTAATGATAGTAGTGATTCGGCGTGGGAAGATAGGATATTGTTCCTTTCCAGGTGGTCACTTAGTCGGGAGTGGACGATTTTTTTTTTCAATAATTTTGGCAATGAATGGTAGGTTTGATATGGGTCGGTAGTTTAGAGGGTTTTCTGGATCCGGGTTGTTCTTTTTCAGTATGGGTTTGATAATTGCTGATTTTAGGCAATCTGGGTAGTTACCTTCTGTGAGGGATAGGTTCACGATGTTGGTTAATGTTTTAGTAATTGTTGGCTCGATGGCTTTGATCGTCTCGATGGGTATGCTATCAATAGGGTGCTTAGCTGGATTCATTTTTTTTATGATATTTTGTATTTCCAGTGATAGATCAAAGTTGGACAAGTTTGTTTGATTTGTATTTTTGGGTCTTGAGCATTGTTGAGGTTGTTGCTTATGAGGTGTTTGATTTTTTTCGTTAAAGAAGTCTGCAAAGTCATTGCTTGAGAGCTTTGAGGTTGGTGATGTTTGGTCATTGGAGGATTTGGTTAGGCAATGTACGATATCGAAAAAAAAATTCAAGATGGTTCCCTTTTGCAAAAAGGGGACTGGCTATGCTCCCTTGACCTGAAGGACACAAACCTATATCGAGATCTTCGGTCACAGGAGGGATCTGGGAAACAGCACTTCCAGTACAGGGTGTTGCTAACCGGCTTGAGTCTGCCCCACAGGTCTTCACAAAATGCCTGACCGTGGTGGCGGTTCACATCTGCAGACTGGGAGTGCATATTTTCTGAATCTGGATGATTGGCTGGTCAAGAGCACATCTCAGGCAGGGGCCATCAGGTCCATGCGATTGACTATTCGGGTGTTTGAGTCACTAGGGTTCGTTCTCAGCTATGCAAAGTCCCATCTCTGTCTGCCATCTCAATTGGTCTTCATCGGAGCCCTGCTATAGACACTGCTCAAGCCAGGGCCTTTCTGCAGCACCAAAGGGCCATCAGTCTGGCGACCATTGTGACAGAGGTACAACAGAGCCAGCAGGTACTAGCTTGGTATATGTTGTATCACATGGCCCCGAATGACCATTTCACTCCCTTGGCACACTTACACATGCACAGAGCCCAATGGACCCTGAGGTTGCAGTGGTGCCAAGCCACTCGGAGCCTCCAGGATTGCATCTGAGTCACCCCGTCTCTCTAGGACTCTTCATCCTGGTGGCAGGTACTCTCCATTCTCCTAGGACAAACAGGATGGTAGTCCTCACAGATGGGTGATGTGATATCAGATGGAGCCTAGCACAGAAAACTTTGACCAGCATGCCACTATCTGCACGTCTACAAAGTAACTGCCTTGTGGTTGTGGAGCTACTGCTCTTGGAGGCCAATGCAATACAGTGCGCTCAGCCGAGCGCACTGTATAACCCGCACTCGGACGTGGGTTAAATAGGCGCTAATCCACCCCCTAATACAATAGGGGGATTAGCACCTATTTAACGTGCGTCCACGGAGTGAATGCAATAGCGCTCATCACATGCAAATGCATGTGAATGAGGCTATTACTCATTCACTCCACATTCAAGAAAAAAAAAGTGTGCGTCTCAGACGCACATTTTGCTCTCAGATATTAACGCATGCCTGGAGCAGGCGTTAATAGCTGGGTGCATGTAAAAAGTACAGAAAAGCAGAAAAAACTGCTTTTCTGTATTTTTTTTTTTTTTTTTTTTTTTACTTAAAAAAACAAAAAACCTCTACAGACCGCAGCGTTATGAAGACAGATACCGGAAAACTCTGCCGAGTTTACCGGTGGTGTGGTTGCGTTAGCAAGGAGGTGCTAAGGTCGCGCAAGAGAAGGGGATGCAGGGCAGCCCAGATGGCACTGTAATCCACAGGGCCCTGATCCCATTTTTCCTGGTAGAGGGTCAAAGGCAAAGACCCAAAGGCAAGTAATGCAGACAGAGGGAGAAAATAACTCACCGAAGGAATGAGAAAATAAAAGGAATGCAGGGAGGAGAAGCATATTGCAAGAGCAAAATAAAACCCTGACCTTTCTCACTGAACAAATTACTGAAACATCTTTTGTAGTGCAAGCAAAAGATTCAGGGAACCTGCTTGACATTAAGATGAGAAATGCTTCCATTTAAAGCTGTGCACCCTTCTGGTAGCCTGCTTGTTGTCTGAAATCACCATGTCTTCAACCTTCTTAGATGGTGACAGAGGAAGCTATTAAGGTTCTGCAGCCACATGGTGCCACTGTTTGGCTATGGTGCTGTTGGGGAACACCATCCACACAGTATTAAAAGGGTACATTAGATGAAACTTTGAGATAGGTATGCACCTTTTCACATTTATGTATGTATTCCCTTTGTTTTACTTAGCCTAATCATTGTAGTGGCATTCCTTGGCCAGGAGCCATGAACCAGGGCTTTTTTCTGGACCATGTATTATGGATCTTAAATGTACTCCTGGGGGGGAATTCTCCACAAATTTTTAAATTCTGTGGGCACAAATTTAAAATTTTCTGCACAGAAACTTAAAATTCTGCAAAATTCTACACACTTTATATTGGTCAAAATAACACAATACACATGACAGTCTTTAATTTAAAATGTAATACAGAAAAAGTTATTACTTAAAGATGCAGTGTGTTAAATATTTTGAGCAGAATTTCCCTAGAAGTTCACAGTAAGAGTCTCTTCCATCCTCTCTCCCTACTCCCCTGGCCAGTCTCCTTTCACTTTGCCCTCTTGGGTCCCAACTCTTCCACCTGCCACTATTTCTCCCCTCCCCCTCTAGGCTCAATCCCTTTCACTCTGTCTCCACTCCCATAGTTTGACCCCTCTCTCACACAGGCTTCCTCTCTCTACTGCATGAGCACACACCCCTACCCACCCACCCTTATATAGACTTCCCCCTCCCTCTCTCACGCACATACACACCCCCTCATACAGGCTTCTCTCGCGCGCACGCGCTCATACAGGCTTCTCTCGCTCACGTGCACGCGCACATGCTCATACAGGTTTCTGCTCTCTCGCCCCAGGCTCTGTCTTACACATACACGCACGCACATTCACTCTCACCAGGGCCCGCTCCTTCGCCATGAGCAGGACAGCCTCCGCTTGCTTCTCTCTGTTGTGCTGTTTGGTTTTTTTTGTTTTTAAATCCCATGCACATTGCAGCTAAAGCAGTATTTCTGAAACTTGCCATTGGGAACCCACAACCAGTCTGGTATTCTGGGTATTGGTAATGAATCTGCATGAGGTAAATTTTACATATGGGCCTCCAGTTTATGCAGATATCTCATGCATATTTATTAATATCTTGAAAAACTGACTGGTTGCAGGGTTCAGAGAACAGGTTTGGGAATTGAGATGAAATGCACTCATAAGGAGATCTTTTGAAATTGGTATGTGCTCATAATTAAAAAGAAAATGTGCACTTTAAGTTCAAATAGCAAAAAAGGAGAAAAATCCTATTGTGTCAAATTAGAATTAGAAATGAGTTACCAGTAACTGTATGAAGAATGTACTAATCCCCTTATGTTTGTTATACATAGTTTTTTTGTGACTTGCAGGTCCTGTCTGGTCCATTTACTTGTTGAAAAGCACTGGTTGACTATTTGGACCTAGAATGAATCTTTCTGGACCTAACACTATTCAGTTAACCTTTTTGTGATCCCCAGATAGATTTTTGTGTGATGGAAGTGAGCCCTTTTGCTATGATGTGGTTGATGTAGCCTAGCTGGTGGGCCTAGTGGGATATGCGCTTCTCTGGGATAAATTGGAGCTTCACCTATTCCAGCCCCATTCCCCGCAGGTTGAACCTTTGTGTTTTGGAGGCCAGCAGGACTTAGGAGGGTCCTAAGGGCAGTCAGAGAGAGAGCCCAGAAAAAGGCTTGTCAGGGCTGACAACAATCCAAGAGGTACGAGATTCAGGCAGAGGGTCTGGGCAGGCAGTGCATAGTTAGGATCCGTACAAAGGTCAGGTCCAGGCGGCAGGCAAGAGAATAGTCAAGGTCTATAGCAAGGGTCAGATCCAGATGAGCAGACAAAGACTGGACAAGGCAAAGCTGAAAGGCAGGATGAAGCAAGGCTGGACAAGAAGCTCACTGTGCTAGGAAGGACCACCTGTTGCTGAGGTATTGGGGTAAGCACGGTGGGGATTTAAATGCCCAACTGTGTGATATCATTGGAAGGCGCCGCTGAAGTTTCCCACCATGGTGCTTTCTTGTGTTGGTGCATGGCATGTGTGCCTAGAGGCCACATTTTGTAGCAAGGGAATGGTGGCTTCCTTGCCGCAGGTGGAGTTGGCAGCTTGAGGATAACATTGGCTGATTGTGGGACAGACCTGCAACTGGCCAAACATTACATTTTATTGAGGTTTGCATTTTTTGTTTTCACAATGCCTTCTTTAAGCAAGATATATGGTATTTATATTGCTAGACTGCTCTATCAACCTTTCTAGGTGGTTTACAACTAAAGCATTCATAAATATATATTTATATAATACAATATGAAAACATCAAGTAAATATAACTAAAAACTTACTAAAAACCATGATAAAAATAGGAAGGTTAAGCTACTGATATTGCATATTTTTTTTTGCATTTTTGCCATTATGCATATATGCAATCCATAATAAAACAGCCTTGACAGAGGCCAGAGTCTGTTTTTGAAAGTTTGAGTTTCTGCATATGTAGATTTCAGAATCATTGGGTTTAAGTCCCAGGAATTGGATTCTGTATTGATTCTTAATAGATAGGTTTTAATATATTGTGTAGTAGTCTGAAGAAGTGCCTTTGTCTTAAGTCTATGCCTGAAAACGAAAGATAAGACATAGATCAGCTTATCCAAAAGGACTCATGACTTGCCTTTTTTTGAAAAGCTTTTTGCTGCTTATAGATGAAAAATGAATGTACAGTTGAATGATACATTTATTTTGCAAGGCTTTCTTGAGTAAGGCATTGTATATGTAAGAATAAACTAGAATAGCACTATCTGTTCATTCCTTGCAATCATGATTTATAATTTATACTGTTTTTGTCTTTTAGATCGTGAGGACCAATCCATTCTTTGCACGTAAGTGAACAAAGGCTTACATTAACCAGTTTTCTCTGATAAGTGGGGCTGAATTAACAATAACATGTGGGTGATATCGTCAGACTGTGCTGAAGCTCATAAAGCTTTTGTTCTACTGAGCATGCGTGGGAATTTTTTGTCCGAGTTTTGGCATAGATGGTGTACCCTGTCTCTTCAGAAATTTTTCCTATTAATCATATTTCATACTTTTTTTTATTATATTTGTTGTTTCACTGCCTTGGCAACCCCTCCAAACAGCACTTTTCAGTGCTATCTATAAAAAAAAAAGTCTTCACTGTGGGCTTCTTGGACATAGTGGGGTAGATTTTAAAACCCCTGCGTGCGTAAATCCTCCCGGATTTATGTGCGCAGGGCACTCGCGCACCTATTTTGCATAGGTCGCCGGCGCGCACAAAGCCCCAGGACGCGCGTAAGTCGGGGATTCGTAAAAGGGGTGGGAGGGGGCGTGCCCGAGGGGCGTGTCCGGGGCGTGGTGACGGTTCGGGGGTGGGCCGGGAGGGCGGTCCTGAGTCCCCTGGCACTGCGGCCTGTGCTGGGGGATGCTGGGGCGGCGCGCGCAAGTTACGCCTGCTTGAAGCAGGCGTAACTTGCCCAACAAAGGTAGGGGGGAGGATTTAGGTAGGGCTGGGGGGTGGGGTAGATAGGGGAAGGTGGGGGGACGCGGAGGGAACGGAGGCAGGCTGCGCGGCTGGGCGCGCGCAGGCGGCCGATTTTGCGCAGCCTTGCGCGCGCCGACCCTGGATTTTATAAGATACGCGCAGCTACGCGCGTATCTTATAAAATCTGGTGTACTTTTGTTCGCGCGCGTGTATGTTTTGAAGATCTACCTCAGCGTGAATAGATTCAGACTGTATGCAATAGAAAGATGTTCATTACCGATGGATTACACTGGTAAACAAAGTTTTTTTCCTTCAGGCTTTTTGGTGTTCCAAATAGATTTTTTTTATGCTGATCACAGATATTACTTTAAAACAATCTTGTGTATATATATTTTCTTGCTGGACAGTTTTTTATGATAAGCAACGTAACGTAACAGACTAACTTTTTTTAAAAATACACCAAGAAACTCTGCCTGATTATGCCAGAACTTGCTCGGGCAAGCCCCAGCTCAGCTGAAAGATTCCAACTTGTTTCCATGATGACGCAGCCTTATATAAGCAGAAGCAATGAGTAGCCTCCTATGCATCGTCTGTGAATGAGTGAATCGTATCACTAAAACTGAGTTTAAAGCTTGTGGATTTAAGTTCATATACTTTATGAAATGTTGTGCGAATGTCGTAATAGCAGTGACATGTTTTGTTACATCTGTGGTGAATTTACTCTGAAAGCACAGAGTATGGCTGCACTCATTAAGAAGGCATATGAGTTATACTTCGGGTGCAAAATTGGTGACCAGGACAGAGCATGGGCTCCTCATATATGTTGCGCATCTTGCGCCAGTAGTCTGCAAGCTTGGCTGAAAGGTGTGCGACCATCCATGCTGTTTGCCATCCCAATGTTATGGGGAGAACAGAAAGATCATATAACTGACTGTTACTTCTGCATGACGAATGTGTCAAGATACTCATCAAAGAACAGGAAGTTTGAGTACCCTAACCTTGCATCGGCAATGAGACCAGTGCCGCATGATGACAGTCTTCCTGTTCCAAAACCGCCAGAAGTGTGGACACTTGAGGATGAGGAGGTAGGCAATGATGGTGAGCCGTCGCAGATGGAAACTGCGGCAAATCCTGACTTTGTGCCATCAACATCCAGCGATCCTCATTTAATATCTGTCAGAACTGCACGATCTGGTCAGAGATTTGACTTTATCGAAGAGTTAGGCGGAGCTGCTTGGGTCAAGGCTGCAAGGATAGAATCTTTGTCATCTGATATGAAAATTTCAGTATTTCGCAGCCGTCATGAAAATTTGACAAAATATTTCAACCAAGTAGACAGGCTGACTTTTTGCTGTGACATCAATGGATTGTTTTGTGCTCTCGGATGTGACCACGATCCAACAGAGTAGTGACTGTTTATTGATTTATCAATCTTAAGTTTGAAGGCTGTTTTGCTGCACAACGGCAGTATCTAATCATCAATACTTGTCGGACAGGCCGTTCATATGAAAGAAACGTATGAGAACATGTAGCTACTGCTGAACCACATTGAGTACTCTAGGTACAACTGGAATTTGTGTGGTGATCTCAAGGTAGTTGCAATTCTACTGGGTCTGCAGCTTGGTTACACCAAGAATTGTTGCTTCCTTTGTGAGTGGGATAGTCAAGCAAGAGATTCGCATTATGTTAGAAAAGTTTGGCCTCTCCGCAAGAAGTTGGTTCGAGGGCAGAACAGTGTTGCGCACGACCCATTGGTGGATCCAAGTAAGATATTTCTTCCACCGTTGCACATCAAACTTGGGCTGATGAAAAACTTGTGGCAAATGTTTCCACGCATAAGTGACATCAAGATAAAATGTGTTTTCGTTGGCCCACAGATCCAAGCTGTGATGGAAAGCCACTTTGGTCTTCTGCAAGATACAGAACGTGTTGAATGGGACAGCCTTCAAGAATGTCGTTAGTAACTTTCTAGGCAACTATAAGGCAGCAGATTATGTCGAACAGGTTGAAAATCTGCTTCAGGCATACAAATTGATGAAGTGCAACATGTCATTGAAGATACATTTTCTTCATTCCCACTTGGACTTCTTCCCAGACAACCTTGGTGCTGTGAGTGACTAAAATGGTGAATGGTTTCAACAAGACATTGTCAAAATGGAGAAATGATATCAAGGCAAGTGGAACCCCTCCATGCTAGGTGACTATTGTTGGACTCTCATCCGCGAAGCATCGGACGGTGATTACAAACGAAAATCTGCGGCAAAACATTTTTTGTTTTGTTTTCTGGTGCCAACATTGCCATTATAGCTTATGTCATTACAGACACGTAACAATGCTTAATGTATATCGCAGTTTTCTGGCAAACTGTCTGTGATACAGACATAATAGATGCATATTTGTGTTCAGCTTGTTAAAATCTACTTGTTTCACCGAAGGTTGTGGAGGAAACAATGTTCCCAGAAATTTGTTTACCAGTGTAATGATCTCTGTTGCCACTGCCTTGGACTGGACCAGGAACAGGCAAACTATCATTGTGGCCTCATGTCTCCATGATCACAAAAATCCAGGGTCTGGAAAATGGCCCTGTGTAAGACTCTGAGGAGCTGCAGTCCATCCTATTCCCAGGATGGGAATTCTTTATGCTCCCTGAGTCTAGAGTTGAACAGTAGTTCCTCTGAGATCTTCCCCTGTTGGCAGAACAGGTTGTGTTCCCGGAGTCGAACAAACAAATTAAGAAAAAACACTTTGTGGAGCCAGTGAATAGACAGTGCTAAAGAAATATTGATTGGCTTTACTAGTACCCCGAGCCTGAGCATGCAAACCATTTAGCCTCTGCCTATAATGCTTCAAATGAAGGTACAGACTACCTCCATCAACTCAAGGGGCCACAGTGCTGCCAACTCAGCTGTTTACTTTTCCCATACAGGGGGCAGGTGATATGAATCTTACCCCCCCATCAATCACCAGAGCGATGCCACCATCCAGATTGTTGGAACAAGGCTTTCATCTAGATATGTTAGATCCCATTTGTTCTGTAGCCTCCAGTGCATGGGGACTCCATCCTGATATAGGAAGATGTTCCTTCTCCAATGACTGGCCAAAGAATGTCGGCCCTGGACTAAGTGGTGCAATTAGTGAAAACGTTTTATTTTACCTCTGACTTCTATGGATAAGGAGAGTATTCTCTAACATTTCTTTTCGAAGATATCAGATTTATTCCTGCAAGGAATCTCCTATCTTCCCCCAGTTAAAGTGGATAGTCCCAAACACTTGCTTGCAGTGGAATCCAGCCAGTCTGAATTTTACCCAGAGTACATACCTTCCAGGTGATCAAGGTCTCCTCAGTTACCAAATTCATCACTGGGGTCCTGAATTAGTGTTCCTTCCCCTTAGGATTTGAAGAGGGTTTGATGGGGGATACTTTATAATCTCCTTCATATTCCTCTGGAACACTAGTCTCTGTTGGAGGACCTCATATTCCAGATTTCTAGACAAGTGGAGTACAGCTCTAGGAGTCAGTTCATAAGGACAATGATCCTTGAGTGAAAGTCTTCAGCCTTCTCCAGATTCTAGAGACCCCCATCTGAACTAGCAGCCATTTTGATTTATGATATTTTGCAGGAGTTACAAAGTGGGAGAATCAGATTTCTTGTGCTCCATTACCAAAACTTTCTGGAGTATGTAGCTAAGAAAAATATTTTCTAACATCCTTCTGGGTAAAGGGATCCCAGGTTACTGGACAATTTTGGTAAGAAAGTATTCCAGAGCTCCATGATCAATGCATGAATTTCTGCTAACCAGTTCTATATGATTCAGTACTTACATGATTGCATGAAAAAACTGAAACCATTCCTTCCATCAGGTGATATCATGTTGGCATAGCCACTACTGTTTATAAATGTAGAAGAGTATATACGCCATCTTATTCGGTCAGTTTATGAAGTGTTTGCCATGACTGCACACTCTTTATTGGGCTCAATAGAGCATGTCAGATGACTTGTTTACATGACAGCAGCTTGTGGGTCAACATTCATAAGCTAGTGGATGTCCTCTGCCTGGGAGGACCACCTCTTTGGAGACGAGCTCAGGGAAACTGCTCAAATCAGAGCAACATGTGGCAGTCTAGTCCCTCGCGACTGGCTCAGAGCAACAGTCTACTTCACACCGGCCATACTGTGCTTTTAAAGACCTTAGTTCCAGAGATACCTCTTCCAGCAGTTTCAAAGGTACTGGATCCTGCCTCTGCTTCTGCAGCAACAAAAGCTTCCAGACCAAAGACTGTGAGAGTGCAGTCAAACTTAAAGCAGCACAACAGATCCAGTTTAAATCTGGGCCATGTTTTTGACCCTTCTCAAAACCTAGCAATCATCCTCCCCCAGAAGGAGGGAAGGATTCAATCCTACCTGGAGGAATAGCGCAAGATACACTGGGGAACAATTTCTAACCTAATTCTTCTTGAGTTCGATTTTTCAGCTGTTTTAGACTTAAATAGGCATGCTGATTTCAAAACTGCAGTTAGTTTTCTTCTATCTCGTCATGATTTTTTTCTCTACAGCCTATCTTAGGCCTGGATTTATCAAAATGTACTAAATATCGCATGCTCATTTTTCTGTGTATGTTGGACAGCAGAGCTCCTGAGAAGCATTGGGTGAAGTCAAATTGGCCTCCAAGATCTGACCTCAAACCTGGTGATCCAAACATTCTACATGAGCCACTTGTTGACAGAAAGAACATTATATTCCCACCTCTGCACATAAAACTGGGTCTCATGAAGCAATTTGTTAAAGCTTTGCCAACTGAAGAAGACTGTTTCAAGTATCTCATTTTGGCATTTCCTAGCCTGTCTTTTGAAAAGATAAAGGCCGGTGTGTCTGGTCCAGAGATTCAGTAGCTCATTAAAGATGAACATTTCATCTGGACAATGTCAGAACTCCAAAAGAATGCTTGGTTGTCATTCAGAAACCTTGTCAAGGACTTTCTTGGAAATACACGAGCACAGAATTACACCGAAATTGTCCAGAAACTCTTGGAGAGCTTCAAAATGCTTCAGCAACAAGAGCATCAAGGTGCATTTTCTGCCTAGCCATCTTGCTGACTTCCTGAAAAACCTTGGTGTAGTCAGTGATGAGCAAGGTGAACGATTCCACCAAGATTTGAAGGTCATGGAGGCACGGTATCAGGGTAGATGGGATGTACATATGATGGCTGACTATTGTTGGAGCATCAGGAGAGATTGTCCACAGATTGAACACTATCTTAATATGTATGTTTGGTAGCAGAACTTTACTACTTGTACACAATTTGACTTACAGTAACAATATATAGCCTTTGTATGAATAAAATAACTCTAAATAAACAGTATATTCAGGTAATTATTTCTTTTATTTCCTTTGTATGTACATTTTGTATGATTTTTGGGACAAAGGGAGGGTATCCTGTACCTTAAGTTGACATGATAGAGAAAAACTGGGGTCATTTTTGGATTCAGATGTCAAAAGTTAGTCAAAACCAAGTGTCTGATCTAACTCAACAAAAATTGTTCCCCTCCACTTACGTTTCTTTTGGCTTTCCATGCTTCCTCATTGATCAGCCTTCAGTCTGGATCTGTCAGGACAAATCCTCCTGGAGGTTGTCACTTTTCAGTCAGTGAGCAATAGAACCTGTTCCACCCCAGTGGCATGACCAAATGTTCTACTTCTGCAACTTTCTTTTCCCCCAAGAAAACTGGACAGAGACCTATCAGATATAAGAAGCCTGAACAAAAATCTGTTCTGGGACAAAATCAAAATGAATTCCCTTCATACAGTTCTCCCCTTCAACCAGAAAGGGGAATGGAAATGTGCCCTCCCTCCCACTGGCTTTATCTACATTTTGTGATGGAGTTCTCTTATCAGTACAGAGTACTCCCTTTTAGACTATTAGAGGAACCATGGACTTCACAAATGCCTAGCTGTAGTAGCCGTGCACATTTGTCTCAAGGGCATCCAGGTCTTCCGTTACTTAGATGATTGGCTAGTGATGGCCACATCTCAGGAAGCTGTACTCAACTCACTAGAGAAGTCTATTCAACTCCTATAGTCATTAGGCTTCCTGGTGAATGTCAGAAAATCAATTCTAGTTTCCATGCAGAGAATAAAAAAGAGCATGGATAGATTGCTTGCAAGAAAAAGCCTTCTTGTTAGGGTAAACACACTCTGAATACTTGTATATTAACTGCTTAATGCAGATCAGGCAATAGCTAGAGACATTTTAGTCATTCTGGGATATATGATGGCAGTGGTTCATGTAGTTCTACTGACCTGTTTTCACATGTAATCTTACAGTGGGGTCTCCGCTCCTGATGGAACCAGTTAACTAGGCCCTTGACTATCTTTGTGGAAGTCTAGTAGGACATGAATCGGGAGCTTCCCTGGGGGCTGCAACCTTTCATCCTCCAACGCTTCATCACCTTCTTCAGCAAGTAGCATTGGCAATGGATCCTTCCACAAAAGGATGGGGAAAAGACTTGGTTGTTCATAGACAATTTCAGATCAGCCTCCTAGAAATGCAAGCAATCAGATATGTGTTAACAACTTTCATGCATCTCTTCCAAGGGAAAGAACATTTTCATTCAAACAATCAGATAGCCATGTTCTATGAGAACCAACGAAGGGGACACAGGGTCATGGACCCTCTGCCAAGAGAGGATATCTAGAAATGGGCATGCATACATCAAGCTATCCTGCAAGCAACTCACCTTCCAGGAATTTCCAATAAGTTAGATTGCCTCAGAATATTTTGCCTACAAGAATAGTCCCTACAACAATCAAATGGCTGACTGTTTAGTTTGTTGGGACTTCCAGCAATCAACCTTATCACATCAGAGGAAAACACAAGTGGAAAGATTTTAGCTCTATTTTTCCCAGTGAACTCAGATCTGCTCAGGATGGTTTTCTGTTCAATTGGCATGCAGATCTCATGTATGCTTTTCCACTGAGTGCCAGGACTATGCAAAATATTCTCAAGGATTGAGCCGGACTGATTATTATTGCTCAAGCATGGCCCAAACAAATTTTGTTTGTGTACCTACTATAGGTGTCCAAAGCCTGTCTAATTCATCTCTGGCAGATGTCATTACTAACTCAGGAGAAACAAAGTTTACCATCTGAACTTTCCTCCATCAACCTGACAGCATGGATGTTGAATGTTCACAAATTGCCCAATTTTCCTTACCCAAATTTGTTGAGGATATAGTAGTGTCTGCCCAGAAACAGACTACTACTTTTGGTTTTAAATTGAAAAGATTCTGATCTTGGTTTCTACAGACTTCCTGAGATCAATTTGCATTTCCACCAAAAGATCTACTTGAGTACTTTTTGTCTTCCTCAGATCTCAATACTTCAGTGTACCATTGCGGCCTACCACTTTCAAACTGAAGGCAGGCCAATCTCCACTAATAAGTTGGTTGCCAAGTTCATGAAAGGCTTATGGCATACTAAACCTCCAGTTGTCAGACCACCTGTTCCATTCAACATGAATGTGGTTCTGGCACAACTAATGAAGCTGCAGTTTGAACCAATTATTTATTTATTATATTTTGTATACCAATATTCTGATGATCATCATAATGGGTCACAGCATAAATACAAATAAAATCATATGAGACATGTAAACTTCAAGTCAGTATAAATAATACAACATAAAATAATCTAGCCTTTAAAATAAAATAGAAAATCAATAAAAACACATACAATCGGGTATTCAAAATAAAACATAACGGCCTCACAAGCTCATATAAAACAGCCCTATTTAAAAAAAAAAAAAAAGACTTATTTTATTGCTTCTACTCCAAACGTTTGTCTGAATAGCTAGGTTTTTAAACCTTTTTTAAAAGTCTGAAAATTGGTCTTTAGCCTTAGCTCAATCGAAAGCGAGTTCCATAACTTGGGCCCAGTTATTGATAATGTTCTTTCTCTGACTTTGATCGAATCGATCGACCTAACCAATGGGATAGTTAACAAAAAAAAAAAAAACAACCCCCCCCCCCAAAAAAAGCAACTTTATTCGCTGAACGTAAGTTACGTTGTGATGTATGGATCCTCAAAGATGCATTTAACCATTCTATTGTCTCACTTCCCTGATCCAGTTCTCTAGTCACCCAATCAAAGAAATCAATCAGATTCATCTGACAGAACCTTCCCCTGGTGAATCCGTGCTATTGTGGATCGAGCAAGCCACCAGATTGTAGGTAGTTCACTATACTTTCTCAGCAGAGTCTCCATTAATTTTCCCACCACCAAGGTGAGACTAACCAGCCTGTAATTTCCAGCCTCCTCTTTGCTCTCACTCTTGTGAAGCAGGACCTCCACTGCTTTTCTCCAGTTACTCGGCACCATTCCCGTTTCCTGGGATCTATTGAACAGGTCACTCAGCGGACTCCCAGCACATCTCTGAGCTCCCTCAGTATCCTCAGATGAATCTCATCAAGCCCCATGGCTTTGTCCACTTTCAATTTTCCTAGCCCTTTCCATACGTTCTGTTCATAAATAAATGAGGTTTCGACAAATCCACACCCATCCATTGCGTAGTTAACCAGCGACGGTTCTTTTCCAGGGTCTTCCTTAGTGAACACCGAACTGAAGTATTTGTTTAAGATTTCTACCTTTTCTTTGTCTCCTTCCACACATTGATCCTTTTCACATTTCAGTTTCATTATACCACTTTAGACCTTTCTCCTTTCTCTGATGTATCTGAAAAACTTTTTGTCACCTCTTTAAATTTTTGGCAATCTTTTCTTCCCTCAGACTTTTTGCTTTCCTGATTACTTTCTTCGTTTCTCTGTTTAACCAGATATTTTTCCCTGTGTTCCTCTTTTTGGGATCTTTTATTTCTGGAAAGCTGTACTTTTGTGTGGGGGTTTTTTTTTTTTTTAAAGTGTTATCTGCTTTTCAAGTTAATCAAGCCATCTTATCTACTTTCTGAGGCCACATGCACAAGTAAAGGCCTTTCATTCTGTAGACTGTAAAAGATCCTTGGTTTTACTACAGGAAAAGAACTCAGCTACATCATCAGCTATCATTTCTTATGATTCTAACCAATTGGGCACAGCAGTAGCTAAACAAGCTTTGTCCAATTGACTAGCAGACTGTATTGTAGATTATGCCCTAGCAGGCTTCCAGATTACTCTCTCAAGTTCATCAAGTGAGAGCCGTGGCCACAACAGCTCATTGAGAGCAGTTCTATTGAAGACGCCTGTAAAGCTGCAACTTGGTCATCAGTGCATACCTTCACTTCATTACTGTGTGGACATTATCAAAAGGTGACAGTAAATTTGGGCAAACAGTTTTGCATAACCTGTCTACCCAGTAGTCTACTCTCCATGGTGGGGATCCATGTTTGTTCAGTAAATGCTCTGCTGCAACTCTCAGCTTGGGACTTACCACGTGTCATGGCTAATTCAGGCCCTGCTTGTTGACAGAGGAAGCAAGCTTGCTCACCGTAAAGCAATCTTTGTAGACAGTCATGCTCAATACCTGCTTGCTTCCCTGGAGAGTTGACTACCTGGTAGTTCTAATATTAACTGAAGGGGCATACAAGGCAATGCCTATGCAGGAATTCCTGCATGAGCTCTGAGAGAAGTTTGTCACCATCAAATGTGGACACATGTTTCATGGTATATTGGCCAGGGAATGGTTAAGGTCACTAGGTGGCTTTCTTGATTCCCTCAGTCGAACGAAAATCTTCGCACTGTAGTTTGCTGATTTTCACGTTTATTGTCCCAGTAAACTGTGTATATATTAATCTAGGACTAATAACAATTACAATGCACATAAGAATAAGGTATAATGTAAACAAGGAAAAATACAAATGCAGTAGAAAATAAGATACAAGAAAGTGTATGCATAGAATAGGTAAATCAAAGCCAGAGAATTATATATATATTTATAATGTAAAACTAAATCTGCTCACTTCCCTGAATTTTTCCCATGAATCTTAGCAGTAGAGCAGTCCAAAACTTTAGGATTTCAGTACTGGAACACTGGCATGACATGAACATCTTGTGTTACTGCCAGTATTGAGGTGTTGGTCTTGTGAGGTGGTTTCTAGAGAATATCTTGTTTTGTCTGATTTTTCATGCCAGTACCCTGCCAATAAGTCATGCTGTATATCCTTCCCTTTCCCATGCGTTGCACCCCCTAGGGTAGAGGGGCCCTGCCAGGTGCTGGCTTAGAAAGGTGAGTGGAACGTGACCTATAGTTAACTCAATAATGTAGATTTCTTGAAGGCCTCAGATTCGCCACTGGCACACAAAATTCAGTGGTTTAGTTTTCCAGAGAATACTGAGTTTAACAGAAAAGAGAAGCCAAATCCTAAATATACCAGTACAGTGAGGTTCTAATACATATTGTCGGTCCCTGACTTATTCATCCTGCTCTCTGATAAGTCTATGGTAAGCAAACTTGGTTTACCTCTGTAAAACTTTACATTTGTGTACATTTTCACTATAAGTAGTCTGTGTATTTTTATAAAGCTGTATAATAGCTGTTCTATCTTTTGTAGAGATGTTTTTGGATAAGAAAATATTGATATGGCAACATCAACAAATTTTATAGTGGGGTGGTTTTGTAATGAGTCGGGGGGGGGGGGGGGGAGTGGCCTGCCATCTCATTTTTATGAGATGGCAGGCCACTCACAGTAAGATAATATTTTAATTGTATTTTTCAATGAATTTTATTTTAGACCTCTGAGGGCTCTGTACACATACCAGAAATGATGCCCTTCTAAAGTATGAGATTATAAAGAATCAACAGATTCAAAGAATTAGCATAAAACTTTGTTAAAAATGACTGATGTAGAAATTACCACCTTTTAGCTTCCACAGAGAAACAAACATTGCTCTCCAATACAAAGTGACTCTAAGCAAAATAAGTTGTTGGGCATGTTGGCCAATCTGGGGGTTGGGGATGGCTGACAAAACAAGCTGAGCATTAAAACTGAAATTCAATGCAGAGTTTAATGCACATTATACATGTTTTTAAACCCCTGATCCAGTATGCTAATGCAAAGGGAGTTTATGCACATTTTTGTTAGTGCTGTTTTTTTTTTTTTTTTTTTTAAAGAAAAGGCTTAAGGAGATTAAATCATTTTATGCATAAAAACATAGTTTGTGCACTGGAACGCCAGCTTCCGCCCATTGACTAACAGTAGCTCTGGAAACTTAACTTCACCTTGGACTAGGAGTTTGTTTTTCTAGTGCTAAGAAAACATGAGGTAAGCCAGTGCTTCTCAGCATTAGAGGGGAGGGGGGTCATAGCTAATGCCATCACTAGCATGGGATTTCTATATGAGGGTGCCAACCTGTATGCAAATATTTTGGGCACAAAACTCCTTGCCTCATTGGTAGTAAAGTTTATGCACCACTGCTGGTTAAATTGTGCACTCTAGCACAGCAATTCTCAATCAGTGTGTCGCGACTCCACTGTGTCGCAAAGCACAAGGTGGTGTATCACCACCTTCACAGCCAGAATACAAGGCTCCCTGGTCTCTGCTGATACGGCTAATCTTTCCTCCCCCCTCCTCTTCTCCAGTGGAATACAAGGATCTCCTCCTCTGCCCAGGCTGTCAGCATTTTCAAGCCTGGGGGAAATGCTAGCAGCAGAGCTATGCGGCCATCTGGAAAGAACATGGGGTGGGGGGCTGTGCAGGCGGTTTGTCCACTTTATCGGCACGGCCGGAAGAGGAAGTGAGGTGGACCTGCACAGGAACAATAGAAGGAGCAGTGTGAGCTAAATTTGAGAATGCACAGTGTCAGTCCCCGCGGCCCCAAGAAAGAGAATTGTCCCGTTAGCCACAGGGGCTGGAGGAGGACAGGCTGAAGCAGCTGCTGTTACTTGTGCTTCTGGGAGGAGAGAGACTGTGTGCACTCGTGCATGCCTGTGAGAGACAGCATGTGTGTGTGACTGAGCACGTGAGAGTAAGAGACTCCTTGTGGGTGTGTTTGCCTGTGTGAGGCTGAGCATCTGAGTGAGAGTATTGTGTGCACCTGTTTGACTGAGCACGTGAGTGACAGCGAGCCTGTGAGACTGAGCATGTGAGACAGCCTGCGTGTGCGTGCACGCGTACGTGACTGAGCACGTGAGAGACGGCCTGCGTGTGCACGCGCGCGTACGTGACTGAGCACGTGAGAGAGACAGCCACGCAGGCTGAGCACGTGAGAGAGAGAAGAAAGTTTGAGCAACAGCCCTCTCCTCTACTTTTGGTAATCCAAGACAATCTTGGGGCACCATGAAATGAAAAATTCCCAGGTATGGCGAGCAGTGTCTTTTTTTTTTTTTTTTTGTTTGTGGCTGCTGTTTTGAAATGTTTTATTGGTGTTAAGAACATTTTTCTAGTTTTTAATTGTTGGATATTCCACTTTCAGCCGTTATGAAATATGTTTTTTTTTTTTTACTAGTGTGATTTTATTGATTTTATATATATATATACATATATATTTTTTTAATGAGGAATGGTGAATTTTTTCCATTGTTTTACTAAGGTTTCCAGTTCAGTTTTTGTCTGCATATTTGCATTCATACTTACAAGTATGTTCTTTTTATTCTGTATTTGTTGAGGGTCTGTCTGTATTTTGCAAGTATGACCGAGGTGAGGTATTCTGCCAGTGTGTAGTTTCTGTGTAGGGATTTATAGGAGTCTGGCTTGTTCTATTTCCCTAATATGAGGTATACTGGTATTTTAGGGCCTGTTGTGATATTAGCACTTCTACCTTTTCATAAGTAGGGTTGTTACTGTTTGCATGCTGACACTGTTTTAGTATGGAGGTGTTAATATATTAATTCTTTCACTCGTGACTTTGAGTGCTAAGCCCATACTGAGCATGTTACAATAGACCTAATGCCATGTGGGTTCCAAGTGTCTTTTTTTTTTTTTTCTCATTTTTTTCAATTAAAATCTATTATAAATGCATAACTTTTAATTGTGTGGGGAGGGTGCAGTTCACAAGGCAGACTTCTTCACCCACTGGGCCCAGTAGGACAGAGCTCCTATCCACCATTTCTGCTGGAGCCCAGCCAGAAATGGCAGTTTTCACTTCTGGACTAGTGATAACTAGTGATTCTGTCTTCCCTTACTTTCAGGCTCAGCATCAGCAGAAGATAAAAGGGTGGTGGTTCCACAGGGGACAGAGAATGTAGCTGATACAAAAATGTATTTCTGTTTAGAGAGAGTACTCTTATCTTTCCCTTGTCATTCTTAATGATAAAAGTGATATTGAGGCTGTTTTTTAGTTTAGCTGTGGTTTGTTGTGAACGGTGTGTCACACATGGAAGCATCCATTAGGTGTGTCATGATGGGGGAAAAAGATTGAGAACCATTGCTCTAGCAAGTGCACCATATTACATTGGCCTCTAGGGATGAAATTGAGACTGATCTGCTGATGTGTAAAGGTCGAAAGGCATCTTGGGGACCCGGATGGCACATAAGGAAAGCGAATCTTACTCCCTGGAGGATAGGAAAATTCCTCCAGGGTTGGAACCTTTATAGAACAATGTTGCGCTTCTTTCATAGAGATGAGTTGCTGGTGCTAATCTCTGACACTGAAGATGCTGACACTGAAGGTACTGATCCCTTGTCTGAGCCAAAGAAGAATCCTATTTTGGTTACTTTGTGTAAAGCATCATGTTTCTTCCCAGTTATGGTTATTCTAGAGTTGATTGATCTTGAATGGGGCCCTCTGGAATCTAATTTTAAAGGGGGACAAGGCTTGGAAAATCTGTACTCCTGGATCCAAAAGTGGATGTGCTGGTGTGTTCCGTCACCAAGCGGCCGACCATTCCCCTAGGAGGAGCGGCATTGAAAGATGCTCAGGATAGGAGAACTGAGGCTATCCTTAAGCAGGCCTTTGAGGCAGTGGCAATGAATTTGCAGCTAGCCTCTTGCTGCTCCCTGGTGACTTGTGCTTGCTTGCTTCTATCTCAGGAGGTTGATGAGACTGGTTTGAATTCCAGGGCCATGATGGAAATCAGCAGCTGCCTTTTTGGCGGACACGGACTGTGACCGCTGGTGCCTTTGTGGAGCCTTAATCTGATTCTGGATTTTCTTGCAGGTCCCACCTTTTGATCAGTGCTTTGCCTCTCCTTGAGGTTACTTACCTTGAAGATGTTTTGTTTTTTTTCTTGTGGCCATTTGTTCTGTTTGTAGAGTTTCCGAACTACAGGCTCTCTTGCTGGGAACCATTCCTCCGAGTGACTTCAGGGACGGTCCAGCTGCAAACTGTTCTGTCCTTTTTGCCCAAAGTGGTTTCGGACTTTCTCTTGATTCAATCTATTTCCCTGCTGACGCTGGACAGGGAAAGATGTGGAAGAATATAGTCTGTTGCAGCCCTAGGATGTCAAGCCACATATCTTGAGGTATTTGGAGGTGTCTAGACTTCTTAGGAAGACTGACCGGCCGTTTGTGCTCCATGGTGGACATAAACAGAATGAGCTGGCGTTGTGGGCTACAATAGCCCACTAGATTAAGGAGGTTATCACGGCCGCGTATGTGGATGCTGAGCAGCCGTTACCTAAACAGGTTAGGGCTCGTTTCATAAGGGCACAGACAGTGTCGTGGATGGCGCTTCGATTGTTTCCTGTCGATTTGCCGAGTAGCGACGTTGCCCTTCTTACATACTTTTTCCAGGTATCACTGTCTGGATGTGCAGGCCCGGGAGGACGCAGCCTTTGCTTGTGCGGTTTTGGTTGGACCACGGGCAGCCTCCTGCCCTATTCGGGAGTAGCTTGGCTACATCCCACTGTTCGTGGATTAACCTGTTGGAATGCTGAGATATGAAAAATTACTACTTACCTGGTAATTTCCTTTTTTCTAGTGAAGACAGGTTAATTCATCTTCCCACCCTTGGCTGCCAGTTTGTGGTTCTATTGTTCTAAGTGGCTGCGTTCCAGGGATAACTGTCAGTTTCAGTCCCTAGAAACACTCTTTGGCTGAGCTCAGTATTTCCTGTGGTTGAGTGCTTGAATGGTTGTCTGTTAATGGTTATAATCAAGTATTTTTAGTTTGTACATAGTTGGCTTTTGCAGAGAATACTGGCGGGCTGGAGTGAGAGTAGGGGTATATGTACACTGTAATGTCAGCTTTGCTCAGGCTCCAGCTGTCGGTAGAGGTGCATAACCCACTGGTTGTGGATTAACCAGTCTTTACTAGAGAAAAGGAAATTACAGATTTTGAGAAATTATTACTTACCTGATAAATTACATGTTCTGTTATGAACAGGTATTGGGATATTGAGTTAAATGTCTTTATGTAGCTAGTGAGTCATCTCGTTCTCAAATCATTTGAGCAGAGACAAAAAAATCTTTAGCTGGCAATCTGAGCAGGTATGAATTGGGAGTCAGAACAGTCGCAATCAACTAGAAAATTGATTATGCAAAGTAACTTGTGTAACAAGGTAAAAACTTTAAGATATATTTGTTTTAATTATAGTGAAGATTTAATAAATAGAGGTAGTTCTCTATTTGATAGCAATTTCTGCACTTCTGATTTCACTTTTCCCAACACTACAGAATTGACATAGAAAGCAGCACTGAATAAGGATTTCAAATGTTTATCCTCCCTTTTCATGAATGCTAACTGATAACTTATCTTTTCTGAATTTGAAACATGTTTTTAATAAATTAAAGCCTTATGAGTTTTTGTCCACACTTTGTTTTTGTTCAGTGGTGCTTTTATTGAACTATTTATTTAGGCTTTGACACAACTTTTTATAGTTACTAGAGAGGTCACTAAACTAATTTTTCTCCAGTGTAGCTCAAAAAATGCACAACAGCATAGCTAATATTCAGATGTCAAAATAGTTGTGTAACCTTAAAGTGGAACTTTGTGATCCAAATGTTGGTATTGCGACAGCTGATTTCAACAAACAGAATATATAAAACCAATCTGTAATTTTAGGGTTTTAACATTTATTTACATAGAAACATAGAAGTGACGGCAGAAGACGACAAACGGCCCATCCAGTCTGCCCAGCAAGCTACGCAGTTTATCCATTTTTTTCCCCCCCCTTTTTCTCCCTCCCACCCGTCTCTATTGGCTTCCAGCACCTTCCGGCCCCAATTCCCTTCCACCCCTCCACCAATGCAGAGAGCAGCGCCATCCTAGTGAACATCCAGCTCAATCAGGGGTAGCAACCGCCGCAACCAGCAGGCCACACCCCTGCCCCTTACCCACCCCTGTTTTGTTTGCTTGCTTGCTTTGTTTTTTTTTGTTTTTTGAGATGGCAGCCCTCCATCCTTCCGCTCCGTGAAGGTGGAACACCAACCACTGGCCACTGGCATCCCGCTCCGTGAATGCCTCTGTGGCTACTGCCGCTCCGTGCAGTGTTTTGTTGCATGAAAGTGGAACACCAACTACTGGCCACTGGCATCCCACTCCGTGAATGCCATTTCTTTGAGATGGAGCAATCCTTTTGCTTTAAATCCTACAAAGGCAGTATTCAACTGAAGAATCTAAGCTAATCCACAACCCAGAATTTAATGTTTATTTTTTTAGTATTTAAATGAAAATTACATTTGAAAGTGCTCTTTTTCACTGTGGGGCTGCAGTAAGGTCCACGTCTTGACGTGTTTACAGAATGATTTTTACAAAATTTCCAGTAATTTCAGTGGGATCTATTTTTCTAACAATGCACATGTGACCCCCTTCAGTAAATGAGCTCCTGAGTGAAGAAAGATGGCATAGCACTATCTTGCAGGGAGATTGTAGTCTGTGCAGAAAATATAGTGGAACATATTCATTTTGCAATTTGTAACAGTTTCTAACTTGGCTGAAGCATATTTGCTTTTTTGATATTTCTCTTCTGTACTTAGTCCCCTAATGCTGATTTACATGTTTGTTTCAGCAGTGATTCAGCACTTGTAGAGAGTTGAAAGGTATAAATTCCATGTGCATTTGGTGGCTGAAGTCATAAACTTTGAGGTGGTGGTTTGTAGTGTAATTGGAGGATTTGCACCCCTTGAAGCCAATACTCTGGGTATATTTCGTTACTGAGGTAGTTATGAGTTACTTCTCTCTCTGCCCCCTCCCCAAGGCTGAAGCTGTAATGATCCTCCCCCTGAAAAGGCAGCTCTGGGTGTTTGGTGGCAAAGATCTGTACAACTCTTAAAGAGGCAATGCATTCAAGGAGCTGAGAGGCTGGACTGGAGCTCTCTCTGTTTACCTGTTTTCTTTATTCTATGATGCCTCATCCTAAGCGGAAAGCCAAACTGCAGGTGTTTGCCCAAGCTTCTCCTGCCTCTGATTGAGGGCTTCTTTGCTCTAACATCTCTAACAACGCCAGCAATTGCCCTAGCAGATGCCAATGAGGAATGAACGCTGACGCTGCAGGCCAATGAAACATCCTTAAATCCTGGCACGCCTGCCATATCGTCCCCTCCATTCAGCAAGACGCCTGATAGCGGGGCCGAAACGGGTGAACCTTGCACCTGGGGGTACCGCTATAATGGCCGCTGCAGAATTCACTGTTGCTTCATCGAAGAGGTTAGAAGGAGGAGTGTTTATTTTTTTTTTTCCTACTCCTGTTCATGGAACAGCATCTGATACTTCCTCGATGCAAACTTTGTCTCTGGTTCTTGGAGGTGATTTGGCTGGCAATAATAATCTCCCGAGAGAAAGTGGCATGGATTCCAAGTCTTTTTTGGCTCCCAAGGTAACTTTAATAAAACCCCCAGTTATATTGGTTGTAGTATGTAATGTTTTAGCTTCCTTAGAAGCTGCTATTTCTTCTTTATAAAAAATGTCCTTGGTTACTAATCAGTGTGTTTCCGCTGCTATTAAACTGCTTTCTCTATATGGGGGTAAAATTGAAGTTGGAGTCATGATTGTCTACAGTTGAGAAAATACAAAATGGTTTGGTTCAATCTAATTCAATCTATTCCAAGAAACTAGAGAACATTGAAAATGCTTTGAGAAGCTTGAATCTGCAAGTTCTTCATTTTCTAATTACTAAATTGATTTCACCATTGGAATTGTTTAAGAACTATATTTCACAAGTTCTAAAGATCCCTAAGGAGGCGATGCCTGTTACCAAAGCGTATTTACCACAGCAGATTATTGGTTTTCCTGATGATCATGAGCAAGATTCTCCATTGAATCATCACAAGAAGTCTTTATATCTAAAAGGGGAACTTTATTGGTCTCTCTTATTTTTCTTAATGTTAGAAATTCTGTTCTCAGGTTTTTCTTGCGAAACAGGTTACAGCTATTTTATGGTCAGAAGATATGGATATTTCCTGATATAACTAGGATAACCCAGGATCATAGGAAGAAATTTCTTTCTATGAAGTCATTAGGGGCTCAGTTTACATTAAGATATCCATGTAAATGTTATGTGAAACATCTTAACGTTAATTATGTGCATTTTGAACCTTCCCAACTTAGATTTTTCCTGGATTCATATGCCCAAGAAGCTCCCTAAGATGGCTTGGCAATTTCGGAATAATGTCTATTTATTTATGTAAGGTTTTTATATACTGGCATTCCTAATGCAATCACATCATGCTGGTTTACAGTTGAACAGGGGGTGCAGAAAGCAAAAAAACTGGAACTAGTGCAGAGGAAATTGCAGTTACAAAAAACAAGGAGGATCAAACTGGGAGAGAAGCGAAATACAGAGTAGATACAGAAGTGATTTAACACCTTGTAGAGTTATTTACAGATGGCTGGAGTGGCTGCATTCTTGAAGTGGAGAGGAGGCCATTAGGATAGGTCCGGAAAAGCTTGTTTAAACAGCCACGTCTTAATATTTCTCTTGGTTTGTTTCTCTCTTTCTTTTTCATTAATTGTGTTAATTGCTCTTCTTTCCTTCTTGGTTCCCCTGTTTTCCTATAATCACTCAGAGAAATGTGCTGAAATATAATCTTTGCTTTTCCTATGTCAGTATGATATTGAATAATGTATTTGATTTGGCATATCTCTGTTTCTGGTACAAGTATTCTTATATTTATATTGTATAATAGAGTTAAAAAAAAAAAAAGCAATGCATTCAGGGTCAATGAAAGGATATTAGGAACCTTAGGCAAACAAACGTGCTCCTCTCCCCAACCTACTCCACACACAAACAAAAATTATGCATTTATAATAGATTTTACATGAGAAAGGACATTCAAAGTACAGTTTTATAAGGTAAAAATATCATAGCAGTACATGTAAAAATAAACATTACATAGCAACCAGGAAACTTTGCTAAAAGGCAAAAAAGACACTTTGTACTCATATGGTATTAGAACTCTTGTAATGCATGTTGTGTGAGCTTGGCACTCAAAGCCATGAGTAAACTGAATTACAATATAGTAGACCTCCCACACCAAAAAAGCACTAACTGCCAGCACTCAATTGACAACCCTTCCTATGAAAAGGCAACGCTGTAAATATTACTCCAAGCCCTAAAACAATACTACACCTTTCAGAAAAAAAGAATGTCTATCTGCATAGAACCCTGCACAAACTACACTAACAGAATACCTCCAAGTTAGATCACCAATGCAGAACGCACTCTCACAAAACAAAGAACAGAGACCATAAAATAAAAATGAAAAATATGTAGACAAGTGAACTGGAAAACTCCGCTAGCCTATGTATGCAGCGCAACAATGGAAAACAAACAGCATTCTAAATAAAATATCAAACAAAATAAACAAACAAATGGTAACAGTAAAAACATCTGAATTTTAAAAAACATTTCAGAATAGCTGACAGAATAAAAGACAATAATAAAAAAAAGTGCAATAACATTTTTAAAAATGTTCTAAACTCCAAAAGAAATATTGGAAAAACAGGAAACACATCAGATAATTCCCAATGATTAAAACAAACAAGGATAAAAAATCTACTGTTCTCCATGCCTGGAACTTTTGATTTTCAGATGCCCTGAGATTGTTGAAGATTAGCTGGAGTGGAGAGGGGATTGTTGCGCACAAAATATCAAGTGCGCAAGCATTCATGTTCTCTCTTTCTCTTTCTATCTCTTTCTCTCTTTCTCTTTCTCTTACTTTCTCTTATACATATGCATGATGTTCCCCACACACACTCCCTCACTCACAGGTTCCATGTCTCTGAAACACGTACAACCTCCCACTCTCATAGACTCCCCATCTTTCACAAACTGACACTCACAAACTCCCTTTTTCTCACGTTTCCTCTAACCCACCCAAACACACAACCCGACACAGGCTTCCTCTCTCACACACTTCCCTCATACTGGCTCTTTCTCACTCACACACCACTTCAAACATGCACGCTGTTTCTCACATGTGTTTCCCCCCCCCCCCCCCCCCCCCAATGCCCTCATACCCTCACACAGGCTCCCTTCTTATACACATGGACCACAGAGGCTTATTCTCTCACACACAATCACACAAGTTGCTCTCTCTAATGCATACACCTTCACAAAGCACTCTCTCACACTCCCCCCCCCCCCCCCCCCCCAAGAATCCTTTTCTACACACCCTCACACGGGTTCCTACTTAAATACCCAGACTCCCTCACAAACTTAACACAGGCTCTGGCTCTGTCACATATATATCTTAAACATACACTCATACAGGTTCCTCCTCTCGTACAGTCTTTTGCTTTTTCTTTCTTTCTTTCTATACCTATCCCTCTTTTCCTCATCCAGGCTCCCTATACTGCAACTGCAGTTTAGCATCTGTCCTCTCCTTGCTATCTCCTTTTTTTGTACCTTTTATCAGATGCTGGCAGGACTGACAATGCAGTCTGTGAGTGATCTGTGTATTTGTTGAATTCTTCCCGGGCAGGAGTTCCATGTTTCACTGATTGGTATCAATGGAGGATCAGACAGTGAAGAGATTGAGGACCATACCATTCCTGTTGAGGGGAGGAGAGAGGGGAGAGCTCATCCTCCCCACATTCAAAAGAACTAGTCTCCAAGGGAAGGAGCCTTGGATGACGTAGCCTCTCTTGCTGCCATGCCCAGTATCTGTTGCCCATGCACATCTCTGACCAGTGCATCGATCTGATACATTGTCAGGACTGCATCGGGGACCAGGACTGCCATTCAGTGCCATGGTCACTCTTGACGCTGTCAAGGTGCCAGGGTGCCCTTGATAAGGTGTGTGACCGCTCTTGATGTCTACGGCACAAGAGGCTCTTATGGCATCTGTTTACTCGATGCGCCGGAGTCATCGAGCACTTTGGGCCTCAATGTGGCAGCGTAGCGGCACCGAACTCTACGGTCGAGGAACAGGACTGCCTTTGATTGCCATGATCCTCCTGGACACCATCATATAGGGGTCATCAACGCCCTTGAGGCGATCAATGCCTTGGACTCCCTCAGTCCCATCGAGGTGCATGTGTGGGCCATCAAGGTTCATAGCCTTGATGCTGCGTCAGCCGCCCTCTTGGCCGTTGAGCCGTCCGAGCACCTGAGAGCCCGCGAGTGCCACTGAAGCTCTTGGTGATGGGTTTCAGCCTTGGACGGAATTGGTGCTGTTGAGCGCTGGGGTTGCCATCTATTCAAGGCACCCTGGAGTGCCAAGGCATCCAGGCGCAGTGGTCCTGTGCCCTTGTCCCCCTCTGTTCCAGCTGTGGTAATATGGCTCTGTCGTGGCCCCACCAAGCCTTTCTTTGGCTGCATATGACCAGAAAGAGCAGCCTACCAAGGGGATGCCAATCTTCCCCTGTGCACACTCATCATGTTCTTTAACATAAAGTAGAGAGATTCAGAGCAACTAACCAGTTATCACAGAATAAGTTATTTCCTTAATTTTCAGCCTAGTGGAAGGAGTAAGCATAAAAATTTTCAGGTTAGAGCATTTAGTCCAGTCTACAAAATGGAGATGTTCATATGCCAATGTATTGGTGGTATTCACTAATAGTGTACAAAGTCAGCTTTACAATTAGTCAAAATCTAAAGTCTGAATCTGTTTTAGTACTGTAAAGATCTAAGTCGGTGGTTCCCAAATCTAACCTAGGGGACCCCAGCCAGGCAGGTTTTCAGGATATCCACAATAAATATGCACAAGATACATTTGCATGCGCTGCCTCCAGGGCAGGTTTGGAAACATTTGCTCTAAGTGAAATATCCACTTTTTAGTGTATGCCCATCCTTTACAAGGCCACAAACATCACCATGATTGCATTTTTGGAGACTTATAAGTCTATCCTGTTTTTTACATCTGATGTCAATGTTAAAATTTGCACTTCATGACATTTATGGTTGCATTCAGATTGTGTAATGCACATATGTTATATCTTGCTTTAGTGCCTTGATAACATGTTTTCTGTTTTTAATTTTGCAGAGGTGAATCTGGTGCTGGAAAGACAGAAAACACAAAAAAGGTTATTCAGTATTTAGCTCATGTTGCTTCCTCTCACAAAGGAAGAAAGGACCATAGTATTCCTGTAAGTTTTTGGGGGTTTTTTTTACACCTTTTATTCTAGGCCACTTTTCTTTCTCCAGTGCTAACAATCCAGCCTTTGCTAAGTAAAAGTAACTAGCTTTTGACTAATTGTAAAGCTGACAGTGTAAATAAGGTTTCGAGAGCTAACACTAATGGCTGGTTAGAAATATTTTGTTACAGCTTAGTTTATTCTTTTAAGAAGTATCACATTAATCATATGTAAACGAGGCATAACTTATTTCATGGAATTAAATATTTAACAAATGCATGAAATTAAGTTTCATAAACACCACTATTTTTTATATTAAGTAAGACATGTAGAACTAAAATATTTTTTCCTGTGCATAACAATTTGTTAAATATAAACTTTCTTCTTTTGAATTTAATGCCTATTACTTCTACATCTAGTAGTTTATGAAGTTGGCACAGATGCTACTTGCAGTAGTGCTGAATAGGAGTTCAGGAAAAAACACATTACCTGGAATGCTATTAAATCACATCTGTATTATGCTGGTGTTGAGTTTGAAGCTTGGCAATAAACTAAACAGTCTCTGTGTGGCAGATTACATAATTCTCAAGTTATGAATTATCTTAAGATTGCTGTTTTACAGGAGATGTAATCATATCTTCACATTTTTTATCAACTGGAAAAACTTAAATGATTCCATGAATGATCATTGTTTAAATACAATGGCATATTCAGAATCATTACAGTGATTGATGTATGGCTTGTATTCTAAGAGTAAGTCTTGTGTTGCTATTAACATTTGCATTTGTTTGTTTGCTGTGAACAGCCTGAATCTCCTAAACCTGTGAAACATCAGGCAAGTGCTTTTCTTTTTTGCTTTTTTAGTTTAAGCATATAGACCTTTTTTTTTAGTAGTTTTAATGCTGTGATTTTTTTTCATAGGCACTTACTGAAGGCTACAATTGCATTTTAAAGTTGGTTCCTTCTGTACTGTTTTATCAGACTAAGCAGACCTGTGACTTTGTCCAAATGACTACTTTTCCTAAAGATTTTGTGTATTTTAACTGTATATGCATGTTTACAATCTTATTCTAAAAGCAAACATCCTAAATGCTGTCACACTTTGATAATGTGGTCTGCCAGAGACTTCTCCCAAGCTGTAGAACTTTAAAAAAAAAAATATATAATTTTCATATTTCATATATATTTATTATATAATATATATATATTACAAAAGTAACAATGAGATAAGACCATGAAAAAAATACTAGAGCTACTAAAGATGGAAGTCTGGGAGAGGAGCTCCTCATTTTAGTAGCAAAACACAAATATTTCTGAATTCTTAGTCTTAATTCTGACCTCTCTGAAGACCAATTTGTTGTGTATCACATGACCTTGATTAATGCAAAACAGATTCTTCCAGAGTCTTATGGAAAGGACTAAAGCCCTTCACTGCCCATACACATACGTTCCTATTCTTTATCAGCCCTGTGGCTCCCCCTAGTTTGTTTTTTTTGTTTGCCAAGAATGTCAGCTGCGTTCTGTTCTGTTCTATAACCCTGCAGACTTTAGGAAGCTGATCTATTTGTTTTTCTTCAAACTTTTCTGCCTGTTCCCCTTCTTCCACCCCCTCCTAGATTGCCCTTGGTTGTCTTTTTTGGCAATTTTTAAAGTTATTTTTGTTGTTCTGGTAAATTGGCCTGTGACCTTTGTTCCGTGCAGCCATGCCAGCAGGCTATCCAGTCACACTTTTAATCTTTGGACCATATTTTGCCATAAAGCTTTTTTCGTTTTGATTTTTTCCATGTCCACATTCTCACCATGTCAGAGAAGCAAGCTAATCCATTTTAAATTCTGTTTCAAGTACAAACAGATATCATCCAAACAAGGTTTACCACAAATATCTGTGACAAGGCCACATTGCCTCCCAGAGACCATAGAGCCAAAGTCAATGGCGTGCCTCAGAAGCTCTGAAGCTTTGATTTATTTAAAGACATTTGTATTCTGCCTTAAACCAAGAATGGCTCAAGATAGACGACAAATTTAAATCAAACAATAGCAATTGAAATGACTTGGTGATGATCAAATTCACACTTGGAATAGCATTGGAAATCCAGGGTATATAAATTCGACTTTAATCAGAAGTATGGGGAATCAGACCAGGGGCAATGAGGTCTCTGCAGGGAAGACCTGGCTGAAAAACCATGCCTTAGCTTTATTCCTGAAGTAAGGAAGAAAGGCTCCAAGAGCTAATAGATGCAGAGAGAGGCTGCATCTGGAGATGAGCTGTCTAATTAGTAGACTTTTTTTTTGTTTTAAGGCTGTCCCTAACAAAAATGCATGATACATTTGCCGTATATAGGGTTTAAGAACCAGATGGATGTGTACTGATCTTGGCTATGTTAGGGATAGCTTGAAAGCCATCCTAATTTGATGGTTCCTGACACTAATTTTAGCACCATTGTTCTAGAGCAGGGATGCACGACTTTGGTCCTTAAGGCCTGCAAATAGGTTTGGTTTTCAGGGGAAGGGAGCTTCAGCACAATTGTCCTAGAGCTTGAGAAGTTTCTCATGTTGGCATACAGAAACCGTTAAACAGCTGTTCTAGGGTTTACAAAATAGGTATTTAATTCCTCTCAATCTAAGGAATGAACTGAAAGTGTATTTATATTGCACTATCAACAATACTGTTGCTCTAGGCATTGTACAATATATAATTGACCTCAGCAAAATGTCTGCCACAGTATTCTTTATTTATTTTTTATCAATAGTGTTGGGTAAATGTGATCATCATACTAGATTTCATCTGGTTATAGTGCCAGTTAATACACTTCAGTATAGTTTGGCCTTTATATAATCATTGGTCACTTTTCTGACAAATGTTGAACTTTTTTTTTTACTTGTGCAGTATTTAAAATAAAAATATAACTTCAAATGGTTATCCAAACATTCCTTAGCCTTAATCCGTACAAGACCCAATGTGAATTTTTCAAGCTGAAATTCTTGAGTCCCATCTCATGAAATCCCAACCCCAACATGGATCTGTGTTTTGAATGGTCATTCTTCAAGGGAACACAAACGAGTCTATTTTCTTTCAGTAAAAAAAAAAAAAAAAAAAAAGTAACCAAAGCAAAAGTGAAAAAAATCAAACTGAACAAAATCAATGATGCTTCTCTATATATCCTATCAAACCCCACTTATCTAGTCAGCATCTGTTTGGTTTTTTTTTGTTTGCAAATCAGAACTTTGCCACCATGTCAACGTCTGTTTTTATATACTTTTTCCCGCCATACTATCTATGGCGGGAAAAAGTATATTGAAAAAATATAAAAACATATGCAAAAAATTAACAATACCATTCGATTTCAGTGTTTAACCCATTAGGGGATGCCATATGCAATTTGTATATCCAAAATATTTCTCTGAGGTTTAATCTTACTTGGCAATCACCTCCTCAAGGCATATACCCTTCATGTGCTCGATAACACACCATTTCAGTTGCTGGAAAGAGTGGCCATATTCAACACAATATTAGACAACCAGTGCTTTCAATGTATTAGTAGTAAGAAAACTTTGGTGTTATATTAAGCACATAATGGGTGGTCTACTTCAACCACATAAACTTTGCATGGGGACACTATTAAACATAGACAATTTGTAGAACCTCGCAATTTATATTCAGTGCCTTTGGCAGGATCTTGCCAAACTGTCCCAGAGGTTGTTTGATCACACAAAGTGCAACTGCCACATGTGTATGCTCCATGGGCTTGATCTTATCCATATTTGTTGGTAAAAATGATTTAACAAATGATCTTTTATGCTTCGCCCCCTATGTAGGTTATCAGAGCCTCCTGAAAAATTATATCCAATTTCAACACCGGCCAATATTTAAAAATTTATGCTACAGCTATTGATTTTGTGGAATACTGTAAAATACAAACCAGTCAAAATGCATCATGTTGGATATTGTCACTAACCAATCTTTGCATGCATTTAATATCCTTTTATAAGCCGCTTTTTTTTTTTTTTTTTTATAACTTAAAGGGTAGCGTCTCTCTAAAAGACAATCAAATCTTGTGATTGTAATTTAAAATTTTTCTTATCAAAGCACAGCTGACATATCCAAGGAACTGTCCTACTGGAAAACTAGATTTTAAAAAATATGAACCATAAAAGATTCACTAATTTTTCTATATTTTGAGATTTTCAGTGTTCATCCTTAAGATATTTCAGAGATATAATTCTATAATCATGTCATGGATGCATATCTGAAGCATACTGTGTTCAGCTAATCAATAAACTCATGTAAATGTGTCACAGAAGATCTCCACAAAAAGAAAATAACTATATATCATACCCTAATTACATATAAAAAAAAATTTCATGGGTAGTGATGAATCTCTTGAAAAATGGAGACAAAAATTTGCTAAGTCCAGGGTCATGGTTACATAGATGACCATTCAATGATTTTGAAGAAAAAATAGATCTTCAAAGATGGAAGCACAATGTTCTCTGCCATTTTCAGTATAAACTCCAGGTATAACATGGAGCATATCTTACAACAGTGGTTCTCAACCTTTTTTCAGCCGGAACACACCCGACAGATGGTTCTCACGTGCTTGACACACTGAACATGTGACAGTCACGGGGCTGTATGTAAACATACACTCTACATCCACGGGAACCCCCTTGACCTCCAACAGTGGATGCAGAGCAGAACTAGGGCATTACCCATAGAATTCACCTTGCAAAAAAAAAGATATTCTGGTTCTGATGACATCTCAGTAAAAGCAAAACAAACTCCCTTTACTATCAGGCACAGTAGCCCTCCTTATGAAAAAGCAATAATGTACCAGTAATATTGAGAAAACACAACAAATAAGATTGATACAATTGCCTACATGCTAGTAAAATACCTCACCTCGGTCACAGACACACAGACACACATTATAAATATGGAGACAAACTGGAATGGAAAACCAAAAAAAGCCACTCTGCATGCAGTGCAAACCTAGAGAAATGGAAAGTGAAATATAGCACCTAACACAGTCCCAGGATTTATTTATTTATTTTAGTTTTAGTTTTTATATACCAATCTTCTTGCATTAGATGCAAATCAAACCGGTTTACAATGAATAAAAACTTGCCTGTAGGCATTACATGGAACCATGAACATCTAAGAAACTTTAAGTAACATAGTCAGAGAAATGAATAACCAGGTAAACAATAATGTAACCAGGATCTGCAATAATGCACAGAAATTAATCTGCACAAAGTTACACCTGCATTATGGAACACATAACAACCATACCTATGAAAAGGCAACACTACAAATATTAAATTTGGTCCTAAACACTAATACACCTCCTATTAGGAAAACAGAACAAGCCAAGCTGCTATAGATCCCCACACAGAAATAATTGTAAAACTATATTAATAAATGTTTCAAAACAGCTGATGAACAGAATAAGGTCAAACAATTAAAACTCATAAAAATTATTAAAAATTGTCCAAATATCAATAAAATATTTCAAAACAGCAGACACATCACATAATAATAATTAAAATGGCAGTCAATCAAGAAAAATAAACTTAAAATGCTAACTTTACTTACTCTCTCCAGCAACTCTCCTACTCCTTTCCCTTGAAAGCACACACCAGGAGCAGCAGTGGCTGCTGAAGCTCTGTCCTCACAGTCCTCTTCTTTAGGGCCCACAAGTCACTCACCCCCCCCCCCCCCCAATTAAACCCTACGACCAGTCTCTGTCTCTCACACACACCCCTATCACCTCCCTGCCCAGTCTTTCTCTGTCTCTCTCACACACAACCCAATCACCTCCCTGCCCTGTCTCTCTCTCTCACACAACCCAGTCGTCTCTCTCACACACACCCCAGTTACCTCCCTGCCCAGTCTGTCTCTCTCTCACACACTTTGCTTAGAGCCCCAATGCTGTGTTCCCCTTTAATTTTGCAGTGGCAGATTTCCCAGGACTGCTGCTGCCTTCTCAGCCGCACTGAAGCAGCAACCATTTATTTTAAAAAAATATGCCACAGCACTCAAGCCTTTCTTCTGGCTGTCAGGATATCCCTAGGCTCCCGCGGCCCCCCAACTGCCTGCTTTTACGGCCGCTGGGAGCTCCAATTGCCCCATCTGTAATTAGCATGGCTGAGCGCCACCTTTACTTTAATTGCGACTTTGCCGGCCTCTTTGTGCTTGTGACTCACTGCCGCTTTGGGGAATCCTTACTCTATCGCGGTTCCCTGCTGCTTTTGAAGTGGGAAATCCTGGCATGGCTGGCCTCTTTTCTTTGTGGCTTGCTGCTGTGTTTAATTTCAGCACTTACATGTGGTGGTCACAGGATCTGACTTCTTCACTGCCACGGGCCTGGCCACTGCCATTCCTCCCAGCCCCCCTCAAACCACCCCACCCCCGGGCTGAGAGATGCCCCCCTGTCTTTCTGCTTCATTGGCCAATCAGCAGCTTCCTTCTCCCACTGGGAGGAAGAAGGGAGGAGGCTTCCGATTGGCCAGCGGGAGCAGGAAAAAGGTAAAGAGAAGTATAACTGGGGCTTTGGGACACCAGGAGCCGTGACACTTGTGTGTGTCGCAACACACCAGTTGAGAACCGCTGTCTTAAAACATACAAAATTCCCAAACCCACCCCAGTTCATGTCTTATCCTCCATCTCTATCTAAAACAATCTGCAAGAAACATGACAAACCAGTAGGCTTAATATTATCTTGGGTCAAAGGCCTTTCTAAAAGGTCATGTGTTTAAACCCTTTTTTAAAATTCCAGAAATCTTGGCATGACCCTATTTCATCAAGTAAAGTATCCCATAAATGAAGCAAATGGTCTAAACAGTAGCACTTTATAAACATTCCTTTTCTGTCAAAAAGCAGGGGTGAATTAGAACTGATCTGTGGGTGACATTAGGCAGCACTGAACAGAACTGTCTCTTCAAGCTGCTAGAGTTTTTTGAGCTCTACTGAGCTTGTGTGGGAATACTTATTGCAGGCATTGCTTGTCTATTTTCGTCTGCACTTTGCACAGATGATTTTCTTCTGTTTCTTTCAGTCTCCCGAGTCAATTTTCAAAACTCACTAATCCTTACCAACCCACAACAGCACTTTTCAGTGCTAATCTTCTATTTAAAAAAAACAAAACAGAAAAAAAAAGTCAAACTTTTCTTCTCACAAACATTGAGAATGTCAAATCCATCAATGGCTTCAGGCCCACTGGTAATGTCCAAAAAAGATGGACGCGATCAATGCTTAGAGCCTGAACATGACCAACCTAATTGTTTGGCGTGTAGACGATGTCTCCCAGGTTCCAAAGGTCAGAGCAGAAAAAATAACTAGTTTGAACCAGTCAGTAAGAGCAGGTCTGGTTCTAGAAGCTACCATTCTTTGTCAGAAAGTTGCCATAGCAACTCTTCCAGGGCTACCTGGTCTCATTGGATTGACCTTGATTGGATGGCACAGAGTGCATTGAGCCTGACGTGGCCACAGACATCTAGGTTGGTGAGAGTGCCTATTAAGGCACACTTGTTGCAGTAGGCCCCAGTGCCATAAAAGGGAAAAAAAAGCATTGATGCAACAGAGTAAAACCTGCTGCATAACCTGCATAGAGTGCTTCAACAAGCCATGGGCGCTGTCTAAGCACTCTATGAACAGAGCATCAGTTTCAAGTTACCTAATGCATCGACTAACAAAGCATCCGTATATTGCATTGAGTTACTCGACATACGATGCATTTGAAGCAAGTTACATCGCACAGTGTATTGACCTCGATGCACAGTTCGTTGACACCAGACACAAGGAACATCGATGCAATAGACACTGGTAGCATTGGGTAAAAAGAAGCCAGAAACATAGATGCTATTGAAGCATAGTGCAGCAAGCAAATCAGCGTCAAGAACTATATATAAAGGGATACACTGGTTTCCAGCCTATGGTACATTGGTGCACCCTTCAAAGCATGCCGTTTAAAACAAACTACATAATGATTCAACACACAGAGCAGCTTTGATGCAAGTAGTAACAATCCATTCCACCGACACATACACATCTGGAAGTCTGCTCAGGCGATACACCAAATCTTTCACCATTATCACCGTGGTCTGTGACTTCTTAAAGTCCAAGGAAGGAGAATAGCACTTCCTAGTCCAACCAATTCAACTGAGGGAATGCTGCATGCATGAGATATTGAAGGCAGCACTACCCCTCAAGTGCTTCCCTGGCCAAAGCCACTCTACTCCTTCTACTTCCCATCATTTGAACCCTACCAGACTCCCATCTTCTGATCCAGTGATTCAATATATATTTGCCAGAACCAGATTCTGTTCTACCAGTAGAAGGAGTTAATAAACATGTGGATAAAGGTGAACCGGTAGATATAGTATACTTGGATTTTCAGAAGGCGTTTGACAAAGTTCCTCATGAGAGGCTTCTAGGAAAAGTAAAAAGTCATGGGATAGGTGGCGATGTCCTTTCGTGGATTGCAAACTGGCTAAAAGACAGGAAACAAAGAGTAGGATTAAATGGGCAATTTTCTCAGTGGAAGGGAGTGGACAGTGGAGTACCTCAGGGTTCTGTGTTAGGACCCTTACTGTTCAATATATTTATAAATGATCTGGAAAGAAATACGACGAGTGAGATAATCAAATTTGCAGATGACACAAAATTGTGCAGAGTAGTTAAATCACAAGCAGATTGTGATAAATTGCAGGAAGACCTTGTGAGACTGGAAAATTGGGCATCCAAATGGCAGATGAAATTTAATGTGGATAAGTGCAAGGTGATGCATATAGGGAAAAATAACCCATGCTATAATTACACGATGTTGGGTTCCATATTAGGTGCTACAACCCAAGAAAGAGATCTAGGTGTCATAGTGGATAACACATTGAAATCATCGGTTCAGTGTGCTGCGGCAGTCAAAAAAGCAAACAATGTTGGGAATTATTAGAAAAGGAATGATGAATAAAACGGAAAATGTCATAATGCCTCTGTATCGCTCCATGGTGAGACCGCACCTTGAATACTGTGTACAATTCTGGTCGCCGCATCTCAAAAAAGATATAATTGCGATGGAGAAGGTACAGAGAAGGGCTACCAAAATGATAAGGGGAATGGAACAACTCCCCTATGAGGAAAGACTAAAGAGGTTAGGACTTTTCAGCTTGGAGAAGAGACGACTGAGGGGGGATATGATAGAGGTGTTTAAAATCATGAGAGGTCTAGAACGGGTAGATGTGAATCGGTTATTTACTCTTTCGGATAGTAGAAAGACTAGGGGACACTCCATGAAGTTAGCATGGGGCACATTTAAAACTAATCGGAGAAAGTTCTTTTTTACTCAACGCACAATTAAACTCTGGAATTTGTTGCCAGAGAATGTGGTTCGTGCAGTTAGTATAGCTGTGTTTAAAAAAGGATTGGATAAGTTCTTGGAGGAGAAGTCCATTACCTGCTATTAAGTTCACTTAGAGAATAGCCACTGCCATTAGCAATGGTTACATGGAATAGACTTAGTTTTTGGGTACTTGCCAGGTTCTTATGGCCTGGATTGGCCACTGTTGGAAACAGGATGCTGGGCTTGATGGACCCTTGGTCTGACTCAGTATGGCATTTTCTTATGTTCTTATGTTAGCGTCTAATCCTTCACCAACTGTAGAAAGAGAACACACACTCTTATTTGAGGAGGATGCTTCACCACTTACACCAGCACAAAGATCCGAACATGCTAAGGAGCAAATTGCAGATGTTATAAGAGGATTGCTGTGTTTTGGACATTGAGGCGTGGGCCCTTGGTCGCTGCAGGAGATGGCACCTCCCACAGGGCAGAGCCCTGTGGGGACTTGCAATGATAGGCTAGCTCTAATCAGAGATGGACACAGAGAAAGTGAGTCTTTATTATACTGCAACGTAGATAGTAACCCAAGGAACGGGCAGTGATCCTAGCCAGAAGTAGATATGTCAGATGGTAATTTTCCATTTGAAGGCTGCAGAGTGGAAAGGCAGTTAGTCTCACCAGGTCCTGAGAGGGAGATGGGTCCGGTATTGGTCCGTGGTGCGGGGTAGGCCGAGGATCTATGAAGAAAGAGAGATGAGACAATGCAGAGACGGAACTGGAGCAGTAGTATTCACTCTGATGCTGGTAGTTGTAGTAGGAGAGAACCCCTGAGGATTGGAGATCTGGGATGAAATAAGGCCCCCGAGGAGCAGGTACCTTAAGCGTCCTTGTAGGAGGTAGGCAGGAGCGAGGCAAGGCTCCCGAGGAGCGGGAACCTTAGACGTCCTCGTTGGTAGCAGATAATCCCGGAGGGTGTAAGGAGCGAGGCAGGCCCCTGAGAAGCGGGTACCTAAGTCGTCCTGGAGCAAGAGTATACAGAGCGGAAGCGTCTGGTAATGTAGAGAGATCAGTATAGGAGGATTCCTTGCTAATTCTGATTAGTAATCGTGAGTGGAGATTAAATATCAGAGCTTGTGACGTCATGCGATGGAGACTCCCCCGAGGTTCCTGCCATGACGCACGTAAAGGAGAAAGATGGCGAATGCAATCGCCCATGTCGGACTGGGACGCCGGAGGGGTCAGCATGGAGAAGCAGAGGCAGCCATCTTCCCAAAAGGAACTGAGTCTGGCAGGAAAAAGGTGAGCAATAGAGGGCACAGCCATCTGCGACCGGGTGCAACAAGGATATATATATATATATATATATATTTTTTTTTTTTTTTTTTTGCATCCTTTGTACCAGAATTGGAATAGTTTCCCTCTGGTTTATTCCATCCTTCTATCATCACCTGAAAGAATAACGCCCGGTACGCTCTCTCTGCCAATGTCTTCATCCTCCTTGCAAAGGAGGTCCACATCAATGAGCAACCACCTAATCTGGTTCTGTCAGCAGGAATCCATTCTCACTCTTCACAATTATCTTGGTCCAGTTATTGTTTTCCAGGGGAATTCCCCTGACAGCTCCACAGGCATCCCTTCTGACCCACTTCCAGGGCCACTGGATGACACACCTTCACAGGGGACTTAACATACTTTAAATTCTGGGAGAAGATGGGAACCGCTCTTAACACTGTAGTAATGCAAAGAGCCTGACCCAAGAGCAGAAGTCCATGGGAATTTTGAAAATCCTGGATATTCCAGCTGAACTCTTGGCCTTAACTCAGTTTTGGATACCTTTCTCATGAAAATGTGGGAAATTCTTTATACAGGCTCCACAGTAGCCCGCAAATTGGACCTAAATTCAGAATGAAAAAATCTCCAGGATATGGGATAGTACAACTTCCCCACAATTCCTTTGTGGTAGAGATTTCATGACAAAGACTGCTTTATTCAAATGTGCCTCCAGGGAAGGATCAGTATTTCCTGGATGACTGGGGAAAACGATTTTTCAAGCCACAATACTCATGGCAAGAATCACGCAACACCAATTCATATGTATGTATGACTGCATTCTGTATCTAAAGCTGTTCATTCGGACAAAAACAGGTGAACAATTCTCACCTTTTCTCGCCCCTTCTTCTATACAACTTAGAGGAAGCAGTGTGTCGCCTCCGCATTATATGAGTCCTTAGATACCATAGTGTGAATATCAGCGGCCTCCATAGGAGCATAACATATTGCCTGGTGACGGGCAAGCATGATCAGAGAAGATGTTAAAGAAAAACTAGCCAAGCTGCCTCGTGTAGATGACAACTTTTTCAGTGAAAAGTTAAAGGAAACCATATCCCAGATCATGGAACAGAATGTGGCAGTCCAGTCTCATTCCACATTGACAGACCCTCCTCCCTCGGCTAGAAGACCATATATGTCTTACAAACTTCTTTACTATCTGAGAAGGTTGTATAGATCTTGACACCAATCTTGCTTGCTGCCTCCAACACACCAACAATCTGACTGCTCCAACTATAGGATGTCCTAGAGAACTTTGCCAGCAGAAAACCCAACAACAACAACTAGCAAAACATGGGCAAAGTTTGATCAGCAAGAAAACATGATTGATCCAACACAGACATTAAGAATAAAGATAATCAAATCATGAAGAACAATTCAAATGAGAGAATATATGATTCTCAAACACTGACTATAATGTGAATTACTATAATTTGATTTAACTTAACATACTCATCACCTTAAATACTAGATACATTTTAATACACCCTAGATAATTTCATTTTTTAATATTAATTTGTCTATGAATACCAACACTGTAAGCAATCATTGTCCCTTTGTAAACCGTTGTGATCCATACATGGAACAGCGGTATATAAAATGTCTAATTCAACTGTTTCTAACATTCTGGAATCAAATTTCAAAAGGTCAATTGGCTCTGAAGCCCTCAGTATGGTTACTGTCTCAGTTTTAAAACACAACTGGTAACACTACACAATGTGATCTCATCTCCTGAGCCTGCACATCTACCACTTCTGCAGCAAGAAGTGCACAAACTCATACTACAAAATGTAGTAAAAACACACACTCTACCCTTCACAATCAAGGATTCTAAACCCAATTTCTTTTTTTATCCCATGGAAGATGGGAAGTATCTGACCTATCTTGGATCTTCGAAATCTCAATCAATACTCCCTACAGAGAAATTTAAAATGACATCTCTGAGCACAATCCTTCCTTTCATTTAGTAGGACAATTGGATGTGCTCCTTAGATCTCAAGGATACTTATGCACACATCCCGATATATCCTTTTTGACATTACCTGTTTTTTATGGTGGGTGCCAGTCACTATCAGTACAAAGTTCTTCCATTTGGACTATCTGCTGTCCCACAAGTCTTTATGAAATGCATTACAGTTGTAGTGGCCCATCTATGAAGTCAAGGAATTTGAGTATTCTATCTGGCTCTTGGTAGCCCCATCAACGGACACATTTTAAGCCCACCTCCAATCTTCAAACAACTCTGCAGTCACTCTGGTTCATAATAAATTTTCAGAAATCAATTCTGGAGCCCATATAAGTACGAGCCTTCTTACCCTTGGAAAGAATATAGAAATTATATAAAGCTGCTAGTGCATTATTAACATTACAACAGCCCATTGAGTTCTTGAGCTTTTAGGCTACTTAGCCACAGCAGTACTTGTAGTCCCATTAGCAAACTTACACATGTTGACGACTTCAGTGGGGACTGAGATCTCAATGGAATCAACTCCTACAGCCATTTCACACGAAAGTAACAATTGCCTCAGAGATGAAGGAAGAGATACGCTGGTGGTTACAATCATCTATAATACAAGAAGGTGCGTCCCTCCAACCAGTACCATTTTTAAAGTGATACTAGTCATAGAGGCCTCCATCGTGGATTGGGGGTTCACACTAGACATTTAAAAACACAAGGTTGATTCCAGAAAAACATTTACAAATCAATTTACTAGAAGTCTGAGTGATGTGCAGTGCCCTTCATGCATTCACAATTCTTCAAAGGGAAAACATGTTAAAAACAGACAATCAAGTAGCTATATTCTACGTAAACAAACAAGGTGGAACCGGATCATGGATAGTATACCAAGAGACTGTATACATATGGCGCTGGGCGATAGAAAATAAAGCAATACTTCAAGCTTCCTACTTGCCAGGTATTCAGAGCACCATGGCAGACAGAATATTTTGCCCACATGAATGATGTTTGATGCAGAACATAGCCAATTGACTGCTCAGATTATGGGGTCAGCCGTGATTTGACCTCTTTGTAACCAAGCAAAACCAAAAATTAAGTCAATTCTGCTCCATTTGACCCCGTATACTACGCAAGGCTCCAGACACTTTTCTGACTCCCTGGAACACAGGTCTTGTGTACACTTTTCCTCAGATACCACTCATTTTGAGAACCATACAGAAACTCATGCAAGAACAAGCTGTTATGATTCTGATAGCGCCAGCAGGGCCAACACCAGCATGCTATGCTTATCTTGTTCAATTCTCCATGAAACCTCCAATCCATCTGGGAGAAGATCCTACTCTTATCTCAGGATGACTGCTCTCTTCTGTACCCAAAGCTTTCAGCCCTCAATCTAATAGCATGGGTGTTGAGCGCACGGTCTTAAAATAATGGTCACTTCCAGAACCAATTCAGGATGTGCTTCTCTCAGCACGAAAGCAATCAACTAGGTGCAGTTACTTCGTTAAATGGAAATGCTCAATATGGTGTACTTCTCACCATATTGATTTGTTCAACTGTTGTCCTTTCTTAACTTCCTTTCACAATCTGGACTTGCAGTTTCTTGAATATGAGTACATATCTGTGCTGTTGTAGCTTGTCATTCCATGGAGAATGGTGTGTCTATTTCAACGCATTCGCTAGTCTCAAAATTCATGAAAGGCTTATTACAATTACACTTTCCAATTCAGAAACCACTGGTACCTTGAGACATAAATGTAGTCTTAGCTTACAAAACCTTCATTTAAGCCCCTGGAATTGGCCCCATGGAAATATTTAACCACCCTTAATAGAAGCATGGCGGTAACCTGCACGGAATCACAGTTACTACCATAAACTTGCTGGGCAGATTGGATGGACCCAGATAGTCTTTTTCAGCCATCATTACTATGTACAATTGTACTCCTAAGTTTACATACTCCTGGCAGAATTTGTAAGATGTGTAGAATTTTAAGAAAACATGAATGATCAGACAAAACACACCTTTATTTTTAATGTTTAAAATTGTGCTATTTATTTATTCAGTGATTTTTGTATACCTGCATTCATGTTGATTCATATCACGTTGGTTTACAACATAAATCAAATGTTAGTTACTACATTTGCGTGTAAAAGAAGGGTAACTTTTAAAATGGTTCATCTAAAATATAAAATCTGTCTCAACATAAGCTAAAATACAATAACAATGGATCCAAGTACTTCTTAAAAATGCAAATAAAACTATATAGATCAAAACACATCTTAAAATACAAAATGTAACATTAAAAGTATATCACTTCCAGTATTTCGAGTTCCTTCAAAGGGCTTAATTTTGGGCAGATGTACAAGATTTCTGTTTTTTTGTCATTCTGAGCTAAATTCATTTCAGATAAAACTTTTTTTAATGGCGACTAAATAAATATCCCATATTTTTAAAGTAGAACTAGTAGAATTTTCAATGGGGATTAAAATCTGCACATCAGCATAAATAAAATAAGTGATATTAAGACCAGATAAAAGTTTACAGAGAGGGAACATATAAATATTAAAAAGCATAGCAGAGTGAAGATCCTTGGGGGACACCATAAGGAAGATTAAAACTATCGGATTCGATGTTATTAATCTTAATTTTAAATGCTCTATTTTCCAAATAGGATTTAAACCAGGCTAATGTAATTTCTTGTAATCCAATTTCATTCAGTCTATCTAGCAGGGTAGAATGGTTTTCTGTATCGAATGCTGAAGAAATATCCAGCAGCATCAAAAAATAAATCTGGCCATTGTCCGTTCCTCTTAAAATGGTATCATGTAATGCCCCTAGTAAGGTTTCAGTATTATGTGACGCATAATAATCAATCATTAAACAAACCATAGCAATAAGTGAAATAATAAAATGGTTCTGTTCAAAAGTTTGCATACCCGTAGTTCTTAATATTATGTATTGCCCCCTTTTTACATCAGTAACAGCTTGCAGTCTTTTGTGATAGAGGCCCTTTATTTTCTCATGTGGTAAAGCTGCCCATGCGTCTTGGCAAAAAGGACTCCAGATCCTGCAAATTCTTTGGTTGTCTAGCATGAGCTGCATGCTTGAGTTCTCCCCAAAGTAGCTCAATGATGTTGAGGTCAGGAGAGTGAAAGTTCTGGCGTGGCCATCACACATTTTTCTGCTGCAGCCACTGAAGGGTTGATTTGGCCTTTCCAGATCATTGTCTGTTGAAAAGTCCACATGTGCCCTATGCACAGCTTCTTGGCTGTTGAATGCAATTTCTCCTTTAATATTTTGTAATAAGATGCTGCATTCATCCTGCCATCAGTTTTGACTAAATTCCCTGAGCCACTGTAGCCCACCTCCCCCAAAACAGCAGAGATCCACCTCCATGCTTCACGGTAGGGATGGTGTGCTTCTCTTCATAGCTTTTATGGTTGTGACCGTAAAGTTCAATTTTGGTCTCATCACTCCAAACTATTTTTGTTCCAGACGTTTTGAGGCTTCTCTAGGTGAGGTTTGGGGGGGCTGTTTTGTGGCGTTGGTGCTGCAATGGCTTTTTTTTTCTGGCAACCTGAACAAAAATGGGCTGCATGGTAAAGTATCTCCTTATTGTGCATGCTAAAACTTCCCACACCACTTTGTTTTAGAGAAGCCTGTATTTCAGTAGAAGTTGCTTGTTTGGTTATTTTTGTATCCCAACAGATTTTCCTGGCAGTTGTCTGAAGTCTTTCTTGGTCTATCTTAGTATTTAAAGAACCCATAATTTTCCATTTTTATTATTTCCTGATTTATAAAGTTGCACTTTCTGTTCGTAGATCATTTGACAGTTCTTTTGCTTTCCCCATGCTTCAGTAATGACCAAAGTCAGTGCAGCCCTAGATGAAATGCACAAGGGTTTCTCAAGAGCTAAGAAACTCATTGACTATTTATACACAGACACTAATTATAATCAAAGTACAGGTGTCAATACCTACCCTTCATTGCCATCTCAACCTATGTGTGTGAACGTGAGTATATTATCAGCTTTTAAGGGTATGTAAACTTTTGAACAGGACCATTTTATTTCCTTTGTTGCTATGGTTTGTTTAATGATTGTTCTGTGATGCATAATATTTTAATTTGAAACACATTAAAAATAAATGTTTGCTCACTCATTTTCTTACAATGCTACACTTCTTACAAATTCTGTCAGGGGTATATAAACTTATGAGCACAGCTGTATATTACTATTGAAGTTCTTTTCCTAGTAGCCATTGTTTCCTTGATGAGTATGTAAATTACAAGCACTAGTTCATTGCGTGCCTTACATGCAATTCTTTCATGATAAAGTAGTACTAGGAACATATCCAAAATTATCAAAAGTTTCTGCTTTCCAAAGCCTGTATTCTTTCCAAAGCCTCATGCTCATGACTGAAAAAATCTTGCATATCCTGGACTGTAAAAGAGCTCTGACTTACTACAAGCAACATACACAACCTCCTAAGAAAGCTTCTCAACTGTTCATATCCTATGATCCAAATAGAATGGGTACAGCTGTGGCCAAAAGGATGCTTTCCAATTGGATCACGAACTGTATTCCACATTGCGATTCAGCAGCTGGAGTTGATTTCACTAATCCAGTCAAAAGTCACCAGATATGACTTTTGACTGTACTTTAGATTGTAAATTAGATTGTAAATTAGATTGTAAATTAGATTGTAAATTAGATTGTAAATTAGATTGTACATTAGATTGTACATTAGATTGTACATTAGATTGTACTTTATTATAGTTTATTCGATATGTTCCATGTTCCATGTATGTTCCATGTAAACCGCCTTCCCGGCGATAGTTTTCTCTGTTAATTGTGAACCGGAGTGATATGTATTGTATACAGGAACTTCCGGTATATAAAAACCTAAAAATAAATAAATAAATAAATATGAGCAGCAACTTTCACCCATTGCACACTTCAGAAGGTTCCTATTGAAGACATTTGCGAAGCAGTTACTTGGCTCTTTGTGCACGTTTTCACTTAACCACTGCTGCCTAGCTTCCATGGACAGTGCAATGGGAACAGTGGTCTTGCACAATTTAATACAAAAAAAAATCTGCTATCCACAGTGGAGTCCGGATTGCTTCTGACAAAATGCTCTGCAACCCTCAGCTTGGGGACTCCCCACAGATTGGGTCTAATTCAACCCTGCTTATCAACAGAAAAAGCAAAGCTTGCTTACCATAAATGGTATTTTCCATAGAATTAGACATGAGATTCTCACCCTACTCCCTGGACAGCTGTCTATCCTGTCCCACGCGGGAACTTCCATTCGTGCTCAGAAGAACTCTGAGCTCTCCTAGCTTGGAGAGAGAGTTCAGTTCTGTGCTGCCTGATGACATTGCCCACAGATCAGATATAATTTATCCAGCTGTCTATGGGGAAAACAGTTTTATGGTACATGCTTTCCATATCTGACTTGTCTGCTTAGTTTACTATTTGGTGCTACTGTACTGTTCTCCTGTACTGTTTGCATTGATAATTGTGGAAAACAAGGCTACTGTTTGATATATTTTTTTAGTTGCCATGGAAAGAGCATAATTTAGAATTTTTGGTTTCTTTGATATAAAAATGAATTGAATTCACCCCCTTTTGTCTGTTACCATATGATCAGTATATGCGCATATATCCTTTGATATGGAGAATCAAATTTTTCTCTTCCATTAGTTTAGCTTTATTAGGCATATTTAATAAACCCAAAGCTTGATATTTTCAGTTGAGCTATACCTATTGAGCAGTGTATTGCTGTTCTAGATGTTATCACATGGACACTAGGAAAACTGCGGGTGCAGTCCAAGCACACTACTATGGATAACTGAACTTTCACCCAAAACATGCAGCAGAATTTAAATGCAATCTTTATAGATGCTCTTTTGTACAGTCTACAGGCTGTGACATTTTGAGACTGATCGTTGATTTGAGAACTGGTTATAATCTCTGACTTGGCTGTAATGCATACTGTGCAATTAAATTATGACTTAAAATTAAATACTGAAGTGAGGAAAATTCCGTTGAGAAGGAGACCGGCGCACCACTTGATACAGCTTTATGAATTCTCACAGCCTTGAGTGCCAGTCAGCCCCGGTGCGTATAACAGCGCATTGACAAATATTGTCTCCAAAAACGTCTAATCACATCTTGCAGGAGACCACTTACATTGCTGTTTCATTACTCTAGTTCACTGTTTTCCAGAAAAATTCATTGGCAAAAGATCATCTTTATATACACATAAGAGATTCTCACACAGCCCCTGAGGCAGCCCCCAAGAGAGGGGAGCGAAACTCGGCCTGAGTCGGGCATTTTTATATTGGATATACAAGTCTCTTAATAAAGCAACTTAACGGACATCATTTGGCATCTATTGTTTGTGTTGCCTCCAGGGCTTTTTTAGATCGCCTACCTCCTTGTTTATCAGCACATGTGTGCTACACATTTACTGTTCAAAAAATTTTACATTTTTGCTTACTCTAATTTATGCTTGTGTTGTCCAGGAGATCACTATTAAACAAGTTCCTTTCTCCATCTCATTGAATGAATAATATTGAACAGAAACATTTGAAAATGGAGAATTAAACTTGCAGGCATGGTTATATTCCACACATTTTAGCCTGCAACAGTCATTTCTTTAGTGCTTTCTATTTTTTGATAGTCATGATTGTATCACCAGTTAGCCATTAGTGATGTAAAATATTACAGTATGTAAAATCTTAGTTTAGTCTCTGTTTAAATGTTTAATATTTGGTGCTACTGCCAGGAGTTGCATACCTGCTGAATTTGACCTGCAGCTGGTTTCATGTTTTTCTGGTATGCTGTGCAGCTTCTGATGTTGGATAGGCTTGATTGTTCTTTGTCAGCCTGGGGGAGTATGTGGGCACGTTGTAGGGAGCTCCCAGAAATATCAGAGAGGGGATGGGGGGCAAGATGGTGGTACAGAAGGGGGGTAGGTTGCTCGTGTAGCTGTCGTTCACATGGTTAACTCTTAAATGATTTTTTTAAATGTTTGCATCCTTATTTACCAACTCTACATTAGCTTGCCCATTTACCTAATTATGGTACTAATAGTGTATTAGCCTTGGAACTAAAAATTGGTGTTACTCCATTAGATACACAAGTCATTTGAATAATGAAAGGTAAATTCAGCTTAAGTATATAAAATGGTTTTCAACCTCAAAACAATTCACATCTTAAAATCTTGGAACAAATTAGATATCACTAGAACATGAGCGGTTTTATCAGTGGAACGTTGAGAATACAAACTTTTCTATGGGATAAATCAAATGTTTTGAGGTAGATTGTTCTAGTGATGTTACTTAAACAGATGTGGTGAATATTTTTCAGATTGGTTAATGCTTTAGCTTTAGTTTTGGCTCTGACTGCCTCTTGATTTTATTCCAGCTCTTCCTTGTTTGATATTTTAATTTTTTTTTTCTGTAATAAGACATGCTCCTTTAATTGCTGCATCCACTTTTATTTTTGTTCTCCTTCCTGGTGCTTTTAAACTGTTCAAACTATACTGTGCTATAAATTACTCATGTCCATGGACTAATATAGCTCAATACAGCAGTATGATGTTTTAAAGGTTTTATAATTTTCATATTGTGTTGTACTCCGCATCACAGCTTTTCTAAGATAGCGGAATGTGTTTTTTTATAAATACCCTGATTCATCGAGATTTAAAATGGTATTTCAGACAGAATAGTAGAATCTGTCACAATCTCTAAATGGCTGTCTCCTCAGAAAGAAAGCTAAATTAGTGGGATTTTAAATGTTTTAAAAATACCTCATGTTGAATTTTTTTTCTTTAATATTGGTTAACATCTTTTTAGAAAGATTGTATAGCCAGATTTAAAATTCAAACATTTGCAGAAAATGCTGTTTAAAATAAAACTGTAGCTTGACAGGTACCGGTGCCATGTGGCTCATGCAGGCAGTTGTGTGCCCCTTCAACAATTGAGTAAAAGCATTCAAATATTTTTTATAATAGTGCTGTTTTAAATTACTTTTGGATTTTAATAAGAAAAAAAGGTTACTAAAATGTTGAGGTAAGGAGTAAAACATTGCTGTTTGTGCCAAGCACACATTTCTGAACATGTTAGGGATGCAGTTTTCATAATTTGTACTGAAGATAATTTTGTGGTAGAGAGTCTCAGTAAAACTTCAGTATCTTTTTTTTTTTTAAATGGTTATTGTGGACTAAAGGAAGAATCTTTTTTTGAGTGCTCATAAGTGTGCCCATGTTTTAATCCTAAAGTTGAATTTCATGCTCTGTATGGCATAAATCATAACCATTAACATTTTTGTTTCAATGTCATTTTGAACTACAGAGTGGATCCCTGTTGTATGTGAGTAGCATGTAGATCCCTCCCTCACTTTTTTTTTAAATTTCTTCACTACCGTATTTTACAATAAATCACCAGGAATGCTGACTTTCTGCTAAGAACATGGCAGTATTCCTTTACCCACACTCATAACAATCTTTTAAATTGATCTGGTGTGCATGACATACTGCATGATTTCACAAAATCTAATATTGCTTTTTCCAAGTAGTTGCACTCTGTTTCGAGGTGGGGAGGGTGCTATCCTAATTCTCAAATGACTGAAACAACTTCTGTATTGGATTTGTTACAGCTAAGTTTGTGAAAGATGGTACTTAGCTGGTATAATGCTTCAGCTTGTTGCTTGCCATAATAACCTATGTGCAAATTAAATTAATGAAAGGAAATTAGAATTTCATATTTTAGCCAGCAAATGGCTAAAAGAGGGAATTTTAAGGGTTACTGATACCTTAGAACTGTAAGAAAATCCACAATTCCTTAAACTTGACACAAGTAGGAGCTGGTCATGGGGCAGAGGCCTCATTGCTCTTCTGAACTAATGTTTGTGTAGTTTCTTTGTCTGTTTCATTCATATGGAAGACCACAGAGAAAGTGACAGATCAACTCAGTAGAAAATTAGGACAAGCCCTAAAAGAGAAAATGGGCCTAATCTTCCCAATTTTCATTGGGATGAGACATACCTAAGGAGCCAGAGAGACTTTTAGCAATCATTGTAAAAGGGTGCTCTACTTGTTGCAAAGCCCACTTAACTAGTTGTTGAGAATATTGACTGATAGTAGTTTGTTACTGGACAAGTAGTTTCCCAATAACTTATACATGTTTTCTTAGTTGAACTTTAATGAAGCTGTTCTGTAATAGCTAAAAGGATCACTGGTATTATTGATGGTTAGTCATCTTGCACATCAGCTTTCTTTACTTTTGATAGAATAGTATTAGGTGAAAATAGCTGAAATCTAAGCCCAGTAATAACTGTGGTTAAGGTTTCTTTTGTATCCATGCAATTAACTGTAGTTTCAACTAAAAAGCACTTTTAATTGCAAGGCAGCTCCTACCTGCCCAGTAATTGCTTATAAAGGGTTATCAAATTGATTCTGTTAGTGAAAAAAGGAACCCTAACATGATGCATACGCATTTTGGCAGCTTCTTTTCTCCTTTTTGGCTTCGAGCCTGATTGATCCTGATCTAACTGGCTAAAGGGCCCTGAACCTTAATTTGCAATTACCCAGGATTCTCCCCACCTCCCACTTTGTGTTCCTTCTTCCCATTCAGTCCAGCCATTGCAGAAACTCTTCATCTAAGAGACATGGACTCTAGTTCCCTCTGGAGCCTGGCATAAGTGTGCTGTTGAAACAGCCAGTAGGTTGAAGTACACTTTTTTTTTTTTAATACTATAATTTTATCTAGATAATTTTTACATTGCCAAACTTGTTTAACCAGTAACCGTTTCAGCTGCATAAATACAAAGTTAACAGTGACTGAGATGCACGCTCATAGTTCAGGAACTGCACATCTGAAAATGTATTCCTAAATTTCCTATTGCCTCTACAGTCTTTGTGGAAATACAATATTTATTTTCAGAGCACAAGTTATTGCAGGTTTTGTATGCTTGGAACAGACATGGAGATTGGCTAAAAGAGATTATATAATAGGCAATAATATAAAGCCCTACAATTGGAAAAAGCAGACTTTCTACATGCTAATTCTTAATTGTCACATTTGAAATACATAATTTCAGTTTTTTTACCATTTTGTAGGGCAAGGAATTGGTGTCATGTCTACCAACATAATTTTTCACACGAGCTCATTGGGTATTGCACAGACTTTATTCATGAATCCCTTTCTAATTTAATTTTATCAAGACACGATGTGACAAAAATGCATAATTGTACATAGTATGAACCATGTTTTGCCAAGTGGAAAGGAGAAACTTGTTTGAAATGACTGAATTTCTGACATCTGCAGAGTTCTAAAATGTCTAATCATTTTTGTGCAACTAGACTAGTTAGGCTGTACAGTCATGATCTGTTGCATTCTCTTTGTAACTGGATATAAACTAAATTGTTTCAATATCACTGAATATTGACTTGATGCACTACTGGCCCCAATTAGCTTGTGTACAGTGATCATTGCTAGTGTATATGCTGTAAGTTTTGAATGGCTGTGTACTAGACAGATGTCTGGTTCTTAGAAATCCTTTTAATTTTCAGTTACTTTCATTATGTATACACATTCATATTTTATTTGGCAGATTTATTTCATTGAGGGAGTAAAAAAATGGGAATGATATAAATTACGTTAAGATCTGTGCCTAATTCACAAGCCCTGGGCCTGAACTCTTCCTCCTCCATTGTTCAATATTTATCAGTCTGCCCACTGTCAAGTCCTGTAAATGTCTTTCTTCATTGAAAGATATCAACAGACCCAAGGCAGCAAGAAAAAGGAGATATGTCTGGAAGATAGTAATTGTAAGATGGTTGGGGTTGCTAAGGATCAATTATGTAAAGGAAAGAGCAGGATCTGTAACTGTCCTTGATAATTATGATTAATTAGGTTTTTAAACTTTTGCCACCTTTTTAGGGTGAACTCGAACGCCAGCTTCTACAAGCAAATCCCATTTTGGAATCATTTGGTAATGCCAAGACTGTGAAAAATGACAATTCTTCTCGTTTTGTAAGTACCCAAAATGTGTATTGCTAAAGGTTTGAAATCATGGTTTGTGAGGCACAAGATACAAGTTGATATGTTTGCAGTAGGTGTCCGGAAGATGATGCCCTCGAGTGGCATAATATTTTTTTCAGTTGAGTGTTTAAGGAACCTGATAACTGGAACTTTCAGGCAATGTTCCCTATTTAAATAGTTCTTCTACCTAGGCCCAGGTTTATGGGAAGAAGGAAATTTGGACAAACAAAATTCCTCAGCCAGGAATTCTAGGAGGGTTTAGCCAGGCTTCCAATCAGAAAGGTTTAATCAGTTGGCTTTTAACTTCAATTGCTCATGTTCTTGTTTGGTGCTGCCAGAGCAAGGCAAAATGCCATGGCTTCCACTGTCCTGTTTTCTTTGTGACTTTCGGTGCATGGGAACTATCCTCAACTAATCTAATGCTCTGCCAGAAAGTAAATGTAACACTATCAGATCTCCCTTGACCTATCTGGGACAAGATGTCAAATGCTATATAGTTCTGGATTTCCATAGTTAGAGCTAGGGTAATTTGTTAGATGCCACTTGTACAATATGCAATGGCTTCTCTCTCCTGTTCCAATTCTGTTTGCCTGAGCTCTGAATTTTAAAAGGCTTTCATTGACTTCAGCTGTTTGAGAAGTAGGGTGTGGAACTTGAGCTCCCCTGCTCTACTGCTCCAGGGACTCTCTTCAGCCTCTGGATTGAATCTGTCTTCAATCTGTTATCTGGAGTGCTTCTCTCCGAGGCTTGATTAAGTCTTCACAAGAGCATCTTTTATTCAAGACCATTTTTCCTTCTGCTTTTGGAGGTACACGTCAGATAAATCAAAATGGTGTCTCATTTAATGAAACAAGTTTATCTTTAATTGAGCTATTATCTATTACAGAAACTGCTAGAGCTTTTCACTTCTCCTTTGTCAAGTATGCTCATGTTATATTCTCTATAGCAGTGGTTCTCAACCTTTTTCCCATCGTGGCACACCTGGCAGACCACGCTCACATGTGTGACACACGGCTCATTACAATTCATGGCGGAAATAAAAAATAAAGGCCCAGTATTATTTTTATTGTTAAGAATGACACAAGGGAAAGATACATATACTGTCTGAACAGAAATTGCATAAATAGTAAACAGTTCACACCAAAACAGCACCAGTTTCCAGCACTTAAACAGTAACCACCTTACCTAAGAAAAGGTAACAATGAAAATATTATACCAGGCCTTAAGACACCAGTACATCTCCTATTAGGAAAACGGACCAAGTCAGGCTATTAAAGAGCCCTATACAGAAACTACACGCCAGCAGAAAACCTCACCTGAATCACATGTACTGTCCCTTACCTAACAAATAATAGAGACCAAAATGCATAACTAGAAGCATGCAGACAAAAACTGAATTGGAAACCGCAACCAGCCAGAGTATCTGTATGCAGTGTAATAAAGGAAGAAAAGAAACATCACCAGTCCTTATAAAACAAATCAAGAAATATAAAAGCAATAGCAGTAAAAACCATACTAAGAAAAAGAACAGATTATTTTAAAATAGCCGATGAATGGAATATCCAATAATTAAAAACTCATATAAAAGTTTCTAGATACCAATAAAATATTTCAAAATAGACACAAAGACCCAGTAATGAAAAATAAAGATACCAAAAAATGTTTGCTCTGCATACCTGGGAATGTTTGATATCCAGGTGCCCTGAGATTGTTTTGAATTAGCAGGAGGAGGGATGGTTTGCTTGCAAGTTTCTCCTCTCGCTCTCAATCGCTCACATATACACATGCCTTTTCTCTCTCTCTTATATAGGCTCTTAATTACAAACATGCTGTCTGTCTTTTCACGCTTACACACACAGGCTTTCAATCACACACACATGCTGTCTTTTTCTCTCACACACAGACTCTCGTTCACAGGCTTACAAACATGCTCTCTTTCTCTCATACACACAGGCTCTCAATCACATACTCACATGCTCTCTGACCTAAACCAGCTCTCAATCACACACAGACACACATGCTCTCTCTTTCTCTCATTTACACACATGCTCTCAATCACACACATACTCTTTCACATATACAGGCCTCAATCATTCACATACATGCTATCTCACACACACACACAGAGGATCTGAAACACACATGCTTGCTCATTCACTCCCCCCCCCCCCCCTGCCGAACTAGCGGCAGCAGCAACCTCCTTTGTTTTCAGCCCTCACGGAGAAAGGAGTCCCAGCGGCAGCGGGGGTTGACGTTCTTCCTCATTTTACTCCAAACTGCGCTGCACATTCTTCAGGCCGATCCTCTCTTCTTTCCTTCGGGCCAATGCCAAGCGCACTAGCAAGGTCTCTTCTTCCCGTGCACGCTCCTGCTGCTTACCACTTCCTCTTCCGGGCTGTGCGTGCGGGGGGGCGATAAGAAAAGAGCATGCCGGTGCCGCTGACTCCAGCTGTCCTGCTGCGTTCCGCCTGGGCTATCAGCATTCTAAGCCTGGGCGGAGAAGGACCTATTTCGCTTGGGTAGGGGGAGCAGCTGGGTCAGCGGAGGACCGAGAAGTGTGGCCACACACCGGTTGAGAACCGCTGCTCTATAGTATTCTAAAAGATATACATTTTGGGCCCATAATGGTATCGCTGGACTTGTTTGCTTGCTTATGTTTTATAAAATACACATCCTTGGGGAGAAAAAGTAATTGACTGCCATTGATCAAAAGCAGCAGTAATTCATTCATAAACAGTCAATTGAAAACCTTTATATATCAGCAGATATGTTATACACAGCAGATTTAAACTCTTTGCTGCCCCAGGCATTGACAATCATCTGCTGCTACCCTTCTCTCAACAGAAATTATGTGACTGTTCTTAGAGGCATTTCCTATGCTTATAATACAGCTGCATATTAGAACTGATTGTACTAGGGTTGGTCAGTCACAGGTGGAACAGATACCCTTTCACCTGAACCTCCCCAGAACGATAACTAACTACTCTCCCTTTTGGAAAGCCAGTCCTGGATTTACAGCTAAGGGTTTGTGCTTGTTCTGGATGCATTAAACTACAGGGTTGAAAGTTCAGACCAGGAAATGCATCAAAATCTTTGTGTCTGTCCTGGAGCATATGTTGTGCATGTGAAAAAACTGAGAAGCAAACTATTTAGTTTCATAAACAAAATAATTTTAAAAACATGGCAAAGCTTTGTTTTATGTGAATGTTGTGTGCTTAAAAATGCCCCATATTCCTCGATTGCTAAAAATATCCACTTGCCTGTTTTATTCTGTTCTGCTGTCATTCCTGTTTCCATTTGTCCAATTTTCTTTTCTTATGGGCTTACAGATTTTGGAATAAATAGGGCACCAATTTGTCACACCCATTCTTTAAAAAAAAAATAAAAAAATCTCATTTCCTGAGTTCACTGTTTCACTTTTAGTATGGTATTCATGTTTTATATGTAATGGTGTTAAGTACGGGAGATTCTGATGAGTCCACATCCAGCACTTGGGTTTGTTGAGCTGCATAGTTTTAGCAGCCTTTAGGGAGACACTGAGTCTCCATAAGAGACTAGATGTAGCTGAGCTTTAATTCTTCTGTTACAGCACAACAGATAAATTTGGTAGAAACCTTTTATCTTATCTTGCAAGATAATAGAGGTGACCTTTCCCCCATACTTCAATTGATAACATATTAGATACTTTGTTATGGTGCTGAAATGTCAGTTTTCAAGGTGTACTGATTTTTCTTACTGACTTTTATTTTTAAATTGGAAAAAAAAGTGAGGCTTTTTCTTCTGTTTGGGTTTTATGCAATTATAGTTGTGTGATAAGAATTAGTCCTTACATTTTGGTGGAGGATCCCAAAATGGAAAAATAAAACCAGGAAAGCAGCAGCAGGTCAGCCTAAAGGAGAGGGAGGAATTGCAAAAATGTAAGGACTGTTTCATACAGTCAGCCATACAACTATAACTGTAGTTGGCAGCCAAGGTAGTGTCTTTAAGCTGCCTTATGTCTCAGACGATTTCGATCATGATTCATTCCTTCAGAGCTAGAATCTCAAGTAAGGCCTAGAAAATTACACTAATTTTGTGAAGATTTGTGGATGAGGCCAGCATCTAGGATGCGCTGCACACCTCTCCTTTCTCTTTGTTATTTTCCTTTGCTTAGATGTAAAGCTATTTGAAACATTCTTACACTTATCATTGCAGGGCAAGTTTATCAGAATCAACTTTGATACCGCTGGTTATATTGTTGGGGCCAACATTGAGACCTGTATCCTGTTTCTTTGATGCAACATTGGTTTGCTTGTAACTTTGGTATGCAGCCTCACCTCCTGGAATGTATTACATAGAAATCAGAAAACATATGACAAGTATACTGCAATAACATTTTGAACTTTGGTTTCTTTATTTCTGTGAGCTTCTGTGACAAAGAACAGTATACCATAAGATCATTCTAACCTAATAAATGAAGATAGGCTTGCTACTGTTTCATGTTCTATTATCTTATATGCTATCCAGCGTTGATACAGTTGTGTGTGACAATTCTCTTATATCTTTCCTTCCAGTGCTGGCTTTATTGCTTGACAGAGCTGCATCAGTTTGCATATTTTAATGTGTATATATAGTGATCTTTCTCTGTCGACAAGCAGGGCCAAATTAGCCATGACATGGGTGGCATCAGATGGTGCCAAACAGACCTTTCTCTCCTAGCTGTAATAGAGCTTTTGCTGTACTGAGCATGTGGGGGAGTTTGTGTGTGTGTGCTGCTCATTAGTCCCTCAATTTTTTTTTTTTTTTTTTTCTGAGCTTCTGCATGGACGTATACCCTTTGTTTTGGTACTTCACGGGTTTTTTTTCCAATCTCAATTTGCTTTGAGTTGTCTCGCTGCCTCTGCAGCCTCTCAAAACACTTTCCAGTGCAACCACAAAAAAAAAAAATTAAACAAAAAACAAAAAAAAACTATCATGTCTGGCTCCAAGAAGACAGCATCCAGCAGTTTTAAGCATTGTGTGTGGCCAGATGTCTTATCACAGATTGCCATGACTTTTGCTATAAATGTCTTGGGTCAGACCATGTTGTAGCTGACTGCTTTGATTGTGGCTGATGTGTCAGAGGTTACAGACTAACAGGGCCTGGAAGATGGAAGAACTTTGCAAGTCATTGAAAAGCCAGCGACTTTCCTCTCAAATCAGGGCCTCCTCAGGCTCACTCTATGCTAAATTGAGCAGGAGCTCCTCAAGCAAAGCTCCCCTTTCTGTGTTACCGGTTCTGGATCTGCCATTAATCCAGAATTGAGCATAGTGCTGCAAATAAGGGTCTGTAAGCCATTTCAGGCTCTGCAGAACTCAGCACATAAAATGTGCAATGTATCAAAGCTGGTGGTGCAGTTGGTGCCACCGAAGCTGAGGCTTGACCTCAATACCATTGATACACCCAGTGCCATTGACACATTGGATCTCCACATCCATGACACAGAAAGCCCTAGGTGTCAACACGCCATCCGTCTCTGTCAATGCATCAGACCTCAGTTCAGCTGATGTAGCTATTTGCTGTATCAAATCCATCAATGCTGTGCACCCTGGCACAATTAGAGCACAGTTTCCCGGCTCTGCAGTGCACGCGATGCATTTGAGGCGGGAACGATTAGTAAGAGGCCCAGAGGGTGATTCTCTTCACTTGCTTCCCTCTATCTCAACACCCTTATCTCCATTTTGCCTCCTTGAGCAAGGACTTCGCTTGTAGACATCAGATCTGATATGCGTCATGGTGCCTCTGGTCTCCATGCATCCACCTGTTCAATTGATCCAGAAGGGGGCTTCCTCCTGGAGTATCCTCGATGATGAACCTATGCTTGTCTCAGAAGAGGTCTCTTCCCCCATCTCCTGGTCAGAGGACACAGCAGCCCACAGATCAGGTAGTGGAATTGAAGATTTCCTTTGCCTCGCTGGTAACTAGTATCCAGGAGGGCACCCTTCAACCTCTTCTGTCCAGAGTATCAGATTTGCTTCCCCAGACCCATCAGAGAATCCCGGTGGTGGAATGTAGAATCCAACCATTTATCTTTCCAGAGGAATATAGTCAGACTGAGGGAGTACACAAAACCACCATCTGGACCATGCCACTGGAATATTCCCCTCTAATACAACTAACCTCACCCTGATTGCCTTCATCAGTGGAGTTGTGGGTTAGTGTTCCTTTACCTCTCGGCACTGAAGAGAGAGCTATGGGAATTCCTTTGTACCTTCTACCTGATCTGCTGGAGTACTCTTTGCCACCATAAGAATTATGGTGCTCCAAATTCTTGGATAAGCTGGGTAAGACATTGGGAGTCGGCATCTGCAAGGACAAAGACTCCCGCACCAAGGTCTTTGGTCTTTTCTGGATTCTGGAAACATCTACACCTACAGCAATCCTGGTGCACTTGATCCTGCAGGATTTACAAACAATGTGGGAAAATCTGGCATCTTGTCCCCCAATAGCGTGGACTTAGCTGTTTAAAAAAAAAAAAAAGCTGAAAGGCAGTGGATGCAGGAAGCAGCTGGAGAATGGATAAACTGTGAAATGAAGAGAAAAATAAAAGAACAGCGGAAAAGGTCCAGATTTGAAAATTAAGGGAAGGGGATCGTATAGAGCCACGTGAGTGCTTAAGATTAATGGAAGAAATGGCAGCTTATGGCGCAGTATCCAGGTGGTGAAATGGAACCGGATGAGAATAAGATTTGCTATAGGAAACAAAATGCAGAAAAGGTTGTGGGTAAATTTCATCATTGTGAGGAGAATTTGAAGACAAAATAAAACATCTATCTTATTTTTTTATTTTTTATTTTGAACTTTTCTATACCGACTTTCCAGTAACAGAATTACTGATCAATTCGGTTTACATTTTGAACAATAACAGTGACAAGTAAATGTCTTACAAAGAACAGGTATAAATAACTTGGAAATAAATATATGGGGTTAATAACAAGAGATATAATATACATTGCCTAAGTAGGCAGGGTTTTGGACTGCCAAGGAGTTGAAGTTGAATTGCATAATTCTTTAGAGAATTCTTTGTGGTGTTCTTAGGGTAATCATAGAGGGTTCAAAGAATTTTTAGGGTTGTACTTGTCTGGTACTTGTCTGGTTCTTGTGTAGTTCTCTTGTAGGTTATTGAAAATAACTGAGGATCTTGTTCTTGTGTAGTTCTCTTGTAGGTTATTGTCTGGTTCTTGTGTAGTTCTCTTGTAGGTTATTGAAAATAACTGAGGATCTTAAATAGTTCTCTTTATAAATAGTTCTCTTTATAATTCGATTGGAAATGACCTAAAGGGGACCTTGGCAGAGATAGTTCAGCAGACTGATGTTATGGAAAGGCTTGGTGGAAGAGCCAAGTCTTAAGTCTTTTTTTGAAGATAATGTGGCATTGCACTGATTTGAGTTCCGGCGGGAGCGTATTCCAGAGTTTGGGACCAGCTGTGGAGAATGCTCTTTTGCTTAACGTTGATTTCATTCGTGGTATCTGGAGATTGTTTCTGTAGGCTTGTCTCACTGGTCTAGTAGAGGTGTGGAGTTGGAGAGGGATTTTGAGCTTCAGTGGGGCCAGGTTGTGTATTGCTTTGTGTATTGATGAAAGCACTTTGAAGAGTATTCTGAAATTGACGGGAAGCCAGTGTAGGCTTTTTAAGATGGGTGAGATGTGGTCTCTTTTGTTTGTCTTGGTTAGGATCCTTGCCGAGGCGTTTTGCAACATCTGTAATGGTTTTAAGGCGTTTGCGGGGAGGCCTACTAGAAGAGAGTTGCAATAATCTATTTTCGTGAGTATGATTGCTTGTAGAACCAATCGGAAATCCTGAAAATGGAGGAGTGGTCTAAGTCTTTTTAAGACTTGTAATTTGAAGAATCCGTCTTTTACTATATTATTGATGAGAGCTCTGTAATTCATTTGGTTGTCAAGTATAACTCCTAGATTTCTGACTTGTGGTGACAGTGTCAGTTGAGTGGTGAGGTTGGAGCCGGGAAGTGAGTGAGTTCCATCTGGAGAAATGAGTAGGTATTCTGTTTTGTTTTGATTAAGAATAAGATTTAGACTTGTGAGTAAGTTGTTGATGGCTTGTTGGCATGTATTCCAGAAATCTAGAGTTTTTTGGAGAGATTCAGTGATAGGGATTAGAATCTGTACATCGTCTGCGTATAGGTAGTGGATGAGATTTAGGTTGAGCAAGAGTTGGCAAAGTGGAAGGAGGTAAATATTGAATAAGGTTGGTGAGAGGGACGATCCCTGTGGGACTCCCAGGTCGCAGGTGATTGGTTGAGATTCTTCCTTGTTGACCTTGACTTTATATTGTCTGTTATTGAGGAACGATTTGAACCAGTTGAGAGCTGTATCTCTAATTCCAATGTCTGACAGACGATCTAATAATGTATTATGATTGACCGTATCAAATGCTGCTGATAGGTCTAAGAGGATGAGTAGACAAGGACATCTTTTTTCAAGATTCAGTAATATGGAATCCGTTAAGGATTTATCTTGTCATTAAAAGCTAAGGCTTTTAGAATATACAATAACACAGTATCCAAGAACATGAACATGTGAAGAACATTATGGCAGGTTAAGGAATACAAGAGAAGAAAATAGGAGAATTAGTGCACAAGAACAATTGAGGATAATATATTGGAGAAAAAATTGTTTATTATAATCCCTGAAGAAGCCCAAAGGGTATTTGTATTTGTGGGTTTTAAGGAAAAGGTATGAATGGTGTATGTGTGAATGAGATAATATGAGGGGGATATTTCTAAATATATGTGGCTGTATATAACATTGTATTAATAAATGGTTCATTTGTGATAAAGCAAATAAATGTTTCCTTTATGTGAAGTATATAATTGTAACGGAACGTGTGTACCTTCAGTGACATAAGAACATAAGATATGCCATACTGGATCAGACCAAGGGTCCAACAAGCCCAACATCCTGTTTCTAACAATGGCCAATACAAGTCACAAGTACCTGGCAAGTACTCAAAATATTAAATAGATCTCAAGCTACTATTGCGTTTTGCACGCTTTTTTCCTGTGCATTACGTTGCCTCTTCAGTTGCGTCGGATTGTGCGAGTGCGTCCAGGTGTATGCCTATTTGAGTGCCTGATTGGACGTCTAGTTGGTTAGGGGCATCCACCTGTGTCCCATTCACACACACTTATCTGTGCATGCAAGTGGTGTGGCCTCGTGGGCGCCCATCGAGGTACCATTTTGGATGCCTAGTATTTTGCAGCATGTTTCCAACTGCACGCACACCCCTCAGGTGCTTACTTCAATGTACTGATAAACTGATGGCGCCTATAGCTAAGAAACCTAAGCACCTTTCCCTCTGTGCAGCTTATTTTCAGGCATCTCAGCCTGGTGTTCTCTCTAACTTGTCAGCTTGTCTGGAGGCTTATGGGAAATTGCCTTTGGCTGATTTTACTGAGCCCGGTTCTTCCTAGCCTGATGTGGGACTGGGAAAAGAGCTGCCAGAAGGGTCATATAACTTTGGAGCTCCCCTTACGTCAGTGGGCTCAGGACAGGTGTCCCCTGGTTTTGATATGGATTCCTCTGCCTTTTCTTGGATAGAATTTTTTCAAAGACTGCAGTCTTTTCTTTAGGTGCAGTCCTCTGCCCCAACCACTTTTACCATTTCTGGGTCACAGGACGTGAAACCTCGCATGTCTGGTGCTGCGGGTAAATGTCGGGGTATGCCTAGATCAGCTCCTATTCTTCTCTGAGGACCCAGATGGTATAAATGATGAAACAGATCCTTATTCCCTGGAGGTTGGAGAATTCCTTCAGGTTTGGAGCCGTATAGATCTATGTTGCAGTTCTTTCATAAAAATGAGTTACCAGTTTAATTTCCCAGACATTGAAGATGCTAGGAGTACCTGGGGGTGAGTACCTGTGGGAGTCAAAGAACGCATTTTGATTGCATAAAGCTTCATGTTTCTTTCTGCTTATGGAGGCTATTCAAGAACTAATTGATCTTGAGTAGGGTGCCCCGGAAGCTAATTTCAAAGAGGGATGAGTCGGCCTGTACCTCCTGGATCCAGCTGCATGAGAGCAGTTGCGTTTTCCGAAGGTGGATGTGCTTGTAGATGCTGTCACTAAGTGGACAACTATTCCCTTAGAAGGGGGAGCGTCCTTAAAGGATGCTCAAGATAAGAGAAATGAGGCTATCCTTAAGCAGGCTTTTGAAGCAATGGTAATGAAGTTGCAGATAGCTTCCTGTTCCCTGGTTGCTCTTTTGTTTACTGCTCTCTCAGACTATTGAATCTGGTGTAAATTCCAGCGCAGTGATGGAACCAGCAGCTGCCTTTTGGCAGATGCAGACTGTGATTTGGTCCTCACCTAGGTCAGAGGGGTGGCTTCGGTAATAGCGGCTAGGAATCAGCTATGGCTGATTCAATTGGTCAGCTGATACAACCTTGAAGTCCAACCTTACAAAGTTGCTCTTTAAAGGCTCACTCTTATTTGGGAGTGAGCTGGAGAAAATGGCCAATAACTGTGGTGAGTCCCCAGTTTCTCGATTACCAGAGGATAAGAAACAGGCACTGCGATCCTTCAGCATGAGAGGTCTTACTAGGGGGTTCAGACATTTTCAACCTTAGAAAATTGGCTTTTCAGAGGACTCAGTCCTTTTGTCCCAGGCAACCCAGACAGGGCACAGGCTCAGGTAGCGGAAAAGCCCGAGCCTCCCAGTGAAGGTGTACCGACCCACCTCCAGGATCAGGAGGTAGTTTGCCTCTCTTTTTTTTTTTTTTTATTGGAGGTGGGTTGAGATCACGACAGACCAGTGGGTGCTGGAGGTGATAAGGGATGGCTATGTGCTGGAGTTTCATAGTGTTTCTCGGGACGCGTTCATGGTGTCTCCTGTAACTCTGCACAGAAGAGACAGGCAGTGGAGGTTACATTGTCAAGACTCAGCCTGTGGGCTGTCGTTCATGCCCACATCTCAAGTAAATACAGATATTACATTTATTTCTTGGTGCCCAAGAAGGAGGGCTCCTTTCATCCCATCCTGGATCTGTGGGTGACTTGTTTTCTCATGGAAGCCTTGCACTCTAATGGCAGTACAGTCAGGGGAGTTCCTGACGTCTCTAGATCTGTCCAAGGTATACCTGCATATTCCCATCCGGCTAGAGTATCAATGATTTCTGCGTTTCGTGGTTTTGGGATGTCTACATCAGTTTCGAGCGCTACCTTTTGGGTCGGCCACAGCACTCAGAAATTTTTCCAAGGTTGTGGTGGTGGCGGCAGCGGAGTTGAGAAAAGATGGGATCCTGGTACATCCATATTTGGACAACTGGCTGATTCAGGCCAAGAGTCTGGAGGAGAGGCTCCAGGTATTGCACAAGGTAATCTTGTTGGGTTGTGAACCTGCCAAGAGCAATATTCAGCCATCACAGTCACTAGAGTATCTTGGTGTTCAGTTCGACATGAAACAGGCCAGGATGTTCCTGCCAGAGGGCTATATTCAGAAGCTGATGGCGCAGATGTGTCTTGTCAAACACAATACCCCTGACAGTGTGATCTAGTCTCAGGTGCTTGGATTGATGGCAGTGACCCTGTAGGTGGTGCTGTGAGCGAGGGCACATGTGTCCTCTTCAGTGCACTCCGCTGTCTCACTGGAGCCCACAGTCTCAGGACTATTTGATTAGGCTCCACCTGTCGATGGGTCTGCTCTCAACTACAGTGTTTATTAAAGGCAGATCGTCTTAAGAAAGGGGGTTTCCCTAAGATCACTGGACTGGCTAATATGACAGATGCAAGCCTCCAGAGTTGGGGAGTTCACTGTCAGGGACTGACAGCGCAAGGGTGCTGGAGTGCAGAAGAGTCTCTCTGGAACATCAATAGGCTGGAAGCCCATGTGGTTCGGTTGGCATGCTTGTGGTTCAGCGACGGATCGCAGGGTTGAGCGGTCCGGATTATGTCAGACAATGCAACGACAGAGGCTTACATCAATTGGCAGGGAGAAACCAAGAGTCAGCAAGTGTCACAGGAAATAGACCAACTTATGGAATTGGGTGAAAGTGCATCTTCAGGAGATCTGTTTCACACACTGCAGGAAAAGACAATGTAAGTCTAGACTTTCTCAGCAGATAGTCTGGATCCAGGATAATGGGAATTGTCAAATGATGTGTTTCAGCTAATAGTGGATTGCTTTGGGCCTTCCGTTTCTGGACCTGCTGGTGACTTCTTGCCAATGCGAAGGTTCCTTGATTTTTCAGTCACAGAAGAAATCCAAAGTCCTTGTGCATTGATGCCTTCATGCAGAAGTGGCTGGAGCGCAAGCTGCTGTATGCTTTTCCCCCATGGCCCATGTTGGGCAGAATGGTTGGGAGGATCGAGAGTCACAGAGGGATGGTGCTTCTGGTAGACCTAGATTGACCTTGGTATGCAGATTTGCGGAGGCTTCTGGTGGACTTTCCGGTGCACAGGAATGTACTACGGCAGGGATCTGTTCTTAATGAAGATCTGAATTGATTTTGTTTTATGGTTTGGCCCTTGAGAGGGCTCTGTTACTGAAGCATGGATATTCTACTGCAATGATTGCCATCTGCTACGAACGAGAAAGTTCTCCACTTCCTTAGCCTATGTGCTGGTTTGGCGCATGTTTTAGGATTGGTGTGAAGATCGAGGGGACTCTTCCTTGTTCGACTAAGATTCCGCTCATTTTGGAATTTTTGCAGGATGGATTGAGTAAAGGGTTGGCCTTTAATTTCTTAAAGCGAATCTTGTCTGTTTCCGAGGTCAGGTAAATGGTGGGCCTTTGTCAACTCATGCGGATGTGGCCCATTTCTTGAAAGGAGTGAAGCATCTTTGTCCTTCTTTGTGGTTACCGGTGCCCAATCTTAATCTAGTTTTGGATTTTTTAGCGGTCTTTATTTTTCGACCGATGTGTAACATCTTGAAATTATTGACATAAAAATAGTGTTTCTTTTGGCAATTTGTTCTGCGCATCGAGTATCCAAACTACAGGTCTCGTCTTGCCAGGAGCCGTTTCTACGAGTGACTCCAGGAACGATATAGCTGCTTACTGTTCCTTTTCCTTTTTTGTCAAAAGTGGTCTCTGATTTTTCACTTTTTTGAAACATAATTTTTATTGCAATAACATGTGAACAACATCTTCCAGAGTTCAACCATAGTCTCTACCACAACAATAATCTCATAGACAGCAAAGATACAAGGTATCCCATTACGGTTATAGTATACCCGGTCAAGCGGGAGAACAACCAGAAGGCTCATGGGCTGCATCTGAGGCATTTTCTAGATTTGAGAAAAACCCTCCCCCCCCCCCCTTTCCACCCCCCCCCCCCCCCCCCCTTTCCACCCCCCTCCCACCCTCCCACCCTTCCCCTGGTACTCAAGGGTATGTCAACCAATCAGGAGTCAGACGAAACATATCACCACAATAGCATATCTGTAAAATACAAGGGACAAACTGCCTTAACCATAGATCAGGCGGAACTAGGAGAGTCTTATGTAGTACAAATATATGCATATTATATATAAGGCAGACCAATAAGTCCAATGTCACCAGTCCCGCTAGAGCATGGTAGAGGTGACTAAAAAATGGCAAGGAACTTGGTGTTACTGAAAATGGTAAGTATCGTGGGAGGTTCCTTTTAGGCTAGGTAACAGTTGTGTTTGAAGATCTGGTGAAAGAGTTGAAATATACTCTCCCCAAATTTGAAGAAACTTAGCTTTTTGTTTGGAAAGCATAGAGACAGCCGTCAGATATTCCATATGTATCAGGTTATGAAGCTTCTTGGTCCAAAGTGACAAGAAATCAGGGTGAGGCTCAATCCATAACGCCAAAATGGTTGCCTTCGCCATTAAAGCCATCTTATCCACAAGTAAAGATTGATGCGGGGAACACCACTCCATAGAATCTGTAGAAGCACCCAGAATCCAGATTTCCGGCGCTAGAGGTACTTGCTTTTTCCATATATTTGATAAGACATTCTGTACTGCTGTCCATAGAACTTGTATAGCAGAGCAAGACCAGAGATTATGCAAAAGGTCTGGCAGGGGATGTGAACAACGCAAACAGGCAGATGAAGAGACCAGGTGCATATAAAAGGCTTGTTGTTGGGAGTAAAAAGCAAAGTGTAGGATTTTATATTGCTGATCCCTGAGAGAGACATCCTCCACAACCTTAAGAAGTTTCGCAAAACAGTTTTGAAGCTCATCAGTCGTGAGGGATGTGTGAAGAACAGCACTCCATCGGGATGCCAGTCGAGTAGGATACTGAGTGGGCAGGAGATCCAACATCGCTTTGTAGTATTCCGCACATCTAGTCCTTTTACCGTTAAGACCAAGTAACAGGTTGCGTAATGGAAGTCCACATGGTAGAGACGGGTTATCCCGGAGTAACCCCTGGATGAAATGACATACTTGTAGAAATCCGTAGTGATCTTTATTGGATAAGGAGTATTGCGACTTTAAATCTTGAAAACTCAGGAGATGGGCCGATCCAGAACCAGAGCTGAAAAATTGAGTAATATTAGACAGACCATTTTTTTTCCACGTATCGAACATAGAAGAACCAAGTCCCGGAGCAAATAAGGGGCACCCTGTAATTTGCAAGTAAGCAGAGCTGTGGGCAGGGATTCCTAATAGTCCACATATGAACTTCCACCCTCGCCGCATAGGAGAGATAATTTTACTCTGTACAAGATGTTGCGGTATAAGATCAGCAGGAACATGTAAAATAGAGCTTAAGGATAACGGTGCCACCCATTGTTCATAAAAAGCCAGAGGCGAGAAAAACCGGGATCCAAAAAGCCAATCCCGCACGTGGCGAATCAAACAGGCATAATTATATAAGACTAAATTTGGGCATCCAAGACCCCCCGCCTCTTTGGCTTGCATAAGCCGGTCCAATGAAATACGTGCTCTACGGCCTCCCCAAATATATTCCCTGATGGCTTTGTTTATGTCAGATAGATCTCCAGGGTTCAGCCAGATAGGTAACATTTGGAACAAATAAATCCAGCGGGAGATCTCCATCATCTTCAACAGTTGGACTTTCCCCGAAAGGGAGAGGGGAAGACTACGCCATTGATCGAGATGCTTTAATAATTTTGTCTTTAAGGGACCCACATTAAGGGCATAAAGTCTCTGCGTGTCTGCTGGAATTCTAACTCCCAGATATTTTAAATCCGAGGAGACCCATTTTAAGGGAAAGGATCCGGGCCATGAAGTCTGCAAGCTGCCGGTGATATCTAGGGCTTCTGATTTCTCAGCGTTAACTTTTAAGCCCGCAAACTTGCCAAAGGCAGTTTGAATTCTCAGTACCTCAGGCAAAGCTATAACGGGGTTAGTTAAAAAAACAAGCATGTCATCCGCGAAGGCCGCCACCTTAAATGAGGTGGCAGAGGAGCCAAACCCTTGTATTACTGGTGAAGCGCCTATGGTACATAACAGGGGATCTAAGGACAAGATATACAAAATTGGAGAGAGAGGGCAACCTTGTCGCACACCACGCTGAATCGGGATGGCACCGGACAAGGAATCATTAACTAGGAGGAATGACTCAGGAGAGCTGTATAGGAGTTGGATCCCCTGTAAAATAGCCCCTTGGAGTCCAAATCTACGTAACACTGAAAACATATAAGCCCAGGACACCCTATCAAAGGCTTTTTCAGAGTCAAAGCCAATTGCCAGAGAGTGAGAGCCAGAATTTCTAGTAGCCTCAATAGCCGCAATCAGTTTAATCACATTTGCACTGGGATTTCTGCCTTTTACAAACCCCGTCTGAAAGGGGGAAATTAGGTCGGGGAGAACAGAACCGAGTCTCATCGCCAAAATACGGGCATAGATCTTCAGATCACAGTTTAATAAGGAGATCGGTCTATAGGAGGCCGCCTGCAAGAGGTCCTTCCCGGGCTTGGGGAGGATCGTAATATATGCTTTATTAAATTCAGAAGGAAATCCTCCCTGAACACCCGCCTCCTGATAAAATCGGCACAAGGGTCCCACTACCCGATCTCCCAGGATCTTGTAGAAATCTGAGGAAAAACCATCAGGGCCGGGAGCCTTGTGGGCCTTACTAGTTTTAATAACCTGGAGCACTTCCTGTGCCATGATGGGCTTATTTAAACTGTCCAGCTGAGAGGGGGTCACTTGGGGTAAGTCCAGGTGCCGAAAAAAGGATTCTTCATCCACAGAGTCACCCACTCGATCATCTGTGTAAAGCTCCGAATAAAACTCCTGAAGGATTTTACAAATCTCAGAAGTTTGTGTCATAAGCTGACCATTTTTGGCTTTGAGACTACTAATAAAGGTCTTTCTCCGCTTAACAGCAACCAGACGTGCCAGTAGCCTCCCCGCTTTATTCCCATATCGGTGTAAACCATGCTCTGAAGTTTTCAAGGCCTTCTGTGCCCTGGCCTGCAGTAATGAATTGAAGTGGGTTAGGCAAGCCCAATAGGCCTCCCTGTTGGATTTGGAGGGGACTAGTGCTAAATCCTCCTTCTTACGTTTCAACTCTTGTTCCCAGTGCAAGATAGAACTTAAGAGCTGTTTGCGTTTCCGGGCTGTATAAGCCAAGATATCGCCCCGAATAACAGCCTTTCCCGCCTCCCAGAATAACAGGGGCTCCGCCTCATGCTGCTGATTGTTTTTCAAAAAATCATCCCATCTCTCTTGTAAGTAAGTATGAAAGGCCTTATCATTGGACATGTGCCCAGGGAATCTCCAGAGATTGCTAGTCCGCTCCCTCCCCGAAATGAAAAGTTCCACCCACACGGGTGCATGATCTGAGACCACAATGGAGCCAAGCTCCGCTGCACCAAGTCTGGAGAACAGTTGAGTGTCAACCAAGATATAATCAATCCTGGATAACGTGTCATGTGCACGAGACACATGGGTGTAATCACGGATTTCGGGGTGCAATACCCTCCAAACATCCAGAAGGTTCAGGTTTTTACAGAGGGACTGAATAACAGATTCCTTCGGCATTCTAAAACTGGCGGGAATGGCAGATTTATCCACTCGAGCATCCGCTACACAGTTAAAGTCACCTGTCAGGATTAAGGAACCTTTCTGGTGTTCAAGGAGAAGTTGTAGTAAGGATGAAAAAAATACAGTGCTAGTATCATTAGGCGCATATAAGTTACAGATAGTTAAGGGCTTCCCCTCCAATTCCCCAATGATAATAATGTACCTGCCTTCCGGGTCCACAAACTCCTGAGCAGTTACAAAGGGGGTATTCTTATGGATTAAAATTGCCACACCTTTTTTCTTCCCTACAGCTGGGGCGTAATGGCAAGTAGTGACCCATTCCCTGCACAGCTTCCCACTTTCAAGGGCATTCAGGTGCGTTTCCTGCAGACAAGCAATGCTGGTTTTTAAGCGGGCTAAATGTTGAAACACTTTTTTTCTTTTTATAGGATGACCTAGGCCGTCCACATTCCAAGAAACAATGTTATATGGGCCTCCCATGAGAGCAAAGTTTAGGAGCATGAAACATGTTAATAAACAGTAAAAACAGAGGAACTGGAGGCTCCCAGCCTCGCCTCCGCTCCATAAGGTAAACAAGAAGGGGCACAAACGTATACCCAGCCAATATTAAGCCACACACAAAGTTAAGAAACATTCCCATTGCAAACATCATTATATACAACCTGACCCTTGAGTACCCTAAATCCCCAAAACCTGTAAAATCCCCCCCCTCCCCCCTCCCCATAGAATCGAGAACACCCGCTCAGGTCTATAACCTGCTGAGAGATCACTACAATGTGACCGGGGACTAGGGCCCTTCACCAACCCCATCCAAAAGCCAATAAAAATGTGGAACAGTAAAAGATTAGGCCTTTAAGAGAGTTTCTCCTGCAATGGTTTTGTAGACTCCGGTGTGTCATAGGTAGACCATTTCCCTTCCTGAAGAACACGGAGCTTCGCTGGAAATTGCATTTGGAAACGTATTTTCTTCTCTACAAGAAGAGTGCACACCTCTGAGAAGGCCCTCCTTTGGGCAGCAACTTTTGCGGAGTAATCGGGCGCCAACCTAATATCTGAGCCCTGGTACTGTAAATTTTGTATTTTTCGGGCCGCCTGTAAAATACAATGTTTGTGATGAAAATTAAGGACCTTGAAGATTACTACACGTGGCCTCCCGGCCGGGGCCTGTGTCGAATCTCTAGGCCCCAGTCTGTGCGCCCGTTCGATTTCAAATGTGGGTTGAAGCTCGGGCAGGCCCAGCGCATCAGGGATCCATGCTTTTAGAGCCGTGCGCAAGTTTTGATCTTCGAGTGACTCTGGGAGACCCAGCACTTGAATATTTGAGCGCCGAGATCTGTTTTCCAGATCCTCCGTTTTACTCTGCTGTTCCACCAAAGCCTTTTCCAGGGAGCAGATTCGGGTGGTAAGTGCCAGCACATCATCCTCCAGCACTCCCGTGCGGCCCTCCACTTGATCAAGCCGCGGTGAAAGTTCGGCGAGCGAAGTTTGTAGAGCCGTTAGTTGTTCAGAGAGGCCGGTAAATTTACTTTCTAGCGCTGCAACAACCGCCGTTTGCAATTCTCGGGTCGTTAGAGGTACCTGGGCAAGGTTTTCGGGGGCATCGCTGCCGCTAGATTTTTGCGTAGGCGTCGCCATTTTGGGATCCGGACCTCGCGGCTTGTCTTTATCGCGTTTGGTCACTTTCGGTGGCATTCCCGACGGCGATTTTTGCATATAAGTAGTGATCGACATAGACCACAGTTGCTAGAGGAGGATCTGTCCCGAAAAAGGCGGTTAACCGGTCTGATGGTGGAGGATCAGGGCCCTATCCCCGGAGCTCAGCCAGTAACCACCCGGCCGCTCTCACCACATCACGTGATCCTCTGATTTTTCACTTTAATCAGTTTATTTCTCTGCCGTCTCTGGACAAGGCAAGAGATGTGGAGGAATATCACCTGTTACAGCCCCTGGATGTCAAAAGGCATATCTTGAGGTATTTAGAGGTTTCTGAACTGCTCAGAAAGATGGACTGGCTGTTTATTCTCCATGGTGAGAGTAAACAGGGTGAGCCGTGTCGCAGGCTATAATAGCTTGCTGGATTAAGAATGTAGTCATGGCCACATATGTGGATGCTGAGCAGCCGTTGCCTAGTCGGGTTAGGGCTCAGGCAGCACCATGGGTGGAAGTTAAATTAACTCCCATCGACATTTGCTGAGCTGTGACGTGATCTTCTTTACACACCTTTTCCAGGCATTATGCCCTGGATGTGCAGGCCGGGGAGGACACAGCCTTTGCATGTGTGGCTTGAGTGGATCACGGGCAGCCTTCGGTACATCCCACTGTGTGTATGCTAAGAAAGAAGAAACTACTCCTTACCTGATAATTTCCTTTTTCCTTAGTCTGGACAGGTCAATCCAGCTTCCCACCTTTGGCTGCTGAATGGTGTTGCTACAGTCCTGCATAGCTGTGTGTTCCAGGGAGTACTGGTATGTGTCAATCCAGCACCTAGATGTGTTATGCTCTGTCTATGCTCAGTGTTTTCCTGTTGGCTGTGTTAGACTAGTTCTGTTAGCAATCAAGTTTTGCTAATTTATCCACAGTGGGCTGTAGTCACTGTAGGGGTATATATACTGCGATGTCAACTTTGCGCCATCTACTGGTAGAGGTTTTGGTTTCACCTGTCAGTACTAAGGAAAAGGAAGTTATCAGGTAAATAGTAATTTCTCCGTGTCTTGAGAACACATCCAAAGTTCTTATTGAAGGTAGTGATGCAATTCCATATTAGTCAGATTATTGTACTGCCTAATTTCTTTCCAAAGCCTCTCACATTCTCAGCGCACCAGGTGCTTGCTTAATTGGACTGCAGAAGGGCTCTGCTATTCTTTTTAAACAGAACTAACTCTTCAGGAACTCACAATTATTTCTCTATTATGAAAGATCTAGACAAGTTCTTCCAGTTTCTAAACAGATCCTGTCAAGATAGCTTTCACAATACATTAGTCATTGATTTCAACAGCAAGAATTAATCTTTCACAGAAAACTAAAGCCCACCAAATACAAATGCCTACAGCAAAGCTGAGGCACCGTCAGTCATTCTTGGTGCAAGATACCTGCAAGGCTACTTCATGGCCAACAATACACACATTTACAAAACACTGGAACAGGATTCACTTACCGTATTTTTCGCTCCATAAGACGCACCTAGGATTCAGAGCAGGAAAATTTAAAAAAAAAAAAAAATATGGTGCTAAACTGGCTCTGTTCCTGGGCATCTGTGCCGGCCATCCATTGCTCCTACCATGTGACAGGGGCCGACCAATGTCACCGGTAGCCCCTATGACATAGTAAGGGCAAAAGCTATCGGTGCCATTTTGAATACTGGCAGCCGATGGCCTGAGTGCAGTAGATCACTCCCGCACCCCTGCTGGACCACCAGAGACTTTTGGCAAGTCTTGGGGGGTATTAGTTAATTAGCTTTAAAGGGTTAGGATGGGTTTTTATTTTATATTCGCTCCATAAGACGCACAGACATTTTCCCCCCACTTTTTTTTGGGGGGGGGGGGAATGCATCTTATGGAGCAAAAAAATACGGTAAGTGCATTCGGCCAGGCAGTTTTTCAAAAATTATTTATATGAGCTTCGGCTACCTGCCATTGCAGTCCACAGGTTGCAATATATAAAAAGAACAATCTACCGTATTTTCCGGCGTATAAGACGAGTTTTTAACCCCCTGAAAATCTTCTCAAAAGTCGGGGGTCGTCTTATAGGGCGTATAATTAATTTATAAGCCCTCCCTGTCTCCAAGACTATCAGAGCGGTAGCGCATCCCTCTGGCTCACCCTTGTATCCTATTACCGGCAAAGTTATTAGATTCCTTTTTCAGAATGACAGGTTGTATCTTTTGGCAATAAAATAAATTAGATAATCCTTTTCCCTACCTTCCATCACAAAGTTCTTTTGGTATATATAGAAATGCCCCCCCCCCCCCCGCACTCCCCTTATTTGTTTCTCCGAAAGGTCTTGTAGCAGCAGGTAGAGAACATTTCGGGGAGGGGGAGGTGCGTCCTGCCCCCCCACCCCTCCCCCCATGGCTCAGACACTCACCTGATATTCCACTCCCCACCCTCCCGTTCTTCCTTCCTTTTGACTCCATTCCAGGCCTTCCCTCGCGCTCCCCATCCGCCTTCCCTCTAGGCACATCAGCGTGTATTTTCCAGTTCTCCCTCTCTCCGATTGGTGGGAAGCGTGGTTGGGCCCGGGCAGGCGGCCCTGGGATTGGCGGCGGGCGGGGCACTGGAGAGTAGTTGGGGTTGCGCTCTGTCAGTAACACATGCCTGGGTAGAGCCGCGGCGGACGCAGCAGCGGCAGTGGTAGAGGCAGCGAGGGCCTCCGGTCTGGGCTGCGAACTCCGGCCGTCGCCTTTTCCTCGGAGCACGCGCGCGCTCTCCCTCCCGCCATCACCTTTTCCTCGGGTTATCTGCGGAGGCCCAGGCGGGGACTATAAAGCGAAGTCACAACAGCGGCAGCAGCCGGAGCTCCAGCGGCAAAGTTCACTGCGATTTCCGGCTGCGGGCGCCTTCCTGCCTCTCAGATCTTGCACATGCGCATCTGCGCCGCTTCACTGCAGTCCTCAGGAGCGAGATCTGAGAGGCAGAGAAGGAGGTACCGGTAATAGGATACAAGGGCGGGCCAGAGGGATGCGTTACCGCTCTGATAGTCTTTGAGACAGGGAGGGCTGGGCAGGCAGGGAGAGCTGACCAATCCAAGCAGGATTTGTACACAATAACCAGCCAAGAAGGGTACTCTTATAGGGCGAGTATATCCCAAACTCTATATTTTAACTGGAAAAGTTGGGGGTCGTCTTATACGCCCAGTCGTCTTATACCCCAGAAAATACGGTAGTTAAGATCGCAACTCTTAGTTTGGGACTCCCCACTTGTGATTTTTTTTTTCTCTATGGACAAGCAAGAACAAACGAGCATGCTTACATGTAGATTATCTCCGTGGACAGAATAAACAACCACACAGTCCCTCCCACCTCCCTAGATAGTTAAAACATTACATATCAAAGAATCAAAACAAAATAACCAATGGCATAATGTAAAAATAAAGGATGCAAAAAGAAAACTCAGAAAATTCGAAAAAACCTGGAGAAAAAACAAAACAATTGAAAACCTAACTAAATTCAGGAAACACCTAGCTTACTACAAACAACTAATCTTGAATACTAAACAAGAATACTATAGTAACAAAATAGAAAAATTCGCCAATAACCCAAGGACCCTCTTCGCTATAGTAACAAATCTTACAACCGACAAGCAGGAATCACCTCAAAGCATACCTGAAACAAAATGTAATGCAGTAGCCCAATTCTTTAGTGATAAAATATCAAACTTGAGAAATAAGCTCCCAAATAACACCAAACAAGCGATCATAATGCAAAAGAGAGATGTTAAGCCTTGGTCAGTATTTGTAGAAATATCACAACTAGAAGTAGAGTCAATGATAAAAAATACAAACCCACATGATTGATACTATACCCACAACAGAGATACTATACCCACAACAGAGAGAAAAAAGATCACCAAGGTAGTAGCTCCAACATTAACTAATATCATAAACCTATCCCTAACAGAAGGAATAATGCCAGACATACTGAAAGGGGCAATCATAAAACCAATAATCAAAAAGAAAAACAGTGACCCCCTAATTCTCAATAACTACCGCCCAGTCTCAAACCTCCCATTAATAGCCAAATTAATAGAGAAGGCAGTGCAGAAACAGTTAGCCGAACACCTAGACGATAACATACTGTACCCTTCGCAACACGGTTTCCATAAACACTACAGCACTGAGACATTACTTCTCTCATTAACTGACAACATCTTAAGAGATTTTGATAACAGCAAACACTACATCCTTATAATGCTAGACTTATCCGCAGCATTTGATACAGTAAACCACCAAACATTACTTAAAAGACTAGAAGAAATTGGATTATGCGACAAAACGATTAACTGGTTCAAATCTTACCTCAGCAACAGGTTCTTCCAAGTCCAGATGATAAACACTCTTTCAAAAAAACTTAAACTCGAAACAGGAGTACCCCAGGGTTCAGCTCTGTCTGCCACCCTCTTTAAATATATACATGCTGCCACTATGTCATCTACTGGCAGGACTAGGGATAATTCATTACATTTACGCTGATGACATTCAGTTAATTCTACCAATAGATGACACAATTGAAAAAACACTAGGGCTAGCAAACATGTACCTTGACACAATAAAACAACTACTAACCCAAATGGAACTGGTTATTAACATTGATAAAACAGAATTCCTACACCTCGAAAGAAGACATACTGAAATCGTCAAAACCCCAGTAACTCTAGGAAATAACCAGAAAATAGAACTAGCCGAAAAAGTGAGAAATCTGGGAGTAATAATGGATCCAGAAATCAATCTAAAACAACACATATCCTTAAAAGTAAGGGAAGGTTACGCAAAACTCATGATCCTTAAAAGATTGAAACCATTACTCACACCTGCCCACTTCAGAACAATTCTACAAACACTTGTTTTCTCCAGTACTGATTACTGCAATGCACTCTTACTAGGACTTCCCAGCTTATCAATAAGACCACTCCAAATACTTCAAAATACTGCAGCCAGAATACTAACAGGAAAAAAAAGAAGGGACCATATAACAGAAACTTTAGCAGAACTACATTGGTTACCAATCGAATACAGGATAAAGTACAAAGCCTTATGCACCATACACAAATTAATTGATAAAGAAGCAGACTGGCTAAATACAGCCCTACGAGTCCATGTCCCACAAAGGAACCTTCATTCAGCTAACAAGGCACTACTAACAATCCCTACAGTAAAATCGGCAAAACTAACCCAAGTAAGAGAAAGGGCCTTATCGCTGGCTGGGCCCATTCTATGGAACACAATGCCCACTGAACTCAGATTACAGAGTGATATCAAATCCTTTAAGAAAACCTTAAAGATATGGCTCTATAAGCAAGCCTTTCCAAAAGAAACAGTGGGGTAGAGAGGGAGAGAGAGAATGAAAAATACAGAAAAGCGCAGCTAAGAATAAATGACATCACAATATTATAAATACATAATACAGTTAAGTAGACCAAAATAAAAGTATCTCTAACTTTCCTGGACTAATCCACCACTACCCAAAAATTTGATTTTATTAATTAATTTATTTATTTATTTATTGGTTTTTATATACCGCCGCTCATCAGAGATATCACGTCTGTGTACATAGAACAAAATCCGCAATTGCGTTAATTAATGATATTGTAACCGTTCTTAATTGGCACTTGTTAGAATGTACGATAAACTACCTATATATACCTTATTTTGTGCCTATTTGTAAACTGTTGCGATGGTACATGACTTAGCGACGGTATAGAAAAGTTTTTAAAAAATAAATAGTAACTGACCAAGGGATTTGTGCAGCAACACAATTCCTGAGCATGCTCAGTGAAGATTTTGTTCTGAGCTTGACTGCTTTACCATGGTACTGTTGGATTGTCACCCATGTGTATGGCTGTTCTGTTGTAAACAGAAAACACTGTTTACAGGTAATCTTTCCTGTGGTCAACTTAATGTTTTTAAATTTAGTAGTAGTGTGATCTGTTCTGTTTCTCTTAAATTGTTTGAGATCCTTGACTGAATTATGTAGATCTGCTGGAAAAGTCTCGAGCTATTCGTCAGGCCAAAGATGAACGAACTTTTCATATCTTCTATCAGCTGCTGTCTGGGGCAGGGGAGCACCTTAAATGTAAGTTACTATTACCCAGTTTGCCTTTCAAAGGAGTTCACATATAAATCGATATTTGTGAAAGTCACTGATTTTCAGGAGCCAAATTTGAAATGGCTTATAACTTTTCTGCATACAGAAGATAAGGGCTCCCTCAGGCAGCCATAAATGTCATTGGACAATCTGAAGTGCAAATTTTGTGTTCCCATGTCTGTGTGGTTGAATGCTCTTTTGTTTATTTTTAAACCAATAAAATGTCTTAGTTTTACAGAATGCTAGTGATAAAAATCAAGAATGGTGCATCCAAAGCAGAGAATAGTCATGAAGATGATTTTTCTGAGGAAATGTGGGAATGAAATTGATCTACTTGATTGGAAAAGCTGTAACTGTTCAACTTCTACAAACCATTAAATGTTAAAAATGATATGAGGCAGGTGGCACCTTATAGACTAGCCAATTTGTTCTTAAAAGCGCATGCCTCAATCTATTTTCTACCTTCTGGCTAATTGGGAAGCAGATATCTTAGAATATAGTTTAATTTAGTTTTTCATGTCTTCTTTTCTATATATTAAAAAAAAAAAAAAAAAATGTTTCAGGCCAGTGAAATATTGGTGCATGGAAAACGGGCGCTCATGATTGAGCACCTGCTGTCCTGACGTGCTGATCAACCTCTCCAGGGCGCCTGATAATATGCAAACTGACCACTGCAGTAAAAAGGAGGTGTTAGGGGAAATTGAGCACCCATAGTGCCTCCTCGGCAACAGGCACCAAGGAGAGGTGGCTGTGCACAGGTTAGGAAAAAGGATGCTTGTAAAATTGAGCGTCCCTTTTCCTAACCTGACCATGACACGCTATTTTTAAAACTTTTTTTTGACGTGCTGGCTTTTTAATTCCTCTGACTTCATATCGCCATGATATTAAGTCGTAGAAAGTTCAGAAAAGCAATATTTTTCTACTTTTCTGTACATTTTTTGGGCTCAAGGGCAGGCGTTAATTTTGGAGAGTAAAAATGTGTGTATCGGGTGCACATTTTTATTTTTTTGCGTGGGGGGTGGGGGGAATAGCTAACAGTCTCATCAACATGAATTTACATGTGATGAACGCTACTAGCTACATGTGCTATTGGACGCGTATTTTGACACACTGACCCCCGTTTTGCATCAGGGTTATAGTCTGCCTTCCAAAATGCGCATCCAATTGCGTGTTGAGCCTGGCCTGTTTATTAGAAACAACCCCCTCCACCATGATCAATATATTGCATACCATGTCTGCAAATATTTACACTTTCTCTTTTCTCCTCAATGTCATCACCTTTAACTTCATAGGTTCATTGTCAGTGCTGACATTTATTTAGAACATTTGTATTCTGCTGTATCCAAGATTCTACGTGGAGTACAAAAAGCAGTCATGATATTAAAAACAAACAGACAGACACTAACTGTACCATTAAAAGCAAACACTCCTTTCAGTATTCTGATCAAATTATTAGCATGTATCTTAAATGAGCTAAATATGACCTGAAGGGACAAATAGACACATGGTGCCAATGATCAGTCTCCATAGTCTCCATTTTGCTGCTCAAAAGCTGATCTTTTTTTCAGTAAAGTTCAGTTTTAAGCTGCAATGATATTAATCCAGTTGGGAACACAAAGCGAGCAATTATAAAACAAATGAAGAAATTGGAATTTGACTTAATTAAATGCTATGTCCAGAATACCTGTTAGTCATCTACAAGAGAGAAAATAAATTGTTGATCATCTTTTAAGAGAGACAAGCCAATTTTAATGAGTAAACTTAAACTGATACACATTCCCTCTGCAGACTCGACTTATTTGTTGATAATGCTTACTCTGGTACTATATAATTTTAACTTTATGAAGTGTTAAGGTTTATTGGTAGAACTTTTTCGACTGTCTGAATTTCTTTTGATATTAATTTTTTTAATTTTTAATTTTTTTACCATTAGCGGATTTGCTGCTTGAGGGATTTAATAATTACAGATTTTTATCCAATGGCTATATCCCCATTCCTGGACAGCAGGACAAGGATAATTTTCAGGAAACCATGGAAGCGATGCACATCATGGGTTTTTCACATGAGGAGATCCTATGTAAGTGTTTTTGTCAGCTTCTTAATTTGTAAGCTTCTGATTTTACTGTATCAATCATGCTAAACATAGCACTATCAATTTTGAGGACTGTCAGGTTCTGTATTGGGGCTCAGAATATGCATTGGCCAGTCAGGCTTGATTTTTAAGGCATTTCTTTAAAATTGTATAAGAATTAAGGTGGTAAAGAGAAGGATCTGCCCAAATAGCTCAGTGAACAGTACACAATCAAGCATATAGGGGTCATTGTGCTATCCTATAACTGAAAATAAAGCCAAAGTAGAACTTAGCTTCTTCAGGAAGGGCTTGATTCACATGCTGCCTTTACATTAATATAGTGCATAGGGAACTATTGAAAGCAACTGAATCATCCATAAGAACCTTATGATGAAATTCTGGTAATGGAAAGAGAAGCAGGTGAGGATAAACCAGAGGAATTCAGATTTCTGATAAGTTATTGCATTACTATCCTTGGAGAGCAAATTGTGTTTAAAGCTCAAGTGAAGTGTATTTGATAAATGTGTGCACTGTGAGTAAGCATCTGTTTTATAAATTTTAAAAGCATGGTTTAAAAAAAAACAAATGACTATTTTTTCCAGAAAGGAATAGAAAAAAAATGTATGTCTCCCAATAGCCACTCACAATTTTTTATATATTAGAATCGCTCTTTCTCAGTGTGGATTACTTAATATAATCTTTGTAATTTTTATGGAAATTTTTAAAATTTATATGGCCGCAACATTAAGCCTGACAATGTGCCTACCTAGTATGCAAACGGAGGCCGCCGGTCTTATAATCATTTGCGGTCACAAGCATAAGAGATGGAATATTTTTTTAATTAGTGTACTAGTTATTTCTTCACACGGTGATCTTTTAGTTGTACAAAACCTCTTCAGCTCAACAAATGGCCGATGTTTCGCAGGAACTCTGCTTCATCAGGAGCTGACCAGGTACAATTCTATCATAGTTAAATCACCGTTTCCATTTCTCTGTTCATTTCTCTGTATTATATAGAAATATTCTATTACTATACGATCAAAAATATAATAGATCACTTATCTGCTGTTGGCTATTTACTCCAGCCTTTCATCCGGACCAGTCCAGTCTCACAAGTTTCAAAACAAACGACGGAACAGAGACCATCTAGACATCTGCTGTCAACTTAAAACTCCTCCACCATCCAATCAGGGATGCATTAGCATGATGACGTAAGAAATGATGTCTGTGCATTAGAGATGTGAATCGTGTGATCGATCGTCTTAACGATCGATTTCGGCTGGGAGGGGGAGGGAATCGGATCGTCGCAGTTTGGGTTTTTTAAATATCGTGTAAATCGTGTAAATCGAAAACCGGCACACTAAAACATCCCTAAAACCCACCCAGACCCTTTAAAATAAATCCCCCACCCTCCCGAACCCCCCCAAAATGCCTTAAATTACCTGGGGTCCAGTGGGGGGGAGGGGAAGGGGGAGGGCGGGAAAACCGGCACACTAAAACAACCCTAAAACCCACCCTGACACTTTAAAATAAATCCCCCACCCTCCCGAACCCCCCCAAAATGCCTTAAATTACCTGGGGTCCAGAAAAGGGTCCCGGTGTGATCTTTTACTCTCGGACCTCCTGTGCGTTGTAGAAATGGCGCCGGCGCTACCTTTGCCCTGTCATATGACAGGGCAAAGGTAGCGCCGGCGCCATTTTGTTGTCCCCCGACGGCAGGAGCGTAGGAGATCGCTCCCGGACCCCCAGGGACTTTTGGCCACACGATTCGACTGCAGGAGGTCGTCCCGGACCCCCGCTGGACTTTTGGCAAGTCTTGTGGGGGTCAGGAGGCCCCCCCAAGCTGGCCAAAAGTCCCTGGGGGTCCAGCGGGGGTCTGGGAGCGATCTCCTGCCGTCGGGGGACAAAAAAACAAAATGGCGCCGGCGCTACCTTTGCCCTGTCATATGACAGGTCAAAGGTAGCGCCGGCGCCATTTCTACAACGCACAGGAGGTCCGAGAGTAAAAGATCACACCGGGACCCTTCCTCTGGACCCCAGGTAATTTAAGGCATTTTGGGTGGGTTCGGGAGGGTGGGGGATTTATTTTAAAGGGTCTGGGTGGGTTTTAGGGTTGTTTTAGTGTGCCGGTTTTCCCGCCCTCCCCCTTCCCCCGATTTACGATTTTTTGACGATAAATCGGGGGAATTGTTATTGTATCGCGGCTCTAACTATTTTTGACTATTTAAAATATATCGGATGATATTTTAAATCGTCAAAAAACGATTCACATCCCTACTGTGCATTGTCATTCATTCACAAAAAAACATTCAAGTTCTGCGTTCAATCCTTTTGGATGCAATGTATCAAGTTTGTGTATCCATTTTTGTTCAGCCTGCAACAATTTTTTATTTGTCTCCTCCCCGCCAGTGTGGAAGTATCTGTTCAATCACACACACTCTCAATTCTTCAGATGTATGCCCCATGTCACAGCAATGAGAAACAATGGGTGCATTGACCAGATTGGTTGACAAACTTGATCTGTGTTCGATCATCCTTGTCCGCAGCTGTCGTTTGGTTTTGCCCACGTATATCATTTCACATGGGTAAATAATGCATATTACTTCTGTCGATTTGCAAGTGGTATGCTGTTTCAACTTTATAGTGAGTCGAGGGTTATTACATTCCAACTTGTTGGTTGTCGTCATATTTGGACATACGGAGCACGATCCACAGTCTGAACAAAAATGGATACACAAACTTGATACATTGCATCCAAAAGGATTGAACGCAGAACTTGAATGTTTTTTTGTGAATGATTGACAGTGCACAGACATAATTTCTTACATCACGCTAACGCATCCCCTGATTGGATGGTGGAGGAGTTTTAAGCTGTCAGCCGAGTAGTTTAAAAATATATATCTATATAGACTAAATGAATTCTTTGCTTCCGTGTTTACTAATGAGGATGTTGGGGAGATACCAGTTCCGGAGATGTTTACAAGGGTGATGAATCAGACGAACTGAACCAAATCACTGTGAACCTGGAAGATGTAGTAGGCCAGATTGACAAACTAAAGAGTAGCAAATCACCTGGATTGGATGGTATGAAATTTCTGCTTTTCTATATATATATAGATATATATATATATATACAGAAAAGCAGAAATTTCATTTTTTTTGTTCCTTCAATACCCTTGTATGCATACCATCCAGTCCAGGTGATTTGCTACTCTTTAGTTTGTCAATCTGGCCTACTACATTTTCCAGGTTCACAGTGATTTGGTTCAGTTCATCTGATTCATCACCCTTGTAAACATCTCCGGAACTGGTATCTCCCCAACATCCTCATTAGTAAACATGGAAGCAAAGAATTCAGTCTTTCTGCAATGGCCTTATCTTCCTTAAGAGCCCCTCTTTTAACCTTTGCAGCTGCACCTTTCAGTTTTTTTTCTAACTATTTTCCTCATTTTATCAAAGTTTCCCTTTTGAAAGTTTAGTGTTAGAGCTGTAGATTTACTTATTGTCCCCCTTCCAGTTATTAGTTGAAATTTGATCATGTTATGATCAATATTGCCAAGTGGCCCCACCACCGTTGTACCTCTCACCAAATCCTGCGTTCCACTAAGAATTAAATCTAAAATAGCTCCCTCTCTTGTTGGTTCCTGAACCAATTGCTCCATGAAGCAGTCATTCATCCAGGAACTTTGTCTCTAGCAAGTCCTGATGTTACATTTACCCAGTCAATATTGAGGTAATTGAAATCTCCCATTATTATTGCACTGCTAAATTGGTTAGCTTCCCTGATTTCTCTTAGCATTTCATCATTTGTCTGACCATTTTGTCCAGGTGGACGGTAGTATACTCCTATCACTATATACTCTTACCCAACACACGGGATTTCTACCCATATAGATTCTACTGAGCATTTAGTCTCTTGTATGATCTTTATCCTGTTGACTCTATACCCTTCTGGACAAAAATGACCACACACCCCACCAAGTTGTTCTTCATGATCATTGCGATATAATTTGTACCCTGATAATAGCACTATCTCTCACCAGCTGGTAAAAAATCATACATGTGACACTCAGTGCAAAAGACTGGAAAGCCCCCCTCTTGTTGCTGGACTGCTTCCTTCATCTTAGTTTTATTGAATTCCTAGGTAAGTTTAGGATATTAAGGGAGTTGGAATTGGAGTAGTTTAAATTTACAGGTGAATTTACTAATTAATCAGCTAGTGTCCTACAAGGGAATGATTAAACTTTCAATAAGGGCTGGTACAATAGTATGATTTAGATAAGACCCTGGTTGATTTTTAATGAGAAAGTGTCCCTTGCCTAAAAATCAAGGGTTGAGTGGGTAGGAAAGACAGACACTAGAATTAACTATCTCTGTCTTGCTTATTACCTCAGACACACACAAACTCTAAATAATATATCCCTCTATTTCACCTTTCACCAAGTCCAAAGATTTCCCAAAACTATACTTACCAACCCTCTTTAACCACCATTAAATTGATCTTCACTCGATTTGGCACCCGCTTCTGGTCCTCTTCTATTGCAAAGGGTGTGGGGCCTCGAAGCTGGAGCTTTGGAATTCAATCCCTGGATTGCTTGCGGTGTCCTCTGGACTCCTCTCCCGGGGGATGCTGGGAGCAGTATATAGATGAGCCTTCCAGAGGCCTGAGCTGGAGGGATGTCGTGTGTATTATGAGAGGCATAACTGAAGGAAAAAGGAAGTGCTTACTCTATCGTATAGGCTGTTGGTAAAACATCATCTGGAATATTGTGCTCATTTCTGGAGGCCTTACCGTCAAAAGGATAGAGGGAAAGTGGTGGTGGTCCACAGAAGGACTACCAGAATGATGTAGGATCTACACCAGAGGCTTTAGGATGTGTACATATTTAGATCCTTGAGCTGAATAGTAAATCACCTGGACCGGATGGCATACACCCCAGGGTTCTGAAGGAACTAAAAAATGAAATTTCAGACCTACTAGTAAAAATTTGTAACTTATCATTAAAATCATCCATTGTACCTGAAGACTGGAGGGTGGCTAATGTAACCCCAATATTTAAAAAGGGCTCCAGGGGCGATCTGGGAAACTACAGACCAGTTAGCAAGACTTCAGTGCCAGGAAAAATAGTAGAAAGTGTTCTAAATATCAAAATCACAGAACATATAGAAATACATGGTTTATTGTAACAAAGTCAGCATGGCTTTACCCAAGGCAAGTCTTGCCTCACAAATCTGCTTCACTTTTTTGAAGGAGTTAAACATGTGGATAATGGTGAACTGGTAGATGTGGTATATTTGGATTTTCAGAAGGCATTTGACAAAGTTCCTCATGAGAACCTTTTAGGAAAAGTAAAGAGTCATGGGATTTATTTATTTAAAAATTTTTCTATGCCGTCATTAAGTTAGGTATCATCATAACGGTTTACACTAAGGCACAAATATCAATATTGTAAACAGATAATAAATTCTATCACTAAACATGTGCCAATATATTACAGTAACATAGATTGTTATAATTATTCCTAATTGGTTGTTATATCATGTCCATTTTTGTAACAGGTTTAAAATAGTTTAATCTTTGGTGATCAAAAATATTTAAGAATAAAAAATAGAATATATACCTGTGTAGATTGGGGTAGTGTGCTAGGGTGTTCTGCAGATCGCTTTTTCTTTTTCCCTGTGTTCTACTCTCCTTTCTCTTTATTGTATGCTTGTTTGAATAACCATGTTTTTAACTGTTTTCTGAAGGTTTTGATGTCTGTCTGTAAGCGGATCTCGATAGGCATGGAGTTCCATAGCATAGTACCTGCTAAGGAAAGTGCTCTTTCCCTTACTTGGGTTAGTTTAGCTGTTTTGAGGGGATGGTTAGTAAAGCCTTATTAGCTGATCTCGGGTTTCTGTTAGGGACGTGTACGCGGAGGGCTGTATTCAGCCATTCAGCTTTTTCATTATGTATTAATTTATGTATGGTACATAGCGTTTTATAGTGTATTCTTTGCTCGATGGGTAACCATTGTAATTCCATTAGGGTTTCAGTGATGTGGTCTCTTTTACTTTTACCCGTCAGGATTCTAGCAGCCGTGTTCTGCATTATTTGGAGTGGTCTAATTGTTGTGTATGGTAATCCAAGTAGGAGTGCATTACAGTAATCAGTACTAGCGAAAACTAGAGCTTGTAATACTGAACGGAAGTTATTTGTTGTCAGTAGAGGGATAGGTGGCGATGTCCTTTCGTGGATTACAAATGGCTAAAAGACAGGAAACAGAGTAGGATTAAATGGACAATTTTCTCGGTGGAAGGGAGTGGGCAGTGGAGTGCCTTGGGGATCTGTATTGGGACCCATACTTTTCAATATATTTATAAATGATTTGGAAAGAAATACGACAAGTGAGGTAATCAATTTGCAAATGATACAAAATTGTTCAGAATAGTTAAATCACAAGCAGATTGTGATAAATTGCAGGAAGACCTTGTGAGACTGGAAAATTGGGCATCCAAATGGCAGATGAAATTTCATGTGGATAAGTGCAAGGTGATGCATATAGGGAAAAACAACCCATGCTATGTTACACAATGTTAGGTTCCATATTAGGAGCTACCACCCAAGAAAGAGATCTAGGCATCAGAGTGGATAACACATTGAAATTATCAGTTGTGTGCTGCGGCAGTCAAAAAAAAGCAAACAGAATGTTGGGAATTATTAGAAAGGGAATGGTGAATAAAACGGAAAATGTCATAATGCCTCTGTATCGCTCCTTGGTGAGATCGCACCTTGAATATTGTGTAAAATTCTGATCGTCGCATCTCAAAAAGATATACCGTGTTTCCATGAAAATAAGACATCCCCCGAAAATAAGACCTAGTAGAGGTTTTGCAAAATTGCTAAATATAAGACCTCCCCCGAAAGTAAGCCATCCCTTGTAAACAGGCGGATTGACCTATCGGGGGATCGGGCATTCCCCGGTGGGCCGGTCAATCCTGTGACGTGATTTTGTTGTTTTTTTTTTTTTTAAATAAAGTTTCCAAAGTATTAGGGGGCGACGCGAGCAGTGGTATCCCGAGGGGAGCCAATGCCCCCGGGCGCAAGGAGGCTCATGCGGCCGCTGAGCAGCGACATGCAGATCGGCAGGCCATGGTGGAGATCACGTCACCACGGCCCGAAGAAAAAGATTGCATTGAAATGCGCTGATGCTCCTCCTCCTTCCTGCCTATGCGGCCCCGGAAGTAAACGTTGCCGGAGCCGTGTGGGCAGGAAGAGCATCAGCGCGTGCAGAAGAGGAGGAGCCGCGGGCCGCTGCGAATCCCAACTCACACCGGCCCAAGAAGAGGAAGAGGCCCGGTAGCAGGGCTGCCGCGGCCCGAGAAGTTCAGGGCTACTGCAGAGCCCATCCTGCGGCGACCCGCGAACAGGAGGCCCAGAGGTGAGAGAGAGGCTGAGGGTCTGTAGAGGGTGGGTGTGTGCGTGTATGAGATGAGTTGAGAGATTGGGTGTGGGAGTGAGGATCTGAATGTTTGCAGAGGCAGCATGTGAGAGCCTCTGTGTGTGTGAGAGAGACAGCGTGTGACGGTGAGAGCCTATGCTTGAGCAAGACAGCATGTGGGAGTGAGAGCCTGTGTATGAATGATTGTATGAGAGAGCATGTGAGAATGAGAGCCTGTGTGTGTGTGTGTGTCAGACAGCATGTGCCAGTGAGAGACTGTGTGTATGAATGATTGTATGAGACAGCATGTGACAGAGCCTGTGTGTGTGTGTGAGCATGTGCCAGTGAGAGACTGCATGAATGACTGTATGAGAGACAGCATGTGACAGTGAGAGCCTGTGTGTGAGAGAAATGCATGTGAGAATGAGAACCTGACTGTGTTTGAGGGAAGATGGAGAGAAAAGAAATACAGAAGAAAAAAGGACAATATAAAAGGAATTGGCAAAAAAATAAGAAAGGGAAGGTGGAAAAAAAAAAGCCTATGACCAACCGATTAGAAAACTAAGATCAGCCAGCAAAGGTAAAAAAATAAATAAATTACTTTTTAGTGATTGGCACATGTAATCTTTGGGAATGTGCAAGAATAGCACTTTCTCTATGCGGATCTCACAATGTACGAGATCAGCATGGAGAAAGTGGAAGCCCACGGGGCCTGAACAGAGGAGGCAGCAGAATGGGCTTCAGTGTCAGTAGCAGCAATCGGCGCCTCCCCAATAGCCATGTGGCAGCAGTGACAGTGGCAGCAAGATTACTGACATCTGGGGATGGTGGCAGTACCAGTCGGGGGACCCCTTCCAAGCAGTGTGCAGAGGTTCAAAAGCAGCAGAGTCAGCCCAAGCTGACTACCATGAATGCTGCACACTCTTACCTCTCTGACAGCACACTGGTGGGACATGGCTGAGGCAGGGGCAGCCAGCAGCTCTATTAGACATCCCCTGAAAATAAGGCCTAGTGCATCTTTGGTAGCAAAAATTAATATAAGACACTGTCTTATTTTCGGGGAAACAGGGTAGTTGCGATGGAGAAGGTACAGAGAAGGGTGACCAAAATGATAAAGGGGATGGAACAGCTCCCCTATGAGGAAAGGCTGAAGAGGTTAGGGCTGTTCAGCTTGGAGAAGGGACGGCTGAGGGGGGATATGATAGAGGTCTTTAAGATCATGAGAGGTCTATAACGGGTTAATGTGAAACAGTTATTTACTCTTTCGGATAATAGAAAGACTAGGGGGCACTCCATGAAGTTAGCATGTGGCATATTTAAAACTAATCTGAGAAAGTTCTTTTTCACTCAATGCACAATTAAACTCTGGAATTTGTTGCCAGAGGATGTGGTTAGTGCAGTTGGTGTAGCTGTGTTTAAAAAAAAAAAAAAAAAAAAAAAAAAAAAAAAGATTGGATAAGTTCTTGGAGGAGAGAAGTCCATTACCTGCTATTGATTAAGTTGACTTAGAAAATAGCCATTGCTATTACTAGCAACAGTAGCATGGAATAGACTTAGTGTTTGGGTACTTATGGCCCCACAGGGGTGGGTAAGAGTATGGGGCAGGGGTGTGGCCTGCTCGTTGCGGCAGTTGCTACCCCTGATTGAGCTGGATGTTCACTGGGATGCGGATACGGCGCTGCTCTCTGCATGGTGGAGGAGTGGAAGGGAGTTGGGGCCGGAGGGTGCTGGAAGCCAATAATGATGGGTGGGAGGGAGAAAAAGGGTGGGGAAAAAAAAAATAAATGGATGAACTGCGTGGCTTGCTGGGCAGACTGGATGGGCCGTTTGGTCTTCTTCTGCGGTCATTTCTATGTTTCTATGTTCTTATGTTCTAGGCTATAAAAACACAATCCTTGAGGACTGCAGACCAGTGTGGTTTTCAAGATGTCCCTAATGAATAAGATGATTTGCATGCTCTGCCTCTAAAATAGACAAATCTCCTGCTCATTTATTAGGGATATGCCGTAAACCTGACAGCTTTAAGCCCTCTAGAATTGCACTTTGATAGCTTTGCTCTAGAGCAGTGGTTCTCAACTGGTGTGTCGCGACACACAAATGTGTCGCCACACTTCCCGGTCCCCGCTGACCCAGCTGCTTCCTGGGCTTAAAATGCTGTCAGCCTGGGCGGAACGCGGCAGAACAGCTGGAGTCAGCGGCACTGGCATGGTCTCTTCTTCCCACCTCCACCCCAGCGCGGCCCGGAAGAGGAAGTGGTGAGCAGCGTTGGCCCAACAACAGAAGAGGCGCGGCCTGAGGAATGAGCAGCGCGGCTTGGAGAAAAATGAAGGTCAACCCCCGTGGCCCGGAGAAAAATTAAGAAAAGCGTCAACCCCCGCGGCAGATGGGTCTCCTTTCTCTGCGAAGGCTGAAAATGAAGGTTAGGGTTGGGAGGAGGCTGCTGCTGCTGCTAGTTCCAGAGAGGGAGAGAAAGTGAATGAGCAAGCAAGCATGTGTGTTTGAGATCCTGTGTGTGTTTGTGTGTGAGTGAGATAGCATGTATGTGAATGATTGAGAGCCTGAATATGTGAAAGAGTGTGATTTGAGAACCTGCCTGTGAGAGAGAGCATGAATGTAAGTTTACGATTGGGAACCTGTATGTGTAAGTTTGTGATTGAAAGCCTGTTTGTGTGAAAGAGTGTATGTGTATGTTTGAGATCCTTTGTGTGTGAGAGAGATCATGTGTATGTATGATTAAGAGCCTGTGTGTATAAGTAAGATAGAGAGAGCATGTGTGATTGAGAGCTGGTTTAGGTGAGAGAGCATGTGAGTATGTGATTGAGAGCCTGTGTGTAAATGAGAGAGAGAGAGCATGTTTGTAAGCATGTGAATAAGTTTGTGTGTGAGAGAAAGACAGCATGTATGTGTGTGATTGGAAGCCTGTGTGTGTAAGCATGAAAAGATAGACAGCATGTATATAAATGTGTAATTTCCTAGCGTGTAGCAGATGGACTCAGGACCAATGGGTATAGTGTACTCCTGTTAGCAGTTGGAGACAGATCAGATTTCAATCTGACGTCAGCCCCTAGTACATATACCCCTGCAGGAAGTGCAGTGCTTCAGTATTTTCTGTCTCCATAGCAGTTAGGGACTATCTGCACGCTCTCAGAGCGTTAGACCAAAACAAAACCCGAAATTTAAAGAAGAAACCTACCTGAAGACTAGCCCCGCACTCCTGCGGTGATACCCCTCGGGTCCCTCCCCCAGTTGAGTTTCCCGAGGCGATTTCTGTGGTCCCTCGGAGGTGAGTCTCTGTCCGGTGGCCGATTCGCGGCAGGGACCTAGCCCCCGAATCCTCGGGCGCGGCGTAGAGGCAGCCTCAGTCCAGCAGCCGATTCGCGGTGAGGACTTAGCCTCCGATCCCGGGCGCGGCTGAGAGGTAGTGGGTGCACCCCCTCGAGCATGGCGGTGAAGGTATTTGCCCTCTCCCCCCCGCAGCTGGAGACCGCCCGGGGCGAAACCGGGAAGCACCAAAGACAAGGTAAGGTGGAAATCTTCTACTTTAAGCCGGTCTCCGAAGATCGAGGAGGAGCACAGGTCGGCGATCGGAACCTGTGCCACCGGGTTGATCCACCCTAGCAGGGCTAGGCCCCTGGCTGTTCCAGGGTCTGCCCACGTGGAGACCCTCCGAGGAGGTCGCCATATTGCCTGCATGCTCGCTGTCGCCATCTTGGCCCTGTTCGCCGTGCCGCCTGCCGTCCGTTCCGAGCACACAAATTAAGCTAAGCGCACAAAATCACTTGTGCGCATAATCTTAGGCGCGCATAAGTTACGCGCGCACATCTGCACGCACATATCAGACGCAATGGAGCGCATAAGAGCTTACGCGTCCACAGAAATGGCACCTCCAGAAACAGGAATAAAAGCTCAAGGCCTCTGCCCAGCATGCCACATCAGAGCCGCACAGAGCGAGGAAGCCGACGCGCTATGCGCACACTGTGAGGAGATCCAGGTCAGGGCCAGGGCACAGTTCTAGATCCTCAGGGGGCACCCTGGACCTAGCAGGCACCAGTGAATCCACCCCACAGACTGGGACCCCCAGGGAACCGGTGCCCCTCAACTTAGACCCAGCGTCGATCTCTTGGGTGGAGTTGTTTAAGGGGATTCACGCCTTTGTCAAAATGCAAACTGAACCCCGGGCGGAACAGACATATGCGCCACCGGAAGACCCTCATGCCCCAGGACCCTCGAGGCCTAGACACAGGCTCCCACCACCCAGAAGCCCCACCTACGGGGACACTGATTTCTCCGAAGAGGAAGTCGAGCCCCTCGAGGAGGGGGAACTCCCCTCGGGGACGGAGCCACACCGAACCATGAGACGCTTCTTCACAAAGGATGAGCTTCCGGATCTTGTATCCCAATGCCTATTGGAGCTCGCTATCCCGGGCCAAGGCACCTTGGGGGAACCTAGAATGAACCCCCTGCTGGAGGGCCTTCGACAGACGTCTCGCCATTTTCCTTTCTTACAGGCAGCACAACAGCTAATTGACCTGGAATGGAATGCTCCGGAGTCCTTGTTCAAAGGAGGTCGAGCCTTGTCAGCCATGTGCCCCCTGAACCCAGCGACCAAGGAACTTCTGGCGTGCCCTAGAATGGACGCCATAATCTGTGTGGTCGCTAAGCGCACTACCATCCCAGTGGAGGGAGGAGTGGCGCTCAAGGATGCACACGACCGGCGCCTGGAAGCCATACTAAAACAATCATTTGAGGTGGCAGCCATGTCCCTGCAGATTGCGGCCTGCTGCACCGTGGTGACACATTCCTGTTTATCTCAAGCCAGGAACAACACCCCGGGAGAAGACATGGAATCAGCACTATCATTCCTCACTGACGCGGCTTCCGATCTAGTGCGCACAGCAGCCAGAGGAGTGTCGTCCACAGTGGCAGCCAGGAGACAACTCTGGCTTCGAAATTGGTTGGCTGACGCCTCCTCCAAGACATGCCTCACGAGACTGCCCTTCAAAGGATCCCTCCTCTTTGGCAGCGAACTAGAAAAACTGGCCAACAAATGGGGCGACTCCCCATTAGCTCGCCTGCCGGAAGACAAGACGAAGAGAAACCAGCCTCCCTTCCCCAGGTCCTCCAGAGGCAGAAGCTCACAGCGCTTCAACCCTTACAAGAGCAACTATCAACCAGTCCTTTCAGAACAAGCACAGCAAGAGGGGAACCAGCTCGGGTCCAGGCCCCAGCCGACCCATCCAAGGGAAGAAGCCATAGGGGGCAGACTAACCCTATTCTACCGCAGATGGGTCGCGATAACTTCGGACAAGTGGGTCCTAGCCATCATCCGAGAGGGGTACTACCTGGACTTCCTTCAAATCCCTCCGGACAAGTTTGTGGAATCTCCCTGCCACGTCTCCCGCAAGAGGGCGGCAGTGGAAGCTACACTGACCAGACTTCTGGCTCTTGAGGCCATAACCCCGGTACCTACACGGGAAATAAATACTGGACATTACTCCATCTACTTTATCGTACCCAAGAAAGAGGGTACATTCAGACCCATCCTGGACCTCAAGTCTGTCAACCGACACCTAAGGATCCCACACTTCCGCATGGAAACCCTACGATCAGTCATATGTGCAATGCAACCAGGAGAGTTCCTCACATCCCTGGACCTGTCGAAGGCCTACCTACGCATCCCAATTCATCAGGAACACCAGCGCTACCTACGCTTCAAGGTCCTGAATCATCACTACCAGTTCCGGGCACTACCCTTCGGGCTAGCCACTGCACCCCGGACGTTCACCAAGGTAATAGTAATGGTGGCGGCAACACTCAGGAAGGAAGGAATCCTCGTTCATCCCTACCTGGACGATTGGCTGATCAGAGCAAAATCACCAGAGGAAAGCCACCAAGCAACCAGCAGTCATAACCCTACTGGAAAGCCTAGGTTGGGTAGTCCACACAAACGAGCTCTCTACAGCCCTCGCAGTCGCTGGAATACCTAGGAGTCCGATTCGACACCAAGGAAGACAAGGTCAGCCTGACCCCCTACGAGGAGATCAAAGCTGTGGAACCGGCTCCAGACCTTGCTGAGCACCTCCTGTCCCACAGCATGGGATTACCTGCAAGTCCTCGGACTAATGGCATCAACACTGGAAGTGGTGCCATGGGCACGAGCCCACCTGAGGCCCCTGCAATGCTCACTTCTATCACGGTGGAGTCCACGATCCCAGAACTACACCGTATGTCTACCACTACCGGCCAGAGTCCGGACCCAGTTACGGTGGTGGCTACAGATCAGCCACATGAGCCAGGGATCAAGACTATCCTCCCCAACCTGGACCCTGCTCACTACAGATGCCAGTCTACACGGGTGGGGAGCACACTGCGAAGAGCTAACCGCCCAAGGGTGGTGGAACGAAGAAGAGGCGGGGTTGGAACATCAACCGCCTAGAAGCACAGGCGGTCAGATTAGCCTGCCTGCGATTTGCCCACAGACTTCAAGACAAAGCAGTCAGAGTGATGTCAGACAACGCCACGATGGTGGCCTACATCAACCGGCAGGGCGGAACCAGAAGCCAACAGGTGTCCTTAGAAATAGACCCTCTGATGGCTTGGGCGGAAGCAAATCTCCAGGACATCTCCGCCGTCCACATCGCCGGGAAGGACAACACCATGGCAGACTTCCTTGGCAGGGAAAGTCTAAACCCAGGAGAATGGAAGCTGTCACCCACAGCCTTCAAGATGATAGTGAATTGGTGGGGGACTCCAGAAGACCTTCTAACTAGCAGATCAAGTACCCAGATACTTCAGCCGCAGGCAGGATCCGCAGTCCCAGGGGATCGATGCCCTGGTACAGGCCTGGCCACTGGGGACCCTGCTATACGCCTTCCCTCCGTGGCCCTTGCTGGGCGCAGTCATTCACAAGATTCAGCGGCACAGGGGGCTAGTTCTTCTGGTGGCCCGGACTGGCCAAGAAGACCCTGGTACGCAGACATGAGAAGACTACTGGCAGGGAATCCACTACCACTGCCTCCACACAGAGACCTGCTACAACAAGGTCCCATCCTCCACGAGGATCCAGCTCAATTCTCTCTTACGGTCTGGCCATTGAGAGGGCCCGCCTGAGAAAGAGGGGATACTCGGGGGCAGTAATAGATACTCTCCTCCGAGCACGCAAGTTCTCCACATCTCTAACATACATAAGGATCTGGAGAGTCTTTGAGGCCTGGTGCGAAGACCACAACATCAAACCATGCTCCTCTAAAGTTCCCGTAATTCTGGAATTCCTACAGAAGGGTCTGTCCCTCAACTCCATCAAGGTACAGGTAGCCGCATTGTCATGCTACGGCTCCAGGAGTGAGGACAACAGCATAGCCTCACACCCAGATGTATCACGCTTCCTGAAAGGAGTCAAACACATTCGCCCACCACTAAAGTGGCCAGTGCCCCTGTGGAACCTCAACCTCGTCTTGGAGTTCCTAGTGGGATCCGCCTTCAGACCCCTCCGAGGCCTGTCCCTCCATCTATTAACCTTGAAGACTGTGTTCTTGCTGGCCATGTGTTCGGCCCGCCGCATCTCAGAGCTACAGGCACTGTCCTGCCGTGAGCCGTTCCTCAGACTCACCCCGGGGACCATTCAGCTACGCACGGTTCCCTCCTTCCTCCCCAAAGTGGTCTCACACTTCCACCTTAACCAAACCATCTCACTACCTACGATGGACGGTTTGAAGAAGTCGGAAGAAGCCCGTAGTCTACGCCATCTCGACATCGGCAGGCTCCTATCCAGATACCTGGAAATGTTGGAACCAGTACGAAAGACAGACCACCTTTTCGTCCTTCACAGTGGGAAGAGGCAAGGGGAAGCGGCCTCACGGGCAACCATTGCCCGCTGGATCAAGGAAGTCATCAAGGCGGCCTACGTAGAAGCGGGAAAACCACCACCTCTACAGGTCAAGGCCCATTCTACCAGAGCCCAGGCGGTTTCCTGGGCAGAAACTAGAATGCTGTCACCTGCCGAGATCTGCAGGGCGGCAACATGGTCCTCCATCCATACCTTCTTCAGATTCTACCGTCTGGATGTTCAGGCTCGGGAGGACACAACATTTCCAAGGGCAATCCTAAGTGGGCCACGGGCAGCCTCCCACCCAGTTCAGGAGTAGCTTTTATACATCCCATTGGTCCTGAGTCCATCTGCTACACGCTAGGAAATGGAGAAATTATTTAATCAAGCTTTTAACGTTCTAATTTAAGTTATCCATATTAAGTTAATCAATCAGTCACACATATATCCACAATGCTTTTCAAGGAAGAATACTGAAGCACTGCACTTCCTGCAGGGGTATATGTACTAGGGATGTGAATCGTTTTTCAACGATTAAAATTATCGTCCGATAATTTTAAAATCGTCTTAAATCGTTAAAGAACACAATACAATAGGAATTCTTACGATCTATCGTTAAAAAATCGTTAATCGGGTTAGTGCGCACTAACAGAAAATGATACAAATTGTCAAGGATTAGGAGGTTATCCTCTCTCTCTCTCACACATACACTGTCACATACATACACATTCATGCTCTTATACCCACCATAACCTCTCGCTCTCACAGACACTGACAAACTCTCAGGCTCTAAGACACTCTCTCCCCCCCCACACACACACAAACTCTTACTCTCCTGGATTTTCTTATACACACTCGTGCTCTCACTCTCTCTGGCTCCTTCACATACACACAAACACACACACCCAGGCAAGCTCCCAGTCATTCTCACACACTGAAACTGACCGCCAGGCAGGCTCCCATTCATTTTCACACCACTCCCTCACCATCCCCCAGGCATGCACACATTCATTCTCTCACATACAGACCTCCAGGCAGGCACCAATTCATTCTCACACACACACACACACACCTACACCACACACAGGCACCTATTCTCACACATACAAACCCCAGGAAGACACCCATTCATTCTCATACACACACACCCTCAGGCAGGCACCCATGCATTCACTCATACACCCCCAGGCAGACTCCCATTCATACACATACACACACTAAAGGCAGACCCCCTCTCTTTCTTTTGCCAGCAACCTCGGAGCCTCTCTCATTCCTCTGCTGCCACTGTCACTGATGCCGCATGGCTATTGGGGAGGCGCTGATTGCTGCTACTGGCACTGAAGCCCATTCTGCTGCCTCCTTTGTGCAGGCCCCGTGAGTTTCCACTTCCTCCATGTTATCTCGTACATTGTGAGATCCGCATAGAGAAAGTGCTACTCTTGCACATTACCAAAGATTACATGTGCCAATCAGTAAAAAGTAAATTTATTTTATTTTTTTTACCTTTGCTGTCTGATCTTAGCGTTCTAATCTGTTGGTCACAGGCTTTTTTGTTCCATCTTCCCTTTCTTATTTTTTTGCCAATTCCTTTCATATTGTCTTTTTTTTCTATTTCTTTTCTCTCCATCTATCTTCTTCCCTCAAACACAGTCAGGTTCTCATTCTCATATTTTATTATTTTTTATTTTTATTTGTATTTTTCTATACCGGCATTCACGGAGTTCGTATCATGTCGGTTTACATAAAACAGGGGGTGAGAAATACATTATAACGTATATAACTAATAACATAAGAGTATACATTAAAAAGTAAAAACAAGTGCATGGAAGAAAAAGTTACAATAAAACGGGGGTCATTCTAACTGGGATTAGAGTTAGAGGAAAGATAAAAGTTTAACAAGAAGTAAAACATTGTAATGATTGGTAGATAGTGACTGTTTCAGTTTAATAGGAAATGTTCAGTAATGCTGCATTTGATGGTAGTAAATCTTTAAATCGTTAAATTGCAGTTTCATATGCTTGCTTTCTCTCTCTCCCACACACACACACACAAGCTCTCACTCTCACATGCTCTCTCTCATACAATCATTCATACACAATCTCTCTCTTGCACATACTGTCTGACTCTCACACACCCAGGCTCTCTCACTCCCACATGCTGTCTTGCTCAAGCACAGGCTCTTACTGTCACATGCTGTCTCTCTCACACACAGGCTCTCACATGCTGTCTCTGCAAACATTCAGGTCTTCATTCCCACACACAGTCTCTCAACTTGGTCTCACACACAGACACACAATCTCTCAACTCATCTCATACACGCACACAATCTCTCAACTCATCTCATACACGCACACAATCTCTCAACTCATCTCATACACGCACACAATCTCTCAACTCATCTCATATACACGCACACAGTCTCTCAACTCATCTCATATACACGCACACAATCTCTCAACTCATCTCATATACACGCACACAATCTCTCAACTCATCTCATATACACGCACACAATCTCTCAACTCATCTCATATACACGCACACAATCTCTCAACTCATCTCATATACACGCACACAATCTCTCAACTCATCTCATATACACGCACACAGTCTCTCAACTCATCTCATATACACGCACACAGTCTCTCAACTCATCTCATATACACGCACACAGTCTCTCAACTCATCTCATATACACGCACACAGTCTCTCAACTCATCTCATACACACATTCTACGGGCCCTCAGCCTCTCCCTTACCTCTGGGCCTCCTCTTCATGGGTCGCTGCAGAATGGGCTCTGCAGCGGCCCTGATCTTCTCGGGCCGATCCTCGGTGGGGACCCTGCTACCGGGCCGCCTCCTCTTCTCAGCCCGCTGCAACAACGCTGCTCCTCTTCTGCACGCGGCTGATGCTCCTCCTCCTTCCTGCCTGCACGGCTCCGGCAACATTTTTCTTCCGGGGCCGCGTGGGCAGGAAGGAGGAGGAGCACCTGCACGTTTCGACGTGACCTTTTTCTTCAGGCCGTGGAGATGAGAGCTCCACCACAGCCCTGCCGATCTTCCTGCTGTGTGTCTCCAGCACAGCATAGCGATGCTTAACTACTCAGCCGCCAGTGGGATGAGGTCCACCGGCGGCCGCATTGGCTCCCTCTGACCTCTCCTCGGTAGACCACTTGCTCCACCCCGTCATGTGCACCGGGCTTGCGCGACACACACTTTGGAAAGCTCTGCCTTACATAAAGCCTCTTTTTTTTTTTAAACCGATGATGGATGCCATTCAGGAATTGATTGATCTGGAATGGGATGCCCCAGAGACAAATTTTAAAGGGGGTCGGATATTGGAAGGCCTGTACCCCCTGGATCTTGTTGTGGGAGAGCATTTGTGTTTTCCCAAAGTGGATGCTCTGGTATGTGCTGTGCTGTGTCTAAGCGGATGACTATCCCCATAGAGGGAGGAGTGACCTTGAAGGATGTGCGTGATAGGACTGAAGCTATTCTTAAGCAAGCCTTTGAGGCAGTGGCAATGAATTTACAGATTTCCTTCTATTGTGCCCTAGTGGCAAATCTTGTCTGCTTCTCTCTCAGGAGGTTGATGAGTCAGGATGGAATTCCAGAGTGGTTATGGAGTCTGCTGCTACCTTTTTAGCAGATGCAGGCTGTGATTTGGTCCAGATCTCGGCCAGAGGAGTGGCTTTGGTGATAGTGGCCAGGCATAAACTCTGGCAAAATTGGTCAGCTGACACAGCTTCCAAAGCCAGTCTTATCAAGATGCCCTTTTAAAGGCTCGCTCTTGTTTTGGAGCGAGTTGGAGAAACTGGCCAGAGAGTGGGGCAAGTCTCTAGTGCCTCAGTTGCCTGAGGATAAGAAACAGTTACATAGCCCCTTTGGTATGAGGAGTCATTTCTGGGGTTCCAGTGTTTTTGTCTCTACAGAGGGATGACCTTTTATTAGACTCTGCCTTTTGGTAGATCTCAGTCCTTTATTCCTCAGCAGCCCAAGAGAGGAGCGGGCTCAAGTGGTGGACCTTCTCTAGCTTCCCAATGAAGGTTTGCCGACCCAGCTTCTGGAGCAGGAAATAGGGGAGCATCTCTCTCTTTTATTGGAGGTGGGTCGAGATCATGTCAGACTAGTGAGTCCTGGAGGTGATACGTGAAGGGTATGTAATGAAATTTTGTAGTATTCCTCAGAATGTTCCCTTGCCACTCTCTGCAGAAGAAGCAGGCAGTGGAGTTCACGCTTCAAAGGCTCTTCAGACTGAGGGCTGTGGTTTCAGTGCCCACGCCCCAAGAAAGTAAGGGGCGATATTCCATTAATTTTGTTGTGCCCAAGAAGAACTCCTTTCCGTCCCATCTTGGCTCTCAGGGTCAGCTGTCACTTGAGGGTGACTCATTTTCGAATGGAAATCTTACTCTGTAATAAAGGTGGTACAGTCGGGGGAATTTATGGCCTCCTTGGATCTGTCAAAGGTTTACCTTCATATTCTCATATGATTGGAACACCAATGCTTTCTACGCTTTGCAGTGTTGGGGTGCCAGTATCAGTTTTGGGTGCTGCCTTTTGGTCTAGCCACTGCTCCCAGAACATTTTCCAAGATTATGGTGGTGGTAGTGGCAGCCTCGCGAAAGGGAGGAATCCTGGTGTACCTGTGTTTGGACTTACCAGCCGCATATGTGGATGCTGGAAAGCCATTGCCTACTCAGGTTAGGGCTCATTCTTCTAGGGCTCAGGCAGTGTCATGCGCGGAGGTTAGTCTGGTGTGTCCCGTCTATATCTGCTGAGCTGTGAATTGGCCTCCTTACACACTTTTTCCAGGTTTTATCATCTGGATGTGCAGGCCCAGGAGTATACATCCTTTGCACGTGTGGTGTTGACTGGACTGCGGGCAGCCTCCCACCCCTATTGGGGAGTAGCTTTGGTACATCCCACTGGTCCTGAGTCCATCTGTCTACAAGCTAGGAAATGGAGAAATTACTGATTTGTTTTCCTTAGTGTAGAGAGGTGGACTGAGCTTCCCGCCCTCGGCTGCCTCATGAATGTGTCAATAGTCGTCCTGTGGGGCTCTGGGTCCCAAGGGTTTACTGGAAAGTGTTCATCCAGCCCCTAGCTTGGCGTACCTAGAATCTTATGTGAGTTCATTGTTTATGGTTGGTTGAGAATAGTTCTGGTTATCAGTTTTTAATCATGTTTTAAATCAAGTTTTTTGCTAGTCTGTCCACAGTGGCTTTTGAAGAGAATACTGGAAGGCTGAGGTCACTGCAGGATTATGTATACTGTGACGTCAGCTTGCTCAGTCTCCATCTGCTGGTAGGGGAGCATAAACCCACTGGTTCTGAGTTCATCTGTCTGCACTAAGGAAAGCAAAATTCAGGTAAGTAATTTCTCCAGTTTTTTCATGGGAAGCTAGTAGCAGAGTCTGTCTGGGAGGCAGCAAGTTCAGTAATTCAGAGTTTTATTGAAAATGGAAGCACTCATGTAACAAATATGTCTGGTAGGACATGCAGCCCTCATGTTGACTGATTCAGTGTGGCAGGTTGATGGAAGGGTACTGTCCAAAAAGGCAGTGGGAGCCAAGGAGGTTAGGGCATCGGTCTTGCTAGAACTGGTAACTATTTAGATTACAATAGCAAAGAATACCAGTGCACCCAAAATTTTAATCAGTTCACCAAGAACCTGTGAAATTAGTGACCTTCATAATAGGCTTCATCGTATAGCATGATTTCACTTTCACACGCCGCCTCATATTTAATCATTGGTCCGTAAAAATACATTTTTTGTTTGTTTTTTAGTTTGCAAATTATCCCATAATGTGCCACATGTCTAGTGGTCCTTAAAATCACAATTCAAAATTTGCTCCGTTACTTATCTTAACAAATTGAAGCCAATGAGTCCGAGTTGAATTCTTCTCAGGTGTTTTGCATTCAGAACATAGCTGACCGGGTCTTCTACCCCATCGGCCATTTTAGTTGTAAAGGCTTTGTTAAACTAATACCAGTTCCTTATCACGTCTGCCTTATTGATTGACAGTTCAGCCCTTTAAATATGCGTTAAAATGACAGTCTTTCCGCTGATACCAGAAATGAACGCCATTATGCCACCATGTTCAAGTTGAGTAACAGATCATCGAAAGTAAATACTAGGATTTTGGGCTAAAGAATGAATGTTTTGCCAGCATCTGCTTTCTTTAATAAGGTTATTTGAAAAAAGTTTTAGGTTATATTGAACCTTTTTTATTGCAGTACTTGAGCCCTTGAAAAAGGATCATTTTACATCCGAAATACGGTCCTGTGTATAAAGGGCAGAGCTACCGGGTAGAGTTCAACTCAGACTCATTGACTTCAGTTTGCTAAGATAAGTAACGGAGCAAATTTTGAATTGCGATTTTAAGGAGCACAAGACATGTGGCACATTATGGGATAATTTGCAAACTAAAAAACAAACAAAATGTACTTCTACTGACCAATGATTAAATATAAGGCGGAGTGTGAAAGTGAAATCATGCTATACGATGAAGCCTATTATGAAGGTCACTAATTTCACAGGTTCTTGATGAACTGATTAAAATTTTGGGCTCACTGGTATTCTTTGCTATTGTGAGTTAGTATTTACCAACGGTCCATTATAAGTATAAGTGATTCAAAGTCTGTGGTTTTAGCAGTGAACTATTTAGATTATACAGAACTTTTTGGTTATACATGGGATTGGAGGTGTGAGCTAAATGGGAGTTTTTAGATCCTCAACTACCTAAGAGTAGAATGCAAAGGAAGAAAATGACAAACACTGTCTTGGACAGGGAATGATATTCTGCAAGTGGTTACGCTCAATGGTTTGGCAGTCTGGACAGGAGTAATTGGGCAGACTGGTTGGACACTTGGTGTTTGTACTGTAATTTATTGTGTATTTGCATATGGTGCTACTTAGTGGAGAAAGAATGTTTTACTGCTTGGAAAGCAGGGTGGTAGGTCAGGATGAAGATGCAGTGGCAGTGGGTGATATTCCAGCTTGCACTCATTTTAAGTCTTTTATCTTTACTTTACCTTAGTGACTTTACCCTAATTAAGGAGTCTTATTATAAATCACATTTTGTTTTTCTATGTAATCAGAAAAATGCCATTCTTAGTGAGTTGCAAATTGAAAGTTTTGACTGTGCCTATCTTTAAAAAAAATTTACCGTGCACTCACCTTTGACAAGATAACAGTGGAAATAGAATAGATGTAAGCAGAGGGGATAAGTTATTTTTCTGAAGCTTAATAACATAAGTGTGTGTTTGGGGTTTTTCTTTTTTGGGGGTTCATTTTTTAGTTTTGTACCTACCACTCTGAAGTTTTTGTATAATCATTGCATTCTTTGATTGTAAAAATAGATTTTTAGGTGAATATCTTTTGAGTATTTTCTCATTTAGAGCCAAGGCTTTCAGCATAAATTGGGGGGATATTTGATTTAGTATATTTATAACATGGAGTTTTTTTTCTTTTTTTAATGTAGCAATGCTTAAAGTGGTGTCTTCAGTACTACAGTTTGGAAATGTTGTCTTCAAGAAAGAACGGAACACAGATCAGGCCTCCATGCCAGAGAACACAGGTAAACTATAATTTAGCAGTTTGATACGTATTGTGGGGAGGAGGGGTTCCCTTGTCTCCAAACCATAATTGGTGTCTCAAAGAAGGCATCAATGACAAATTACTTTTGCTTACACAAGCTGCTTACTCTGCAGCATACAAAATGCCAAATTTCCTGTCAAAATTCTCTGCCACCTGCTAGGGCAGTGATGGCGAGCTCCAATCCTTGAGTGCCACAAACAGGCCAGGTTTTCAAGATATCCAATGAATATGCATGAGAGATTTGCATGCACTGCCTCCATTGTATGCAAATCTTTCTCATGCATATTCATTGTAGATAATCTTGAAAACCTGTCCTGCTTGTGGCACTTGAGGACTGGAGTTCACCATCACTGCCAGGTCACACGTAATGCTGAACACTAGTTTCAAGGAACTGAAAAATATTTTTTTGGATTCTTAAAACACAAACGCCTCTCATAAAACCAGAAAGATAAAATTGTTTTCAGTGTGCAGAAATTATCAGCACAATCTCCTTTTGCCTCCATAAATTTTGAGCCATCAGTGTAGTTTTGATGCAAGCATATTTGTTCATTGCCTGCAACAATGTGTAAAGGGAACAATATTCAAATTGTTTTCTTTGGTTCTGGGCGAAGTGGTATTTGCCAGTGATAACATTTCTATAGTCGAGCACAATTCTCTAAGCTAAGGGAAATAGCTAACCTGAAAAAAAAAGTAGTGTATAGAAATTTTTGGTCCACAAAGTGATGTGATAGAGAATTCTCTGCATTGAAGTGCAAGCAATATCCCATGACATTTGTTGGGTTTAATATAAAAGGAAAAAAAGAGTTCTAAGATTTTAATCTATTATGGCAGGATTGCTCTTCAGATTGCATTGGTATATTGTAGCTAATTTACAGCTGTAGATTGCTAAGGGGCAGTCCGTGGATACATAGACCGTTCCTTTACAGTAATCAGCCCACAACTACCCATAGAATCTGTTCTCTCAAATAACTGTTCATTTATCATTCTGTATCATTACACTTCTACATTGATGAATTATCCATTATATGTGGATATCATTGGAAGATACCAAACTGTCCTCTCTTAGCTAGTAGAGTTTTTGTTCTGCTGAGCATGTGTGAGAATTTCCGCTCAGGCGTTGCCTCATGAGCCCCCTCAGTCTTTTTTTTTTTTTTGTTTAAGCAAGGATGTGAACGCATATCTTATTACTTTGAAAATCTTTAACTTTTTTCTTTAAAGTTGCTTTTCTTCTTCAGCAGTCCCCAAATAGCACTATTTAGTGCCACCAAAACAAAAGGATTAAGAACATTTATGCTCCTCACTATGTCTGGTAGGAAGAAATCCACCATGAGTGGGTTTAAGGTCTGCATTTGTGGTAGAAAAATATCCATTACTAATAGACATGAACTCGGCTACCGCTGCTTCAGACCGGATTGCAACCAGACCAACTGCTACCATTGTAGAGACGTGTCTCTGCGTACCCAGAAAATGAGGGCCTGGAAAATGGAGAACCTGTGCAAATCTCTTGGAAGTCAGTCTGTCCTTTGCCTGGAGTGCAACTTGTGCTGCCTTCCCAGGATTTGAGTGGAGCAGAGCGCCTCAAAAATATCTCCCCCATTGGTTAAATAAGCGGAATCCTTGGGGGTTGAGTAAGTGGCATGTGTGTAAGAAGAGTGAAATGCATCTGGCCTCAATACTTTTACCATAAGAGCAAGTTGCTCCATTGATGCATTGTGCTGCAGTGCTTTCAGTGCAGCTGTATGCAGGCCAGCATAGAACTTTGGGGTCAGAAGGGGATATGATACCCCTTCCCACACCAATTAGAACCCTTAACATTGATGGAAAAAGGGCTGTGGCTTGAGATATCACATCCCATTTGTTCACTTGTAACTCACATCTAATCGTCCACCAGTTCTTCTTTTGCAGAGGCCAGAAGATGTACAAGATACCATTTTGGTAACGGAAGAAGATATTCTACCACCTACATCAGGACAAAAGGTGTTGTCAGCCCCTTGGCCAGATAGTGGGCTTGGTGAAGGATTTCTTTTCCTTTTTTGAAGGCTAAGGGTAAAGAGAGTACCTTCCAAACTCTCTAGGATATCAAATTTTACTCAGTCGTCTGGATCCCCAGTTCATGGGATATGCTATCAGAAACCCTGCGTGGTGACTCTAGTTCTCTTGAAGCAAAGTCCAGCCAGTCAGAGGAGGTACACCAGTATACCTTTCTGAGATGACCAAGGACCCATCCTCAGTGGACCACCATCATTAGTGTCCTGTATCAGGGTTCTTCACCTTCAGGATCTAATGGTGATTTGGAAATCCCCTGATCCTCCAGAATATTTGTCTCCATCAGAAGAACTTTCCTACTCCAGTTTTTTGGGCAAATTGGGTAAAGCATTTGGAGTTGATATACACAAGGATAAACATCCCCGCACAAAGGTCTTTGGTCTCTTCCAAATTCTGAACACACCGGCAGAACCAGTAGCTATCCCAATCCATAATATCTCGCAAGAACTGCAGATGAGAATGTAGGCGAACCTTATTTCTTGAGCCCCAGTTGCAAGGAAGCTAGATCTGTTAGAGTGCAAAGTTCTCCATGGTTTGGGATGGTGTACATAACATAAGAGATGCCATACTGAGCCAGACAGTGGACCGATCCTAGTCCAAGTACCTGGCTAGTACCCAAAAATTAAAAAGACACTGAAGCCGCTAATGCTGATAACAAAGCAGTGGCTATTCCTTATTAATTAATAGTTTATGGATTTCTCCTCCAGGAACTAATCCAAACCTTTTTTAAACCCTGCTACTCTAACTACCTTAACCACATCCTCTGGCAATGAATTCCAGAGCTTAACTGTGTGTTGAGTGCGAGAATTTTCTCTGATTTGTTTTAAATGTGCTACTTACTAACTTCATGGAATGCCCCGTAGTCCTTCTATTATCTGAAAGAGTAAATAACCAATTCACATTTACCCATTCAAGTCCTTTAATGATTTTGAAGACCTCTGTCATATCCCCCCAAGCTGTTTCTAGTCCAAGCTGAACAGCCCTAACCTCTTTAGCCTATCCTCATAGGGGAGCCTTGCCATGCTCTTCATAATTTTGGTCTCCTTTCTCTGTACTTTCTCCAATGTAATTATATCTTTTTTGAGATGTGGCTGCCAGAATTGCACACAGTATTCAAGGTGCGGCCTCACCATGGAGCGATACAAAGGCATTATGACATGAACAGTTTTATTCACCATTCCCTTCCTATTAATTCCTTATTTTTGCTTTTTATTGGTCACCGCAGCACAATGAGCCAACAATTTGAAAGTATTATCCAGTATGACACCTACCTCTCTTTTCTGGGTGGTAGCTTCCAATATGGAAGCTATCGTGTAACTACAACAAGGGTTATTTTTCCCTTTATGCACTACTTTTCACTTGTCCTCATTAAATGTCATCTGCCATTTGGATACTCAATCTTCTAGTTTCAGAAGGTCATCCTGCAATTTATCACAATGTGCTTGAAATTTAACTACTCTGAATAATTTTGTCATCTGCAAACTCGATCACCTCACTCGTCATACCCCTTTCCAGATCATTTATAAATATATTAAAAAGCACCAGTCCAAGTACACAGATCCCTGAGGCACTCCACTGTTTACCTTTTTTCCATTGTGAAAACAGGCCACTTAATTCTGTTTCCTGTCTTTTAACCAGTTTGTGCAATCCATAAAAGGACATCGCCTCCTATCCCATGACTTTATAGTCTTCTTAGAGGTCTCTTATGAGGAACTTTGTCAGATGCCTTCTGAAAATCCAAATACACCATATCTACTGGTGCACCTTTATCCACATGTTTATTCACCCCTTGAAAAAAAATGTAATTACCCTGTTAATCAATTATGGTAGAATCTGTTCTTAAGAGCACAGGAAGCAAGGATATTAATACTGCACTAGGGAAAGATACTCTGTTACTGGACAATTTTGGTAAAAATATGTTTCAAAGCTCCATGCTTAATGCACGGATCTTCACACACCAATTCTACATGGTTTAATACAAAAATTGTGTACCAAACTCAAACTGTTTCTTCCACCTGATGAATGTAGAATTTCATACCTTCAGCTGCTCTTAAATGCATAAGAATCTATATGCCATCTCATTCTATCCATCTACGAGGTGATCAATACAGCATGCACCTCAGCAGCATCCATTGGGGCATGCAGAAGTGCTTGGTTGAGACCAGTAGCCTACACAATGATGTCCACAAGTTAGCAGATGTCCCGTTCCTAGGTAATCATCTTTTCAGAGAAACATCTGAAAGGAACAGAATGTGGCTGACCCATCCCTGTTTATTGGACAAGAGCAATAGCCTTCTGTAAGGTGCACATTCTAAGCTTTTATGTTTGAAAAACGTTATTGAAAGTATATAAAAAGAAACCTTCATACAAAGTATAGCCAAACTAACAATCCCACCTTCATATCACAGGCACACCAAGTAGAGAGCATTTGGAATGAAGTAGCTGATACATTATCTAGTTCAGCACAGCCATCCTAGGAAGAAGCACCTTGAAGTCTCAAACGTCATTGCAGATCTTCCAGCAGATACCCAATAAAGGGAGACTAAATCTGAGAGAGAGGGCATAGTCTTTCAAAGATTGGGTAGATGCAGCACAAAATTCCAGATGTACCTGATCAAGCATGTGAACAACAATATGTACATTTTAGATAATACTTTCCCCATTTTATCGGCACTCTGACATATGGATTTGAACATGGATATAATGTTTCATAAGAACATAAGAAAATGCCATACTGGGTCAGACCAAGGGTCCATCAAGCCCAGCATCCTGTTTCCAACAGTGGCCAATCCAGGCCATAAGAACCTGGCAAGTACCCAAAAACTAAGTCTATTCCATGTAACCATTGCTAATGGCAGTGGCTATTCTCTAAGTGAACTTAATAGCAGGTAATGGACTTCTCCTCCAAGAACCTATCCAATCCTTTTTTAAACACAGCTATACTAACTGCACTAACCACATCCTCTGGCAACAAATTCCAGAGTTTAATTGTGCGTTGAGTAAAAAAAGAACTTTCTCTGATTAGTTTTAAATGTGCCCCATGCTAACTTCATGGAGTGCCCCCTAGTCTTTCTACTATCCGAAAGAGTAAATAACCGATTCACATCTACCCGTTCTAGACATCTCATGATTTTAAACACCTCTATCATATCCCCCCTCAGTCGTCTCTTCTCCAAGCTGAAAAGTCCTAACCTCTTTAGTCTTTCCTCATAGGGGAGTTGTTCCATTCCCCTTATTTTGGTAACCCTTCTCTGTACCTTCTCCATCGCAATTATATCTTTTTTGAGATGCGGCGACCAGAATTGTACACAATATTCAAGGTGCGGTCTCACCATGGAGCGATACAGAGGCATTATGACATTTTCCGTTTTATTCACCATTCCCTTTCTAATAATTCCCAACATTCTGTTTGCTTTTTTGACTGCCACAGCACACTGTACCAACGATTTCAATGTGTTATCCACTTTGACACCTAGATCTCTTTCTTGGGTTGTAGCACCTAATATGGAACCCAACATTTTGTAATTATAGCATGGGTTATTTTTCCCTATATGCATCACCTTGCACTTATCCACATTAAATTTCATCTGCCATTTGGATGCCCAATTTTCCAGTCTCACAAGGTCTTCCTGCAATTTATCACAATCTGCTTGTGATTTAACTACTCTGAACAATTTTGTGTCATCTACAAATTTGATTATCTCACTCGTCGTATTTCTTTCCAGATCATTTATAAATATATTGAAAAGTAAGGGTCCCAATACAGATCCCTGAGGCACTCCACTGTCCACTCCCTTCCACTGAGAAAATTGCCCATTTAATCCTACTCTCTATTTCCTGTCTTTTAGCCAGTTTGCAATCCAGGAAAGACATCGCCACCTATCCCATGACTTTTTACTTTTCCTAGAAGCCTCTCATGAGGAACTTTGTCAAACGCCTTCTGAAAATCCAAGTATACTATATCTACCGGTTCACCTTTATCCACATGTTTATTAACTCCTTCAAAAAAGTGAAGCAGATTTGTGAGGCAAAACTTGCCCTGGGTAAAGCCATGCTGACTTTGTTCCATTAAACCATGCCTTTCTATATGTTCTGTGATTTTGATATTTAGAACACTTTCCACTATTTTTCCTGGCACTGAAGTCAGGCTAACCGGTCTGTAGTTTCCCGGATCGCCCCTGGAGCCCTTTTTAAATATTGGGGTTACATTTGCTATCCTCCTGTCTTCAGGTACAATGGATGATTTTAATGATAAGTTACAAATTTTTACTAATAGGTCTGAAATTTCATTTTTTAGTTCCTTCAGAACTCTGGGGTGTATACCATCCGGTCCAGGTGATTTACTACTCTTCAGTTTGTCAATCAGGCCTACCACATCTTCTAGGTCCACCGTGATTTGATTCAGTCCATCTGAATCATTACCCATGAAAACCTTCTCCATTACGGGTACCTCCCCAACATCCTCTTCAGTAAACACCGAAGCAAAGAAATCATTTAATCTCTCCGCGATGGCCTTATCCTCTCTAAATGCCCCTTTAACCCCTCGATCATCTAACGGTCCAACTGATTCCCTCACAGGCTTTCTGCTTCGGATATATTTAAAAAGTTTTTACTGTGAGTTTTTGCCTCTGTAGCCAACTTCTTTTCAAATTCTCTAAGCCTGTCTTATCAATGTCTTACATTTAACTTGCCAATGTTTATGCTTTATCCTATTTTCTTCTGTTGGATCCTTCTTCCAATTTTTGAATGAAGATCTTTTGGCTAAAATAGCTTCTTTCACTCCCCTTTTAACCATGCCGGTAATTGTTTTGCCTTCTTTCCACCTTTCTTAATGTGTGGAATACATCTGGACTGTGCTTCTAGAATGGTATTTTTTAACAATGACCACGCCTCTTGGACATTTTTTACTTTTGTAGCTGCTCCTTTCAGTTTTTTTTCTAACAATTTTTCTCATTTTATCAAAGTTTCCCTTTTGAAAGTTTAGCACGAGAGCCTTGGATTTGCACACTGTTCCTTTTCCAGTCATTAAATCAAATTTGATCATATTATGATCACTATTGCCAAGCAGCCCCACCACCGTTACCTCTCTCACCAAGTCCTGTGCTCCACTGAGAATTAGATCTGAAATTGCTCCCTCTCTCGTCTGTTCCTGAACCAATTGCTCCATAAAGCTATCATTTATTCCATCCAGGAACGTTATTTCTCTAGCGTGACCCGATGATACATTTACCCAGTCTATATTGGGGTAATTGAAGTCTCCCATTATTACTGCACTACCAATTTGGTTAGTTTCAAATTAGCAATGACAGTTGAATTTTGCAGGAAGTGCCTAGCTAGAGTATAAGCATATATATAGCTTCATATGGGAGATCATAAGTTCGTTGTAAGTCCGTAAAATCTAGAAATCCTTGTGGTCCCCATAAATGTGCGAACTTGGTTATCCCCTTCCGCTTCCATAGCTGGAACAAAGTGGAATCCACGCCAGGGACGAAGGACATATTATATAATGAAGAACCATAATAGTAGATCCTGTCACCTACCAGAGTAGATCTCCAAGATTTCCAGAGTTATAACATGGAGGCCACTGAGAGAGAAATCATTTCCAAGGCTCTTCACATCTGTCTGGGTTGCTATAACATGGTGTTCAAGGGCATTAGTCCAACCAAGGATTGTTCTAGGCTGACCCAGGATGCTGGGGAAGCAGTTTTATGCCAGTCTATAATGCCACACAGACGGGCAGCAGCATAGTACCATATGAGGTTGGGGACTTCCAAGCCCTCCCTGTCCTTTAGAGCAATTTTAGGTAGTTCCCCTGCCAGATAAATCTCATTATCCACTTTTGCCAGCTCTTGAGATAGAGATTGAGATAAGAAGGGTTTGGAAGAGAGAGAGAGTTCTAGGTAGCACATTCATTTTAATTGATGCTATCCTGCCTCCTCTTTATCTCCCCTCTATCCTCTCCACCCCCTACCATCCTCCTTATAGCCACTCCCCCCTTACTTTTTCACTTGTAAATATTCCCCTGTAAATTATATACCATTCTAGTTATTCCTAGTATTAATATTTTATTACTTCATTCCATAGTTATGCACCTATGTTAACCATATGTATCTATCTTAGCTTATGTTATACACCGTTCCATGTAAACATTCTTATCTTACTGTTCCATGTAAACCGATACGATGTGCAAATGATTATCGGTATAAAAAAGCCTTAAATACATAAATAATGAGGAACTTTGTCAAACGTCTTCTGAAAATCCAAATACACTACATTTACTGGTTCACCTTTATCTAGATGTTTAACTCCTTCAAAAAAAAGTGAAGCAGATTTGTGAGGCAAGACTTGCCTTGGGTAAAGCCACGCTGACTTTGTTCCATTAAACCGTGTCTTTATATATGTTCTGTGGTTTTGATATTTAGAACACTTTCCACTATTTTTCCTGGCATTGAAGTCAGGCTAACTGGTCTGTAGTTTCCTGGATCGCCCCTGGAGCCCTTTTTAAATATTGGGGTTACATTAGCCACCCTTCAGGTACTATGGATGATTTTAATGATAGGTTACAAATTTTTACTAATAGATCTGAAATTTCATTTTTGAGTTCCTTCAGAACCCTGGGGTGTATACCATCCGGTCCAGGTGATTTACTACTCTTTAGTTTGTCAGTCAGGCCTACCACATCTTCTAGGTTCACTGTGATTTGGCTCAGTCCATCTGAATATTTATCTATGAAAACCTTCTCTGGAACGGATATCTCCGCAACATCCTCTTCATTAAACACTGAAGCAAAGAACACGTAGAAAGACATGATTTAATGGAACAAAGTCAGCATGGCTTTACCCAAGGCAAGTCTTGCCTCAAAAATCTGCTTCACTTTTTTGAAGGGGTTAGTAAACATGTCGATAAAGGTGATCTAGGCGCCATAGTGGATAACACATTGAAATTGTCGGTTCAGTGTGCTGCGGCAGTCAAAAAAGCAAACAATGTTGGGAATTATTAGAAAGGGAATGGTGAATAAAACAGAAAATTTCATAATGCCTCTGTAGTGCTCCTTGAATACTGTGTACATTTCTGGTCGCCGCATCTCAAAAAAGATATAGTTGCGATGGAGAAGGTACAGAGAAGGGTGACCAAAATGATAAAGGGGATGGAACAGCTCCCCTATGTGGAAAGACTAAAGAGGTTAGGAGTGTTCAGCTTGGAGAAGACGGCTGAGGGGGGATATGATAGAGGTGTTTAAAATCATGAGAGGTCTGTGTGAATCTGTTATTTAGTCTTTCGGATAATAGAAGGACTAGGGGGCACTCCATGAAGTTTGCATGTGGCACATTTAAAACTAATCGGAGAAAGTTCTTTTCACTCAATGCACAATTAAACTCTGGAATTTGTTGCCAGCGGATGTGGTTAGTGTGGCTGGTTTTAAAAAAGGTTTGGATAAGTTCTTTGAGGAGAAGTTCATTACTTGCTATTAATCAATTTGACTTAGAAAATAGCCATTGCTGCTATTAGCATCAGTAGCATGGGATAGACTTCATTTTTGGGTACTTGCCAGATTCTTATGGCCTGGATTGGCCACTGTTGGAAATAGGATGCTGGGCTTGCTGTACCCTTGGTCTGACCCAGTATGGCATGTTCTTATGTTCTTATATTCCAAATTTTGTAGGGGTGCCTTAGGTAGGTCTAAGGAATCCAAAAAAGACCTAATTGCTGTTGGGTCTGCATTATCATGAGCACTATAAAGCTTGGTGAATGTTGTACAAATGCTTTCTCTCTATCAACAAAGGAGTATTGTAGTCTGCACCCCCTCCTCAACCTTAATAGAGGCAATGATAGTACCTCCTTCTTGTTTCCTAATAGCTCTTGCCAGAAATGCCCCAGCCCGATTCCCATGCTTATATTTTAAATGGGTAAATTTTTTATTTTATTTATTTTGTGGATAGCAGGCTTTGTCTGTATTTCTCATTTTAAATTTTAACAAATTCAAAAGATTCTGTACTTTCATCACAATCAGATTTTCAACCTAGCAACAAGACATTTAAATTAAATTCACACTACATTTCTTATGCAATTTGTTATATTACAGTAAGGAAAAATTAAATCATAAAGTAGGACATTTTAGAAGACTATAATAGGAAATACTTCTAAACAGTATGGCATTACATTGGATTTTAAACCGGAATCTTTTACATTTTACCCACATCCTAACTGGCTACCGGGGAAGAGGTGGATGGCTTACGGGCCAATACAAATTGCTGTAATTGATCTGGCTGGAAAAAAAAAAGGTTTCATCACTTCTTTTTAATAGACATCTACAAGGATACCTTAATGTGAAAGTAAATCCTAAAGATATAACTTCTTGTCTAAAAACCAGAAATTCTCTTCTTTTTTTGTGTAATTTGAGATAGATCTGGATAAATTCTTATCGCTTGGTCATAGAAAACAACTGGAAACTTTCTGAGGAAACTTCTCATAACATCATTCACATCTCTAGTTGAAACAAATGAAACTAATTAGGGTTTTCCTATCTAGTACTTCTAAATTAGAACTTTCCAAAAAATGTGTTAAATTATTCAAAATAGGTAAACCCAAAGTGTCTCCTGAATTTGTAGCCCTTTTATTTAAAAAATGACGAGTTTATTGATGGGATTTTATCTTCAGGAAAATCCAGGGCTTCTCTTAGGAAACATTTAAGAGTAGTATATGAGATTTCTCCAACAATTTGAGGAAAATTTAGAATCCGCAAGTTTAACTGGCGAGTATTATTTTCTAGAATCTCCATTCTTCTAGATGAAGCAAGTTGGTCTTTGATAATAACTGCATTTGCCTTTTGAGCCACTTGAACTTTATTTTCTATCTCAGCAACTTTATTAACGAGAGCTGAGGTAGTTTGCTGTAAGTCTGAGATCTTCTGTTGAGTATTATAAGCGATTGAAACTACTTTGCTTTCAAGACGCTTAAGGGAACTGCGAAAGCTCGCCACCAAGTCCCAGAGAGCTTCTAGGGTGACTGCCTCAGGTTTTGGGGTTGCAGCCAAGACTCACCCTGAATGCAGGCAGGCGGTATCTCCTGGTGTCCTTCCGTACGGTTTACAGCTTTTCCACTCCCTGAATAAACCTTAGGTCGGACTATCAGGTTACTTCCCCCGCCGCCGTTCGTCTCCGCTTCGGCACTGGAGGAACTATCCACATCCTGCAAACTGCTGGCAGATGCTCCCTCGACCTCTGTCGCAGTTACTGCGCCAGTGGCCTGCGACTGTAGCGCATCCCCACCGGGGTCACACTGCACAGCAGACTGTCGTTGGTCTGGGCTGAGGGATGTCTCTTCCACGAGAGGCTCCCACTCTCCTGAACTGGGACCTCTATCGGACTTGCAGACTCCCTCAAAACCATCCGGTTGGGATAAAAACCGCAAGATTTCCAGCTGTGTCAGGGAAGGTAGGGGTTCAGAGGGAAAACCCTCACTTTCCCTTTCTTTTTGGTGGCATATCGATAGTAGTTCCAGGAAAACCTCTCAACGAAATCACAGCGGGCGATCAGCGTTCCCTCTATGCCACCATCTTGTCCTTATGACCGGATAAATGGGTAAATTTAAGTGCCCATTCTATTTCCCGGTTTCTAAAGATTTAATTTCTTCTCTGAGCTTATCCAACTCATGTAGAGTTTTAAGTGAACAATTCTTTTTGTTTGACCTCCAGCTCTTTGATTTTGACTTCTAACTTACTCTGCGAGACCATACATTTTTTGTGTAAAGAGCTAGAGTATGCAACAATTTGCCCCTTAGGCTTTCAGGATTTCCCATCATAGGGTTGGGTCATATTCTGCTTCTGGGTGAAATTCTGTATGGTCTGCAATTGCTTTAACAATCATCTCCTTAGAGCACTTCCCCAGGTAAGGGCTTGTTGAGACACCAACATTGGAGCGAGCCCCAACCAAGTCCAATGAGAGCCAGAGGGAATGAAGAACCGATAAAGTGCTAGAGAGTGTATCCATTTTTTATAGACCAGTGATCAGGTCAGCAGAGCAGAGGAAATAATCTATACTACTGTAGGATTTATGCCTATGTGAATGAGTGTAATCATGTCCAGAGGTATTATGAATTCTCTATACATCTACCAATTTGAAGGTATCAGTGAGTGACTTATATCCAGGGTTCTCGGAGGGTGCTCCCCGTAGACTGGCTGACTTCGCGAGTTTGGACAGTAATTCCAGTCACACCCTACAATCAGTGTAGTAGTACCAAGGGCAATTAATCTGTCTCAAGTCATTAAAGAATTCTGTATCAGGAGAGTTAGGGCCATACACATTAACATGAAAGAGTTGATTAACGATACAGCACAAAATAATCTATCATCTGGGTCAAGTATGGACTGTCACCACAGGTAGTAAACACTTATCCATGAGCACACCAATACACAGACTCCTTGAATTGTACGAAGCAGAGTACAGCTGCCCCACTCCGCCAGAATGCATTTTCCTATGCTCTGCAAGGGATAGGTGGGTTTCTTGCAGTAGAATACATTTAGCTTTATTCGTTTTAGCATGCTGAGGGGAATTGATGTCTTGTACATTTGCGACGGACTGCAACAGCGATCCGGACTGCAACAGCGGACTGCAACAGCGATCACAGGTCCCCGGAGCAGATAGGCGCTGGGAGAGAGGCCCGCGCAGCCGGCGCTTGAGCCCATCGGGGTAAGGCCTTAAATCTCGCCCTACCTCCGTGGGCCCCTGCTCCGGCCACGGGGAAGCGTACCACCTACCTCCTCCTCCGGATTCTTCTTGGGGTCGCAGCGATCCGGCTGCCTCGCCGCTCTCCGCCCACCGCCACAGGAAGCCACAAGAAGGGCCCTCCCGCACGAAAGACGGACCGACGCCGCCCCAGTCGCGCTGGTGACCTCAGCACCACGCGACCGCGCCAAATTTAAAGAGCCGGCTCGACTTCTGCCGCCCTTTTTGCGACGGACTGCAACAGCGATCACAGGTCCCCGGAGCAGATAGGCGCTGGGAGAGAGGCCCGCGCAGCCGGCGCTTGAGCCCATCGGGGTAAGGCCTTAAATCTCGCCCTACCTCCATGGGCCCCTGCTCCGGCCACGGGGAAGCGTACCACCTACCTCCTCCTCCGGATTCTTCTTGGGGTCGCAGCAATCCGGCTGCCTCGCCGCTCTCCGCCCACCGCCACAGGAAGCCACAAGAAGGGCCCTCCCGCACGAAAGACGGACCGACGCCTCCCCAGTCGCGCTGGTGACCTCAGCACCACGCGACCGCGCCAAATTTAAAGAGCCGGCTCGACTTCTGCCGCCCTCTTTGCAACGGTTCTTCCTCAACCAATCCCGGAGAAGCACACGAGATTTAATCCCGGACATCTGAGGCGCCGAGCGTCGCGCGCCAAAGGCGCGCGACAAAGGGGCCCACCCCTTTGTGCGCCCCTTCATGCAGCCCCTGAGAGCCCCGGAATCCTCGTCCACTAACTGGAAGCCGGCTGAATAGCTGCTAAAATCCACCAAGATTTCCAAGCGTATCAGAACCAGGTCCGTCTACACATTCAAGGTCAGCCATCTAACGCTCAAACGCTCTCCCTCTCAAACAACAATTCAGGACGACATATACAGAGGCAAACAGCTGTACCGGTGAAACACACTGACAACTCTGCAGGACTCCAGCAGCCTCTCAACAACGCTAAACAAAGACAATCAAACTTCACAAACGACTACACACTCCAACAACCACCCAGGAACCCAGCACTCACCCAGCATCCACGCCAGGACTCCAGCATCCACCACCAGGACTCCAGCATCCACCCAGCAGCCACTCCAGGACTCCAGCATCCACTCAACGCCACTCCACTCAACAACTCCACTCAAACAAACACAGCATCCTCTATAACAACACCCACATTTAAAATGGACCTAGCCTCTAAAATGCATCCAACATTTGCAATCCCAATCATACCTCACTATTTCTCACAGAAAAGAAATCCAACCAGACAAGCAAACCTTCGCAACCTTAAAACACTCACACCAATCCTAATAGCTCCGATAACCCAACTACTAGGCCTCTCCCTATTCACCTTATCACTATTCAATGCGCAATCTATAACCAAAAAATCACTATTCCTCAACGACTACCTCACTGACGATAAACCAGATATTTGCGCAATAACTGAAACATGGTTGAAACCCTCAGATACTGCAATATTAAACCAACTACCGACGCTAACCTACGACATCTTCTCCCTGCCTAGACTGAAAAAGAGGGGAGGAGGAATCCTACTTGCAACTAAAAAAGACCTCAAATTCTCACAACATCCGATCCACTCCGATACCAAACTTGAAATTGGATTCTTCACATCACACCAACTTCAAATACTTCTCATCTACGCCCCCCCCAGGACTCTTAGAAGCCGACATCTCACCCATCATCGAAATAACCACAACCTTCCTAAACCTGGACGCCCCAGCAATAATACTAGGAGATTTCAATCTCCACATGGATAACCCAGCTCTCTCAACTAGCTGCCAAACTCTCCTTCTAGCATTCTCAGCGATGGGCTTTACCCAAATAGTCAATAACCCGACACATAAAGCAGGACATACGTTGGACCTGATCTTTATCAACAAAGGCATAAAATCGTCTTCCCCACCAAAAAATACGAAGATACCCTGGTCGGATCACTCCCTGATTTCTACCTCATTCGCATTGGAAAAATCTACTGCTCCTCATCCACCTACTCCCTCCTTTAATTACAGGAAACCTTGTCACCCCGACGACCTCACCAATCAGCTGACCAAACACCTTCCCGCTATTGTTCTCACCGATCCCAATACGGCCTTACGATCATGGAACTCCATCACAGAATCCATAGCCAATAAGCTCTGCCCTCTAACAACAAAAAAATCCCACCCAGACGCCTCCAAAAAACAACCATGGTTCACCGACGATCTTAGAAGGCTAAAACAAAAATTAAGACAAATGGAATCCAACTGGCGGAAAAGTCCTACTGCTAGCACACTCTCAGCCTACAAACGCACGCTACAACAATACAAGGCCAGCACCTCCAAATCAAAAAGAGACTTTTTTGCCTCCAAAATCCACAACTTAGTCTTTGATGCGAAAGCTCTATTCTCCTATGTTTCCTCCCTAACCCAAGTACCCTCACCAGAATGCCCTAGTAACCAAGCTCAAGCTAAAGCAGATGAACTCGCCATCTTCTTTCAAAACAAAATCACAAATCTTCTTACTCAACTTCCCTCCAATATCATCCCTCTAACTCCAGCCCTAATGCCTCACATCAAAAACATTCATCTTGAAATGTTTGAACCCACTTCGTCTTCCGAAATCCAAACCATCCTTAAAAGAATGAAACCATCTTCGCACCCAGCGGACCATATTCCCTCAAAACTTCTCCTCTCAATACCAGACACCATATCCAAAACATTAGCAGACATCATCAACTGCTCGCTATCCCAAGGTTCCTTCCCAGAAGACCTCAAACAAGCCTCACTCAAACCTCTTTTAAAAAAAACCCAACCTGGACCTAAAAGACCCCAACAACTACCGTCCAATAGCTAATCTCCCTATCATAGCTAAGATTATGGAAAGGCTTGTGAACGCCCAACTATCGGACTTCATCGAAGACAACAAAATTCTATCCGCCTCACAGCATGGATTCCGCAAAAATAGGGGCACAGAATCCCTACTTACCTCCCTAACAGACCTACTCATCTTAGGTACAGACAAAGGTCAATCCTTTCTATTGATCCTTTTGGACCTCTCAGCAGCTTTCGATACCGTAAATCACGCTATCCTCATCAAACTGCTAGCTGCGATAGGAATCTCTGGTTTAGCGCTCTCCTGGTTCAAATCGTTCCTAACCAAACAGAGGCTACAAGGTAAAAATCCAGAATAAAGAATCATCACGCCACGACTCGACCATCGGAGTCCCACAAGGTTCCTCTTTATCCCCTACACTCTTTAATATTTACCTCCTACCACTATGTCAACTCCTCATCAACCTCAAGTTAATACACTTTCTCTATGCAGATGACATCCAGATCCTGATCCCCATCAAAGAATCATACTCAAAAACCCTTGAATACTGGGAATCCTGTCACCTAGAAATCAAAAACCTCCTCAACAGCCTCAATCTGGTACTAAACTCCGCCAAAACTGAAGTATTACTCATAACTCCTGATAACACTCACAACCTCTCTGCCAAACAACCTACAAACCACTCATGTAAGAGATCTAGGTGTGCTAATCGACAATAAACTAAACTTCAAAGCCCACATCAATAAAACCACCAAAGACTGTTTCTATAAACTGCAAGTTTTAAAAAGGATAAGACCACTCTTCCATGCCAAAGACTTCAGAACCATCCTCCAAGCCCTCATTTTCTCAAAATTGGACTACTGCTGCTCCACTTTACTTGGCCTCCCCTCCTCATACACAAAACCGCTCCAAATGGTCCAAAACGCAGCAGCCCGTCTACTGACAAACACTAAGAAAAGAGACCATATCTCCCCAGTGCTACAAGACCTCCACTGGTTACCAATTCATTTCAGAGTCATTTATAAATCCATCACCTTGATATACAAAATCATTCACCAACATACCACAATCGATCTACAAATTCCTCCCCGCTTCCACAAATCCACAAGACCGACCAGGGAAGCCTACAGAGGATGCCTCATTGTTCCACCCACGAAAACCACTAATCACAGCACCTTAAGAGACCGAGCCCTTTCCACCGCAGGCCCACAGTTATGGAACTCCATCCCTCCAGAACTCAGAAACGAACCATGTCTCCTAACCTTTAGGAAAAGACTCAAGACATGGCTTTTCAGGCAAGCCTTCTCGAACTCTACCTAATATGCACCATAAACAAACTCTCTACTCAGAGACTGTACATATGAGACACCATATTTATATTGAACTTTTGTATATAATTATTCTCCTCTATCTCTTTCTATTTCTTACATTCCCAGTTCATTAGCCCTTGTTAATTGTAACTGCTTCTCTTCATCACGTTATTTATGTTTTTTGGTTGTATTATCCGCACCCCTGTTTTCTGTAAACCGACATGATGTGAACGAGTTCATGAATGCCGGTATAAAAAAACCTTAAATAAATAAATAAGATATTAATCTGTGACCCCCCCCCCCCCCCCCCAACTAAAACAATCCAAGCCCTGAACACCCATGGCAAGAAAATCCAAGCCCTGCACACCCATGGCAAGAAAATCTCCATAAAAGAAAATCCCACTGTCCTGATAACACATCTCTGCTGTTTAACCAATACGTTTTATGATGATAAAGGAAAAAAAGGGTATAATCTATTTTAGTTCAATTACCTGTACAAAAAGAAATATATATAATACGTGAAATGACCAAGGATAGATATTGTTCTACCCACCTTCAGCCCCACTCCCAGACCACTTACTCACTAATGTCCTAAAGGCTTTCAGCCAAGAGTCAATCATAGGTCACCACACTAATGCGGGTTTCAATCATGGATGACCACATTAATGCAGATTTAAGCGGTTTATTACATATTTATTTGGCGCGGATTTTCTGCATGTATCTTATTTCAGGCCATCCCCTTATTAAATCCCACGGAGGCGTCTGCTTTTACCTTGCACGCTAAACCCCCCCCCAATATGTACTGAAAAATAGCGCTGATTTCACCATGGGTCTTTACATTGGCCCCATGGTGTGAGGAAGTCATCTTCTGTAGAAGTCTAACTGTTCATAAACTGCATTATATAAGCTGTGGTAACTAAAATGTTACTGGCTTTTCATTTTCAGCTGCACAGAAACTCTGCCACTTGCTGGGAATGAATGTCATGGAATTTACTCGTGCAATCCTTACTCCACGCATAAAAGTTGGCAGAGACTATGTCCAGAAGGCACAAACAAAAGAACAGGTAAATTCTGGAACTAGATAATGAGTTTGAAATGCATGAAACTTTCTGGTGTCTATTAAATGCTGCTGCTGTTACTTTTTAGCTGGATTAATCTTGTGAAACATAAACAGCATTTATTTTTCACTTTGATAAAAAAAAAAAAATATATATATATCTTTGGATGCCTTTATCGATGTTTTCTGAATTCCAAACCACGGCAAAAACCCATAAGTTTATGTAAACCTTTTGGTTAGAACACCACTGCTGCTGTTTGATACATATTAAATAGTTTGTCTAACTTCATCTGCCATATGGTGTGTTACAGCCACCTATCCTAATTTCTTGAAGATCTAATTTAAAAAATGCCTCCCTACTTAACTAGCTATTTATTTTGTAAAACTTAATAGACTGCCCAAAGCAGTACATCAAAGCAGTGTACAATAATAATTCAAAAAACTCCCCCATTCCTACTTCACTTAAAAATACTCGTTTCCCAAACTCACAACATACTCTAACTTCTACCTCACACAGAAATACACACAACTCTTCCCACACCAGCTATAGTTTTAATTTTCAGCCACAACCTAGCTGATTAAATTGTGGTTGAAAATTCACTTAGATTTAATTTAGCCAGCTAAATCAAGTGCCCAAGAGTTTTTGAACGACTACAGAGGATCTACCAATTACTTAACTGGTTGTCACGGATGGCTCCCCTCTCCCTTTGTTAAATGTATAATTGGGACAATTTAAAAGTAAAACAAAACAAATTTTCTTCAATATACAAGCTACTGTTTAGTCCACAATAGGGGGAGTATTACCAGTGACAAAATATTGAGATCCTGAAATACAATTTAAGAGCTTCCAGGACCACCTTCATGATCTTGCCAAACTCAGAGAGACCGGATTAGCAAGAATCCAGTTGAGAAGAATATAGAAAACAGTTATTTCCTTTAATTTACAGAACATTTACATGGGAATTTTAACAAAAAAATTCCTCCAATAGTAGTTTATAGCTTAAAGTTTTTTGCCTTTGAGTTTCTTTTAAAACATTAGGAAAAATAGAAATATGTTGACCAAGAAAGGGACCTGTTCTTGACGAAAAACAAAATCTCAAGGTTCAGTCCTTATCTTTTTCACAGGCATCAATCAGTAACTAAAAGATACTCCTGGGGGAATTCTGTTCACAAAAACTTAATTCTGCAAAATTCTGCATACTTTGTTGGTCAAAATAATAAAATTTACATGACAGTCTTTAATTACATTTTAAATTAATATAGAAAAAAGTTATTACTTAAAGATGCAGAATTTTAAATATTTTGAGCAGAATTTCCCTAGAAATTCACTGTAAGTGTGTCCCTTCCACTTGCTTTCCCTACTCCCCTGGCCACTTTGCCCTCTCAGGCCCCAACTCCTCCACCTGCCAGTATCTCTCCCCTCCACCTCTAGGCTCAACCCCTTCCACTCTATCGCCACTCTGAGTTTGACCCCGTTCTCAGTACAGCCCCTCTCTGTCCCTCTCTCTCTAACATGCTTCCTTTCTCTAGTGCACATTCACACATCCTCATACAGGCTCCCTCTCGCGCACACACATCCCATCATACAGGGTCCCTCTCTTGTATACACACCCACACAAGCTTCCTTTCTCTCTCTCTCTCTCTCTCTCATACAGGCTACCTATTCTCTCACACACCCCTTCACACAGGCTCTCTCACACATACACAATCCCTTCACACAGGCTAGCACCCTCACATACACATGATCCCTTTTTCATACATGCACACACTCCTTCACAATCTCCTCATATAGGCTCCCCCTCATCCCCTCTCTCCTGCTATTGAGCCACTTGTGAAGAGAACATGGGTAGAGGAGCTTTTAACACCCTCTCCACCCGAAAAACCAAGGCAATCCCCACTGATATCAGTGCCAGGTACTGAGCCCCCACAAGTCCCTGTGGAGGTGCCAGTAGCACCTAGCCTGCCTCCCCCTGTAGCTGCGATATTACACCAGTTTTCAGGGAGGAACTGGACAGTTTTATCCGCCATGCAGTGCTCTATGATCTCAGAGACTTACAGCCATTGATGCCGGCCCCCATACCGACACCGGAGCCATCTATATTTACACTGTTGCTAACCAGACTGGATGCACTTATCGGTGCCTTTCCTACCAGCTTGGGCCACCGATGCCAAAGCAACCCGCAAAGTCTCTGAAAGTCCTGATTCCCATTCTGGGATCCTCAGAGGATGACGGCACGGACTCCAGTCCCCTTTCAACACTGATTCCACCGATGCCATCTCCTCCGGAAGAAAGGAGAAAATCTCCCCCAGAAGATCTCTCCTTCGCTAATTTTGTAAGGGAGATGTCAGACGATCCCCTTTGACCTGATTACAGAGGAGAAACACGCCACAAAACATTGGAAATTCTCCAATTTGTTGATGTTCCGAAAGAAGTTATGGCAATCCCTGTCCACGAAGTGCTAGTGGATCTCCAGCATCGTCTCTGGGAGCATCCTTGTACTGTCCAGCCAGTGAATAAGAGGACAGATGCAGCTAATCTGGTCCAACATATTCCTAGATTCCAGAAGCCACAACTACCCCATCAATCGGTGGTGGTTGAGTCTGCACAGAAGAAGGCCAGAAGACTGCAACCTCATTCTTCAACAGCTCCTGGTAGAGACCAAAAATTTCTTGATATTTTGGGTCTAAAGATGTTTCAGGGCTCTATTCTAGTGTCATGCATAGCTGCATACCAACTTTACATGACACAGTATCAAAGGAATCTCTGGAAGCAGGTTCAGGGAATAGCTGACTCTCTCTTCCCCAACAACAGCAAGATAGTCTCAACACCATACTACAGAAAGGCCTTGAGCCTGGGAAGCATAAGGTTCATGCTGCTTACGACTCCTTTGAAACAGCTTCTCGCTTGTCGGCAATGGGAATCAACGCCAGGAGGTGGGCCTGGCTGAAAGCATCTGACTTGAGACCTGAAGTCCAAGATAAACTTGCTGATTTGCCATGTACCGGTGAAAACCTATTCAGAGACAAGATACAAGATGCAGTGGCTCAACTAAAAGACCACAATGAGACATAAGAACATAAGAAAATGCCATACTGGGTCAGACCAAGGGTCCATCAAGCCCAGCATCCTGTTTCCAACAGTGGCCAATCCAGGCCATAAGAACCTGGCAAGTACCCAAAAACTAAGTCTATTCCATGTAACCATTGCTAATGGCAGTGGCTATTCTCTAAGGGAACTTAATAGCAGGTAATGGACTTCTCCTCCAAGAACTTATCCAATCCTTTTTTTAAACACAGCTATACTAACTGCACTAATCACATCCTCTGGCAACAAATTCCAGAGTTTAATTGTGCGTTGAGTAAAAAAGAACTTTCTCCGATTAGTTTTAAATGTGCCCCATGCTAACTTCATGGAGTGCCCCCTAGTCTTTCTACTATCTGAAAGAGTAAATAACAGATTCACATCTACCCGTTCTAGACCTCTCATGATTTTAAACACCTCTATCATATCCCCCCTCAGTCGTCTCTTCTCCAAGCTGAAAAGTCCTAACCTCTTTAGTCTTTCCTCATAGGGGAGTTGTTCCATTCCCCTTATTTTGGTAGCCTTTCTCTGTACCTTCTCCATCGCAATTATATCTTTTTTGAGATGCGGCGACCAGAATTGTACACAGTATTCAAGGTGCAGTCTCACCATGGAGCGATACAGAGGCATTATGACATTTTCCATTTTATTCGCCATTCCCTTTCTAATAATTCCCAACATTCTGTTTGCTTTTTTGACTGCCGCAGCACACTGAACCGACGATTTCAATGTGTTATCCACTATGACGCCTAGATCTCTTTCTTGGGTTGTAGCACCTAAAACGGAACCCAACATTGTGTAATTATAGCATGGGTTATTTTTCCCTATATGCATCACCTTGCACTTATCCACATTAAATTTCATCTGCCATGTGGATGCCCAATTTTCCAGTCTCACAAGGTCTTCCTGCAATTTATCACAATCTGCTTGTGATTTAACTACTCTGAACAATTTTGTATCATCTGCAAATGTGATTACCTCACTTATCGTATTTCTTTCCAGATCATTTATAAATATATTGAAAAGTAAGGGTCCCAATACAGATCCCTGAGGCACTCCACTGTCCACTCCCTTCCACTGAGAAAATTGTCCATTTAATCCTACTCTCTGTTTCCTGTCTTTTAGCCAGTTTGCAATCCACAAAAGGACATCGCCACCTATCCCATTACTTTTTACTTTTCCTAGAAGCCTCTCATGAGGAACTTTGTCAAACGCCTTCTGAAAATCCAAGTATACTATATCTACCGGTTCACCTTTATCCACATGTTTATTAACTCCTTCAAAAAAGTGAAGCAGATTTGTGAGGCAAGACTTGCCCTGAGTAAAGCCATGCTGACTTTGTTCCATTAAACCATGTCTTTCTATATGTTCTGTGATTTTGATGTTTAGAATACTTTCCACTATTTTTCCTGGCACTGAAGTCAGGCTAACCCGTCTGTAGTTTCCCGGATCGCCCCTGGAGCCCTTTTTAAATATTGGGGTTATATTTGCTATCCTCCAGTCTTCAGGTACAATGGATGATTTTAATGATAGTTTACAAATTTTTACTAATAGGTCTGAAATTTCATTTTTTAGTTCCTTCAGAACTCTGGGGTGTATACCATCCGGTCCAGGTGATTTACTACTCTTCAGTTTGTCAATCAGGCCTACCACATCTTCTAGGTTCACCGTGATTTTGATTCCGTCCATACCCATGAAAACCTTCTCCATTATGGGTACCTCCCCAACATCCTCTTCAGTAAACACCGAAGCAAAGAAATCATTTAATCTTTCCGCCATTTACCCAGTCAATATTGGGGGGTAATTGAAGTCTCCCATTATTACTGCACTACCAATTTGGTTAGCTTCCCTAATTTCTCTTAGCATTTCATTGTCCGTCTCACCATCTTGACCAGGTGGACGATAGTATACCCCTATCACTATAGTCTTCCCCGACACACAAGGGATTTCTACCCATAAAGATTCAATTTTGTAGATGTTTATCCTGTTGGACTCTATACCATCCCGGACATAAAGCGCCACACCTCCTCCCGAGTGCTCCTCTCTGTCATTGTGATATTTGTACCCCAGTATAGCACCCTCCCATTGGTTATCCTCTTTCCACCATGTCTATGAGATGCCAATTAAGTCTGTCATCATTCACTGCTATACATTCTAATTCTCCCATCTTATTTCTTAGACTTCTGGCATTAGCATACAAACATTTCAAAGTTTGCTTTTTGTTTGTATTTTCATTCTGCTTTTTAATTGATAGGGATAAGTTAGAATTTTTTTAGCTCAGGTGAGTTTTTTTTTTTTAATTTAATCTAAGTTTTTTTAACATTCAATCAAGAAAGAAAATCTCTTGACTATTATTATTACATACATCATAACTCATATCAGGAAATTTTGATTCTTAGAAATACTCTCATGTATACAATTTCAAGTCCACAATACAGAATCCAAGTGAACATCAATTAAACTTAAATCTAAGAATTCACTCTTAGCACTGGCAGGAGCTAACTATTTTATGAGGGTGAACAAACACAGACTTCCCAAGGTTTGGGGCTAAGTTATGTGTAAGACTAACACACTAAGTTACAGAGTTTTCACGTATAAACTGTGTTAATTGTGAGGGTATAAAAAATAAGTAGGATTTATCTTTAAACTTAATTAAACATCGACAGGGGAATCTTAAAGTAAAGGTTGCCCCTATCTGCAGAACCTGTGGTTGCAAGCGTTGCAACCACATCTTCAGCAATCCTCTGCAGACACTTCCTTACCTCCTCAATACTATAACCTTGAGGAAGGCTTGCGTCATTTACTCTTCCCACCAATCTCCCTCATTTACATCTTCCCACCAATCTCCACCAATCTTCACCAATCTTCCCACCAATCTCCGTCATTCTTCACCAATCATTCATTTACATCATTCATTTACAATCATTCATTTACATCTTCTCACCAATCTCCACCAATCTTCACCAATCTTCCACCAATCTTCCCACCAATCTCCGTCATTTACAGTACTCTTCCCACCAATCTCCCTACCACACAAACTAGAGACCTAGGAGTGATAATAGATAACCGGCTAAACTTCAAAGCACACATCAACAAAACAACCAAAGTCTGTTTCTATAAACTCCAGGTCCTGAAAAGGATAAGACCTCTTTTCCACGCTCAAGACTTCAGAACGATCATCCAAGCAGTCATATTTTCGAAACTGGACTACTGCAACTCCCTATTGCTAGGTCTACCTTCATCATACTCCAAACCACTACAGATGGTTCAAAATTCAGCTGCCCGTATTCTGACAGGCGCAAGGAAAAGAGACCACATTTCACCCATCCTGAAAGAGCTTCATTGGTTACCCGTATACTTCCGCATCATGTATAAAGCCTTAACTATCACCTATAAAACTATACATCAACTCACCACTCTCGATCTCCAATTCCCTCTCCAAGTACATAATTCCACTAGACCTACCAGAGATGCATATAGAGGTTCCCTCCTGGTTCCCCCAGCGAAAACGACCAAACACATTACCGTAAGAGATCGTGCCACCTCCACAGCTGGCCCTCTACTGTGGAATTCCATTCCTACAGACCTCAGACAGGAGCCTTGCCTCCCAAATTTTAGGAAAAAACTTTAGACTTGGTTATTCAAGCAAGCCTTTCCGGACACAACTCAATGACACAATCCAATAACTCCTAAATCACCTTGCCGTTTGTTTATAACATTTATCTATTTTGTATACTACATTTAAATTGTATATTGTTTAACCATTTTCTATCCTTTTTTCTATTTTTCCTACTCCAAGTTTGGCCACCTTGTTAAATGTAACTGTACCTTCTGTCACCACAGTTCTAGTTCTTTGTTCTTAAGTTCTATGTATTTTATTGCACCCCCATTCTATGTTAACCAGCAAGATATGTTTTCATGATTGCCGGTATATAAAAACTCTAAATAAATAAATAAATAAATTTACCGAGATCCATCTACAAAGGTTTTGATGTTTCGTCTAAAACTTCAGCAAATGCCTTGGCAGCCAGATGCTTCACGTGGTTGTGATCTAGAGCCATAAGGGACGATGCCCACGACAAATTGGCTAATTTACCATGTCATCCAGAAAATTTGTTCGGAGATCAGTTCACTGATACTGTAACAAAACTCAAGGAACAAAAAACAGCTGTTCTTTCCTTAACATCGCCGCCATGTCCAAATACTTCGACGTCAATATTCTGCCTCAACTTCTTATCGTAGGTCTTCCTATAAGACCTTTAGACCTTACACCTATTATAAAGCTCAGTACAATCCGCCAATCAAGGCAACAGACTTATCAGCAACCTACACGCCAGCGTACTAGAAATCCTAGGTAGCCACGGCAACAACCCGATTCTCAATTGGCAAAAGCCCAGTCGAGTTTTTAAAAATAATGCCACAGTCACCACCAGTCGGAGGAAGGTTGTCCAACTATCTTCCAGCCTGGAATGACGTTACGTCGGATCAGTGGGTTTTATCAATAATACAGAAGGGCTATGCCCTCAATTTCTCATCCTTCCCAACCCTCCCACACTGGGTTCCTCAGAAGTTCATAACTCAGAGGGAACATGTCCTACAAGAAATCCAACTTCTTTTACAAAATCAGTGCATCCAGAAGCTACCTCCCCAGGAATTTCATCAGGGCTTCTATTCACAATATTTCCTAATTCCCAAGAAAACAGGAAGTTTACGCCTGATTCTCGACCTACATTCCCTCAACAAACACTTACACTAAGAGAAGTTCAGAATAACTTCTCTCAAATCCATTCTTCTATTTCTTCAACCCAGGGACTGGATGTACTCTCACTGTACTTGAAAGATGGTTATGCTCACATACCAATGCACCCCAGTTCCTGGTGTTACCTTTCTTTCCAGGCGGACAATCAACATTTCCAGTATAAAATTCTTCCATTTGGCCTGGCTTCAGCCCCCAGAGTTTTCACCAAATGCATAGCAATGGTGGTGGCGCACCTTAGTTGTCAGAAGGTGCAAATCTTTCCCTACCTGGACGATTGGCTTCCTAGTAGCATCCAATCCAAGGCTACTACGGGACAATCTTCTCAAAATGATTTCTTGCCTGAACAACCTAGGACTCCTCATCAATTACGAGAAGTCGAAACTGGAGCCCACTCAAACTTTACAATTCATAGGGGCCTACATCAATACGATCCAAGACGAGGCTTTCCTACCTCACCCGAGAGCACTAGCTTGCTCTACAATCTCTGACGCTACTTCACAGTGCGACAGTACCAGCTCGTCAAGTGCTCACTGTTCTGGGGCACATGGCGGCAGCCATTTATGTAGTTCCACACACACGCCTTCATATGCACCACCTACAATGGGGACTCAATATCTATAGCCATTGTCCACACCCGTTTCCTTGACCACCAGCATGAAACGGGACCTACAATGGTGGTTACTCCCACAAACACTTTCCTTGGATTCACCACTGAGACCCCTTTGACATCAAGTGATACCACGGATGCATCTCCCACAGGATGGGGAGCTCATCTGCAAACGTTAGACACAAGGTCTGTGGACCCCGTTCGAGCGGACACTTCATATCAACCTTCTGGAGCTCAAGGCAGTAAAATACACCCTTCGAGCCTTTGAAGATTCCTTACAGGGAAAAATAGTCATGGTGCACACAGACAACCAAGTGACCATGTTTTATATAAACTAGGAAGGAGGGTCCGGTTCATGGAACCTCTGCAAGGAAGCAGTGCAAATGCTGGAATGGGCTCATCAAAGATCCATCTCACTACAGGCAACTTATCTGCCAGGGATACACAATTCCAGAGCAGACAAGCTCAGCAGAATTTTTCACCCACACGAATGGGAACTGAATCCAGAGGTGACTCAGGACCTTTTCGCGACATGGGGTCTCCCTACGGTCGACCTGTTTGCAACAAAGAACAGGAAACTAGAGAGATTTTGCTCTGTTTACCCAAGCCCCCTCAGACTCGCCCCAGATGCCTTCCTCATCGATTGGTCACAAGACCTATTCTATGCATTCCCCCCGATACCACTCATCTTTCGAACACTCCAGAGATGCATTGAGGATCAAGCGGATCTAATCCTAATTGCACCAGCATGGTCTCGTCAACCATGGTACAGTTACCTGCTACGACTATCAATCCACAGCCCGATTCCCCTGGGCGACAGTCCACACCTTCTCACCCAGGACAAGGGAACACTACTATATCCTCTTTACTCCTCGCTACACCTCACGGCGTGGAGATTGAAAGGTTCGCTTACCAGCGTCTAAACATTTCTCCTACTCCTACTCTTCAGGACATACTGCTGTCCTCTAGAAAGCTATCAACCAGACTGAATTACCAGAGAAAGTGGACACGCTACACTTCTTGGTGTACATCACTAGGTATCGACCCGTTAACTTGCCCACCTGAACGGCTTCTTTCATATCTCCATCTACTGTACAGCAAAGGACTTGCTACGTCCTCGCTACGAGTTCATTTAAGTGCTATAGCTGCTTATCATACCCCTCTAGATGGAGAGCCTATATCATGTCATACCTTAGTATCCAGGTTTATGAAAGGCGTATTACACCTCCGACCACCTGTACACAAACCACCGGTACTGTGGGACATTAATACAGTTCTCGAACAGCTAATGCTTTCGCCCTTTGAACCTTTGGAAACTTGTCACCTGCGCTACCTTTCCTGGAAGATGTTTTTTCTGATTGCTTTAACATCTGCAAGAAGAGTTAGTGAATTACAAGCCTTAGTTCACTACCCTCCTTATCTTCAATTTCACCATGACAAGGTGAATTTACGCACTCACCCTAAGTTTCTACCAAAGGTGATCTCCAGTTTCCACATTAACCAGACAATCACCTTGCCCACATTCTATTCCAAACCTCATGCTAACGCTAATTAGAAGAAGTTACACACTTTAGATTGCAAACGTGCACTAGCGTACTACAAAAAACGCACGCTTTCACCCGGTCGACCTTCACAACTATTTTTCATTCAATCTGAACGCTTCAGGGCGTCCTCTGACGAAAAGAACTTTATCCACATGGATATCGAACTGATTACAGTTTTGCTATCAACAGAAGTCGCAAACGTTACCGGAAACACCTAAGATCTCCGCCACCTAGTGGCATGGAAGACGTACCCAGACAGTATGGCTAATTCATCTGCTATCTAAGTAAAACACAGTTTACGGTAAGCAAACTTGCTCATCAGGCTGCCTCATTTTTTCCAGTAGCACGCCAGTTGTTGTGCCTGTTGCACAAGTTGTACGCTATTGGTCCAAACAAATATGAGTCAGCCTGTAGCTTGCTAATCCACCCACATGTGAGGGCTACCATCCTTCTTGTCTTGGGAGAAAGCAGAGTTGCTTACCTGTAACAGGGGTTCTCACAGGACAGCAGGATGTAGTCTTCACAAAACCCACTCGCCACCCCATGGACTTGGGTCAGATACGGTTTGGTTTTTTTTCGCTCGCACCTTTTGCTATAAACGAGATTATGGCATGCTCAGTGTGCCAGTCAAAAGTTCTAGAAATTTTGACAGAAAAGTTTTCCGTGATAGGGCTCCATCCAGTGATGTCACCCACATGTGAGGCCATATTTTTGGTGGTGGTCACTTTGGCATGCTGCATCAGCGAGCTCCAGGCCTTAGTGACTTATCCACCTTATACTAAATTTGATCACAACAGGATGGTCTTGCATACGCACCCTAAGTTCCGACCTAAGGTGACGGATTTCCATCTTTTAACCAGTCAATCGTCCTACCAATTTTCTTTCCCAGGCCCTATTCACACCAATGCGAACAAGCACTGCATAATTTGGACTGCAAGCAAGCCTTAGCCTTCTACTTGGAGCGGACAGAGGTCTCATAGACCATCCACACAACTTTTGTTTCTTTTGATGATAGGTTGGGTGTAGCCATTGCCAAACAGACACTATCCAGTTGGCTAGCAGATTGCATCGCCTTCTGTTATGTCCAGGCGGGACTGCATCTTGGGGGCCATGTCAAGGCTCATTCTGATAAAGCCATGCCAGCGTAGGCCCACTTGCAAGCAGTTCCCATGGAGGAGATCTGCAAGGCTGCGATGTGGAGTGCTCTCCACACATTCATGTCCCATTACTGTCTGGATAGGGATGGCATATGCAACAGTAGATTCAGCTAGTCTGTCCTTCGGAACCTATATGAGGTGTAGAACTCAATTCTCCCAACCTAAGACCCATTGTTTGGGTTCAGGCTGACGCCCCCTCTGTTACCAACAGCACCAGTGTTGTGCCCGTTGGCACCTGGTTAGGTGTCAGTTGGTCCCCTTTTGTATTGAGGAGCAGCCTGTAGGTAGGGATTCATCCATGGGTGAGGATTACAATCCTGCTTGTCCTCTGAGAAAGCAGAATTGCTTACCTGTAACCGGTGTTCTCCAAGGACAGCAGGATGTTAGTCCTCACGAAACCCGCCCACCACCTTGCGGAATTGAGTTTCTCCTGTTTTTTGTGTTTTTTTGTTTTGGTTTTTTTTTTAATTGTAATTGTTTCGAGATGAAGAGGCACATGCTCAGTGTGCCTAGTCAAAGTTCTAGAAACTGGCAAGTTTTCCGCATCGGGGGGAGCTCCATCTGATGATGGAGCCCCCCCTGATGTATGTAATGTGAGGACTAATCCTGCTGTCCTTGGAGAACACTGGGAATGAAAACAGACCCAAGCTGGAAATGAAAACAGACCCAAGCTGCTCCTGATCCTGATCTACCTGAGTTAAAGAGGCAGGAACTTCTGCTGTAGACGGGAACTCGAATGATGCCTGTGCGCGTCTTCCCTATCCCAAGGCCGGTTTCCAAAAGAAAAAAACTGCTCACTGAAAAATCGGCGATAAGGGGCACTGGAGTTTTATGTTCCTGACAAGCCCACACATGATGTAGGATGGGCAGGACCACCTTTGGGAGCCTCCGTTTAGTGTCACCCCCTTGCGCATTTTTAAACTCCTGATGCATTAGCATATCATTAGCTTACTGCATCTGGAGTTAAAATGAATAAATAGAATAACCTGAGCATTAAAAATGTGCACCGGTTTCCAGCGCATATTTAAATGCTCAGATTATTGTATAGGCCCATAAGTTACAGGTAAATCCACTGGAAAAACGCACTCCAGCACTAAAGTCCTGTTCTAAAATTGAAATGGCCCATCACACACCCCCATGGGAGTTCCTCTGTCTTCCTGCACTAATGCGGTCAGTCTGAACTCTGCACTAGAGCAGGAAGGCAGGAAAGCATACCTTCTGTTGGATCTGAAGAAGAGTGGTATGAATTCTCTAGTGGAGCTTGGAGGAGGAGGCGTTTGAAGGATTACCCTTTCTTTTATGCAGCATTAGCTGGGAGAACAGAAACCTGACCAGGAATCAAAGCTAGGTTACCTGTATGGCAGCCTGTAGTTCTTCCACCAGGCCATCCCTTGTCAATGCTTTTATATAATCTTATTTTTGTATGTATTTGAGACATGAGATGGGGAGGATGGGACAAGGAGTGAATTGAAAAATTAGTTTGGATAGGTCTGGGGATGGGGTATTCAGCAGGTGAGGGTTTATGATAGGGCATTATTATGGCTGGATTGCATGAAGGAATTTTTTTTTTTGTCTGTATTGTAAACAATTGTATAAATTGAATTGTAACTTGCTCCAGGCTTCAATGATGGTGTGAGAAATAGTTAAAATACATTTTAAAACCGGTCTAACAAACTTATTGTATATTTATTTACAAATCTTTTTTTTTTTTTTTTTTTAAATCTCTGAAACTATCTCCAAGAAACAAGTCATGTCTTCCATATATGCAATGTATATAACCTGGAAAGTTATGATGGGGGATGTGACCGGCAACACCCTCCTTTTAAATGGCCTAGCTGTCATCTGGTCCAGCTACTTTACCACTTTGTCACAGGTGGTAAAATTTAAATCCTCTCCCCTGACTGCTTCTAGATAGCATCTACATGTGGCAAAAGATGGGAAAGAGGTAGAATGAAGGGAGAGAAACCTCTTTAATCTTCCTACTGATGGAGTTGAAATTTCAGTATAAAATACAATTTTTCGATTAGAATATTATCAAGAATAAAAAAAAAATCATTTCATGACAGGTTTTTACAGCCTAAGTGATAAGTCTAATTTATAGAGACCATTGCTTTTTGCTGGTCAATAAATTTTAATTTACTAGACCAATGGCCAGGAAATCATTTGACCCAAATTCAGTCCTAGGTGGTATGACAGTTTTTGGTCTTGGATGTGTTTACACAGCCTTTATTGTATAAATTTCTTCTAACTTGGTTGCCTGGTAGTACATTAACAGTCCAATAAAACAAGTTGTGTTTTAGAATGAGGTTCTGAGATGTGCCATTGTAAGCAGAAAACACATTGTGAAGAAAAATTGGAGAGAGGATTTATGGCTTGCAATTTCCTTAATTGTAAGGATGATTGTCTTTAAGGTTATGTAGTGTAAGTTACAACAAACATCATGACTTTTAGATTTGTATACTGCTTTGTATAAGAGGTACAATATGTGCCTTGGGTACAAACTTAGATTGTGAGCCCACTGAGCTCAGGGAAATACCTATAGTACCTGAATGTAATCCGCTTAGAAGTGCCTGAAAAGTGGAATATAAATATAATTTGCATTCACAGAAGTACTTCTGTGACTAAGACATACACAGCTCATGCTTGACAGAATGTTGCTGGATGTTAAATTAGCAATAAGCCTTTCACATTGCCCTAATGTTTCCCATGGAAAGGGGCATGGATGATATTCTAGTCTTTTTCACTTTTGACTCCAACTGCCTCAAAAATGTGGGTGAATATCTTATTAACCATGGTTTCTTATCTGATTTTGGCTTTTTGGTGTGGCACATGCAACTTTCAAATGCAGGGGGTGCTTCTTTTTAGTTCATTAAAAGTAAAACATTGACAAAGACTAAAATTGATAAGGAAGGTAATAGTTACTGAAATCTAATTTCTCTAGTAACGAGCATCAATGATTTTTCAGGCAGACTTTGCAGTAGAAGCATTGGCTAAAGCAACTTACGAACGTCTCTTCCGATGGCTTGTTCATCGCATCAATAAAGCTCTGGATAGGACAAAGCGCCAGGGAGCGTCTTTCATTGGCATTCTGGACATTGCTGGGTTTGAGATCTTTGAGGTATGTTTTTAAGAACTTCTTTAAAACTTGCTGCTACTGGTTTGTATTTTGTTTTTCATAATCCTAATGCTTCTGAAATATGTGAGATGAATAGTAAATCTTGCCAGTAGAACTAAGAGCAGAGTAAAAATTTCAGCTGAGAGCTTGATGAATTAAAATAGTGATTAATAAAGGCAATAATATACCAAAATTTACCATAGTTATGAGAACTGTTACAGATTTTGGGTATTATGACAAAGCACAAAGTTAAAGGAATAATGCTCTCAACACAAGAAGTGCAGCTAATTTTGTAAATGCTTGGCCTATTTTGTCATTTACTCTTTAAAAAAAATAAATAAATAAATCAATAGCTACAGAAGCAGGTCAGCCTCGTAACTATGCCACAGTTTGCTGCAACACATGAAGCTGAAACTGTATCTCCTATTCTGGAAAGTGGTGGACTTTGTCTACCACAGAAGTAATGTGTTTAAGCTCTGGGGAGCAGGGGGAGGATGGCTATCACTACTGTGACACTTACTGGTCAATGAATGGGGTTGAGGATTCTCCAGGAAAGAGACTTCTTCCAGCCAGGTGAGTGAGAAGGTTTCTCATATTTACTTCATATTCCAGTTATGGCAGCAAGATCACCATGAGCTGGTCAAATTAGCTCTGCTGGCTCCTTCTTACACAAGGCACAGCTCAGCAGCTTGTGACAGATTACTGCATATATAGAATGTTAACACATGTTTAGTATACACCCAGGGATGGTGTTACATTGACATTGATGGGGCAATACAAGATTTTAAAGTCTCTTTGAGGTTGGAACCACTCATAGCAAGCTCTAACATTGTTCTCTTTCCCTCAGGGTCAGGATCCTTTGGTGGTGGAAAAGCTGTACTTTCAAGTCCCAGAATGCTAGGGCCGACCCTTTGTACCTTTTGTTCATGTCCCTGGGAGAGGGGTACTTTCCTTTCACTATGTGTGCTAAATAAAATACTGGAGCCACTGGGTTTTCTGCAGATAAGCAGGCTGAATTAGCCATGCTGTCTGGGTGCGCCCCCTGGCGGCCCGGAGCAGAACTTCTGTCAGAATGCTTAAAACTTTCTTCTCTTGTTCCTGTACATCTGCGCGGTGGATTCCCGCGCGACTGAACTCCCTCAGTCTTATTTCTTCCCACAGTGGTAATGGTCGCGGTTCATTTTTCTCTTCACAAACGTTTTACATTTTTCTCTCTCTCCCTTTTTCCTCACTTCAGTGAGCCCCCCAAAGGCACTTTTCAGTGCCACAATGGTGCCGAAGCCATCTGGATTTATTTGCCAATGCGGCAAAATAATGTTGCTCATTGACAGTCACACATTGCTAAATTTGTTTGGGGCTCGGCCACGATCAAGGTGCCTGTCAGCACTGTGAACGGATGTCTCCTCGGGCACAGTGGCAGAGAGCCGCAAAAATTGCCGGATTAAGAGACCCAGGTGAGAGCACTTTGGGCTTATATGCCCTCAGCCTCCTCTCTGGGTAAGCAGCCTTATAAGCCACCGCATAAGAAGAGGACAGCTTCATTGGAACCTAGTGATAAACAAAAATCGGGATCAGACGTGCATAAAAAGCGCTCTCACTCCCATTCATCAACTGATGCGCTGAAGTGTCATCGAGGCCCCCAATCTGCTTCATTTGAGTTGAACAAAGTGACGAGATCCTGAGACGATTGTGTTGGTCGACACTCAGAAACGGCATTGTGGCCTGGCTGCGCCGATCAGTGTGTCATCCGAAGCTGTTGCATCGTTCGCACAGTGCGTTGACTCCTGCATCATTATGACTCCAACTCACTCAACCTCGACGCAAGGCACCTCAAAGATTACAACGCACTTGACGCAAAATATCAAAAGACAGACACGTTTCAAGATTCAAGTCACTTGAGTCTCCCTTCTCACTCCTTATCAGATTCAGACATGGAGGGAACCTTCCAGATAGTGCACAGTGCCCACCTTCTTCAAAATGCCCATCTGAACATAAAGGACATTTAAATTCACCTCCCACTAGAAAAAGGAAGAGAGCTTCTGATTCTACCAGCAAGGCATTGCATGCAGCAGCCTCTCAATCCTTATCCCAAATCATGGGTATAGTTCAAACGTACTTTGACACTTTGGTGTCTTCCCAGAATTTACCTCCTCCATCCAGTCCTTCCGGTGAAGTCAATGGAATTACTTAAATCACCCTCATCTGATATACAACTTATGAAGGGCAATCACAAATGGAGTGCAAGTCCAATCACAGATCCAAGAGAAGGACCATCTCACTCTCCTCCATAGTCTCCGGAATCATCTATAAGCATACCATCTATTCCTCCAGAACAGCCAGAGGCATAGTCATCTCCAAAAGATCTTTATCCTCAATTTATAGAAAAAGTGGGTAATGCCTTGAACCTGGAAACCAAGAAACCTCCAGATCCAAGGGCAGAGGTCCATGATCTGCTAAAAATCTTTGACATGTCTATGGAGCCAACAGCCTTACCCTCCCATCCGGTTTTGGACGGAGTAATGGAAAATATGTGGGAATCCCCCTTCTCAGGCCTGACTACATCCAAAAAGACAGACCTGAAATTTAGGATGCAGAAGTCAGTTTTGCTCTTCTACCAATTTGCTACATGCATCCATTGTTGAATCAGCAATGAAGAGTGCTAGGAGGTCGAGGTTGTATTCCAATACCCCTCCAACAAAAGATAGCCGTTATCTTGACGACTTTGGGGAAAGTTTTTCAAGGATCAATGCTTATTGCGAAGATCCAACATCATCAATTTTATATTGTATAGCATTTAATATGAATGTCTACAAAAAGTAAAAACTGATTCCTAGCAGCCAGATACTGAATCCCATCGAAAATTGAGCATTTCGGATATGGAAGAAGCGATCCACCACCTTCTCCGCACAATCTGAGGGCTTTGACATCTTTGCTAGAACTTCGGCAATAGCCATCGCAGCTCACACAATAGCCTGGCTTAGAGCAAGCGCAATACGAGAAGCTCACGACAAATTGGCGGACCTTCCATGTAAGGGTGATACCCTATTTGGAGAAAAACTAAAAGAAACGGTGACATAGTTGAAAGACCAAAGTGTAGCAGTGCCCTCATTAACATCTCAAGATCATTCAACAAGGCGTTATTACCCTCTCTATAGGAAATCCTTTTATCCTAGATGCCCTTATAGACCATGTGGCTCCTATAAATCTCCTGAGAATCACAAAAATCTCTCAAAATATTCTGAGGGTGGTAATAGCCTTATAAATAATAACCATAACATTGGAGGCTAAAGAACCAAGATTTTGTAACCCAAATAAATTTGATGGACCTCATACGTGGGCATAAATTATAATGCTAGATAGCATGAGCTTATATGCACCAATAAGTATAATCATAGATCTCAAAATGAATTTTTTATGCTTCGTGAAATCAAAGTCCAGTTATGGAGACAGTCATATAACGGTAGTGAAGATCATATTCATAGCATATCATTGCATTATATTCTTACGATGCAATTTTTTTATGTAGCTTAAAGTTTGCGAAGAAACGCCCGTATATCCACTGTAAGAGAGGCTCAAAGTGTAGAAGTCCGACACGGACCGTGTTTTGGCATCTGTCTTCATCAAGGGGCTGAATGTCTGTGAATATCAACAAAATCAATTTGCAGAACAAGAATACATATATTTCAATTCAATTATTTTAAACGACACTCAATGATGTAGTACTAATGTTGGATGTTTTTAGCGGCTTTTTGCCAACCTGCCGGTAATGCATTTCCTCTGCCGGAGGGGACGCACATGCACTATTTTTAAAGGGCAGTCAACCAATGAAAAAGTTACACGTCTGAAAATGACATCAGTAGTTGCTACTATCAAAAAAAAAAACAAAAACCATTAGATGATAGAATACCACTCAACCTATGCATTCAAACCATTCGATTGCATATTTTTCAAATTAAAAATCCATTGTTGTTCCTGAAAATTGAGAAAATGTTGTGGATCTGTCGGGCTTCTACACTTTGAGCCTCTCTTACAGTGGATATACAGGTGTTTCTTCGCAAACTTTAAGCTAAGTAAAAAATTGCATCTTAAGAATATAATGCAATGATGTGCTATGAATATGATTTTCACTACTGTTATGACTCTATCTCCATAACTGGACTTTGATTTCACGAAGCATAAAAAATTCATTTTGAGACCTATGATTATACTTATTGGTGCATATAAGCTCATGCTATCTAGCATTATAATCTATGCCCACGTATGAGGTCCATCAAATGAGAAAAACAATTTTTTCAATCACAGTGTGTTTAGCCTCCAATGTTTTTCATTCACAGTGTGTTTAGCCTTCAATGTTATGGTTCCTATAAATCTCCTTTCTGAAAGCTGACTAACTCCGATGTTTATCACAGAATGAACATTCCATTAAAATTCATATTGCAAATTGTCACAAAAGAGTCTGTAACCTGATGGAGCAATACTCATCTGAATATATTCAACACAGTCCCGACATGATCGCGTTTCGGACCACCCGGTCCTTCTTCAGGGGAAACTATCTTTAAAAAATATACTCCATTTCATAAGTTGATTCAAATTCCTCTCGCCGTTCTATCAGCATAAATTCTGTTTCGTGGCTAAACAGACATCTTCTTCCCGCGGTCTGAATTCAGATCCGCAACTTAACAAAACATGGCGAACCCTTGGGGCCTTTTATCCTTAAACCGGAAGTTCCTACGTCACATCCAGTCTTCAACCAGGTCATCCTCCCGAAACCGGAACTGCTCTTTCATTGTTACTCAAAAGAAATAAATGTATTGCACAATAAATACCATATACAAAAGATAGATCACATCCTTCTTCAAATGATTCAGAACCTCAAATTTGTGTGAATACAAAAGACAGGTTTCAACCAGGTCCGCTTCACCTCACATTGACGTAAGATACTATATCCTTAATTCTTAGAGTAGTTCTCAACCAAGTCCTCTTTTGACCAAAAGTGATCATAGCAGCTTGATTCAAAAAAATATGCATGTTCTAAATCGAGTACCAATTAATTTTTTCATTCAAACCTTGAGGATGAACTGAGCGAAGTTTGAAGATCCAAAAATGTTCACGTCTATTAAGGCGAGCTTGGATATCACCTTCTCAGGCGCCCTTCTGTAGTTGTTCTAAAATTGACCATTGCAAATCAGAAAAATTATGTTTAGACTGCAAACAGTGTTGTACCAAGGGGGCTGTAAGTTTAGAGGTCTTAATACAGCTTCTATGTTCGATCAATCTGGTACGAATTTTTCCCTTGGTCCTCCCCATGTATATCAGATCACAAGGGCATTGTATAACATATACCACACATTCTGACTCACACGTAGTTGATGCCACTAGATCAACTACAGTGTCTGAATTCGGGGATTGCCATTGATTACCCGTTAAGGCCTGGGCACACATCTCACATTTATGATGGCCTCCTGTCTTTACAATACCCTTTGTAGCGTCGAATGCAGATCTAACCACCAGATCTCTGATGTTCTGTGCCCTCCAAAATGATGCAAATCTGGGGGCAATCTGAAATACTTTATGCAGTGCTAACACCTGCCAGTGGGATTTCACAATATTGACCACATCATTGATATATGCAGAGTATTTTAACATGCATGTCAAATTCTGAGTATAAGGTTTCTGCTTGTATTGCAGCAATAAATCTCTATTTGCAAATAAGGCACATTTTAAAAGATTTTTTGATCACAGATTTTTTGATCACAGATTTAGGGTACCCTTTTTGAGAAAAACGTTCGCGTAACTGCACTGCTTGTTTCTGAAATTCCTCTCTGCTTGAACATATCCTTAACTGCAAAAATTGAGAGATTGGAAGTCCATCTTTCAACTTTTTAGGGTGATAGCTTGAATATCGGAGGAAATGATTATGATCTGTTTCTTTTCTAAACAATGTGGTCGTAATATTACATCCTTCTCATTGAATCCAAATATCCAAAAAGGCCACAGTGTACTGATGATACTGTGCTGTAAACTGAAGATGTGAGTTCTGCTCATTCAGCCACTGTAGAAAGTCAATCAGATCTTCTTTAGAAGCTGTCCAGATACACAGCACATCGTCAATGTACAGTCACCACAGCAAAATATTTTTAAACCACCTAGATGGATACAGACACTGCCTTTCAAAGTTTGCAATATCAGGAGCAACCGTAGCCCCCATCGCTACCCCTTGTGTTTGTAAGAAAAAGACATTGTCAAACTTAAAAAAAATTTTTTATAGAGCACCAATTTCACAAACTCTAAAAGAAAACTGGTGGGAACCCTATGTGGACGGGAACATGAGTACAGAAGACATTGGTATACAAAGAGGAAATGTCTAAAGTTACCAACCAACAGTCCTCTGGTAAAGCTGGTAGATCTTGTAACACCCATCTCACGGGTCAGTCTTTTTTTCCTCTTGCATTCCATATAGAATTCTTCTCTCTCGCTCATGTCTTTATTGCTATCTTATTGACTGAGGGAGAGTTCAGTCACACGGGAATACACTGCACAGGTATGAGAGAAAGTTTTAAGCATTTTGAGAGAAGTTCCTCTCCGGGCTGCCAGGGGGCGCACCCAGACAGCATGGCTAATTCATCCTGCTATCCACAGAAAACACCGTTTTCGGTAAGCAAATTTGCTTTTCGTGTCCAAAATTAGTCTTTACTAATGGATAATTGGGTGAAATAATGGACTAATTCAAATCAATTCCTTTGGTTTCCACAGGTGGCTGGCTGTTCTTTTTCTCTATCTGTGCAAAGGTCTCTCTGTCTTGGTCTTGGGGCAAGGGAAGCAATTTCCATCCATGGCTTGAATTAGAGATTCCCAAGTGGGCAGGGGCATCTTTGTTGGTACGGGGGGTATCCAGCTGGCCAAAAATCTTTCAGTCTTTGCGCAGATTCCCAAATATCTACTCCCAGGGGTGAAAACTCCAGTTGGGGGGGGGGAGGGGTTTCAAATGTAAATCAAACTTGGTTTTACTCACAGTTCTCCTCAGTCCTTCTCTCTCAATCACTGTATTTGAATCCCAAGTTGAAAAGGGATCCCCTGGAACACGCAGCTCTTGATATTCCTTCTAAGGGCAGGAAGAAGGGGCTGCAAAACTCTTCTCCCAAATCTTCTAACCAAAATGTCTCTGATCCCAAAAACTTAGTCAAAAACACCAGAAGGAAGGTCACAGTGGGGCAGGTCTTCCCTATCCTGGGCTCCCCAGAGCAGATGGTCCCCCATGCCCTTGCCCCAATTAATACCCAGGAGTCTCACAGGCTTCTTACAAAGCAAAAACTTTCAAAATTCCCTAAAATACTCAAGAAGCCAGCCAGTTAATGTACTGAAAGAGATGCTCCCTTCACCTTATCCAGGAACTGGAGACAGTACCCGAGTCTAAGGGTAGGCCCAAAAACCAATGAAGGAAAAATCTCCAGAGCTTCCTCCCAACTCATCAACTGAACTGCACTACTCCCAGAGCTCTCAGGAGAGAGCTGCTTGTGTTAACACACCAGAGGGATGGCCATTCCAGCATCCTCAGAGAAGGGCTGCATCTGAATGGTACCTCTCCTTTCTCTAACCTACACTGCTCTATCCTTATATAATGGAGTTACTAAGGGTACTATTAGTAATGCAATCAAAAGGGCTGATACATTTTTTTTTATTATGATTAGAGAGACAAATGGATTTCACTGCAGTAGTGGATACCTGATGTTATCATGTTATGGCAATTTTTAAATTAAACACGGGGATTGCAAACACATTTTCAGAGACCTCCCTCTCCTATGTGGTTTCTCTTTGAAAATCGGGCCAATAGTGCACAATGGAAACTTAGTGCCCACATATATTTGCACTTGCTCTGAAGCTGGTGAAAATGTACATGTGGAAAGTATGTATGAGACTTTCAAAATGAAAGCCCTGCATATTTTTTCTTTCCTCCGACCTTAACCCTCCCCTTCTTTTGATTTGGGTAAAAGTACCCATGCTGTTAACAGCATGGGTGCTTATACTGATACTGAGAGGGGAAAGCAATTTTCAGCAAGTCGTTTTACATAGATGAAATGCTCTGAAAATTGCCCATCCTATAATGGAGTGATATATATTATAGAGGTTTTATTTTTATTAAGTGAACATATGGCTTGGATCATACCAGTTCTGTTTCATAGAGATCATTCCTTTTCATGATTTTTTTGTTCTCTTGAGTAAATGTGTTTTTAATGTAGAGTATCATGAAACACATTTGCGATCTGTTTGTATGGGACTGTTTCTGTGAGGCTGTTTTCTTTGGATAATTTAAACTATTTTAGTAATTTTATATTTTAGAGACAATTTATTTTGAGGTCATTGCACCAAAATTCAACACTTGAACCATAGTTGGTGAAAGTGAGGGAGAGCTGCTGGGTCACTGTTTTTGTACAAACATTTCTCATGCTGCCCTGGTATCAGAATATTTGCTTCTCCTTTCTCCTATTCTTAAGTAGGTAATAGTGTGTGTTCTCTTTAGCTGCTGTTTCAGAATATGAAATGGAAGATCTTGGCATGGAAGCCTAACAAATGTTTTTCATGGGAAATCATACCACAATGAACTTCATTTGCTTTCCTCTTTGGTTTTTGGATTTTGGAAATGTGTTTAGAAAAGAAGAGTTCAAGGAAAGAAACTCCTGATAATTTGCTTGCTCAATCCTGGGAGGAACATGGGAAAAGGTTAAAACCATACTTGCTTAGGCCTGCAGAAACAAGTATAATCAGACAGCTGTTTAGATTTTTGGCCTGAAAAATTCTGCTAATTTTTCTGTTACATGCTTTTGGCATAAGACTGTCTAATCTTGCAGGTTTAGGAAAGAGAATGCCAAAGCTGAGCAGTTATCTTACTGAACTTGAGTAAAGACTGCCTGCCTTATTTAAAAAAGTTTAACATTTTGTTTTCAGTACTGCTTTATATATTAGACTGGTCTTATAAGTGAGATGGAAATGGAGAGAAGACAAGCTCTCTTCTCATCCATAATCTTAATGGATGGTGTGGAGAGGGCCATGGTAGGGGGAAGGCTGGGTACTTACCAGTTCCTGTACGTACCCGGATCAGTCCAGACAGTGGGTTGAGCCTCCTTTCCAGCAGGTGGAGACAGACTAAAACTTGAAGGATGCCCTATATCAGGACAGAGCCTATCCTCTACCCCTTCAGTATTCGTCGGTCTCCAGCAGGTGCAGCATCTCCCCTTCGGTTCTCTGCTGTAGGCTAGTCAGCCTCTTCTTCTTTCTTTTTCGGCTCAAGCAAGTAGTTCTTTTGATTCCCGCTTGTTTTAGAAACAAAGGAAAAAATCTATGAAGGAAATTTTGCCGCCTTTTAGTGCTTTTACTGTTTTTGTATGGGAGACGTCAGTCTCCCAGCTCTTGCCCGGCTCAGGGGGGCTTTGCCCCTTTTGCAGGAGGGGGTTCCGGGCCTCGTTCTCCCTCTGGTTGCCGAGATGGTTTTTAACCCGCTGCTGCGCTCAGTAAAAAAAAAAGAGTTAAAAGGTGTTAAACTTTCAATAAGTTGCAGGTACTCACCTACCTCTAACTTATTTGCAGCAGTTGACCAGCTTTTTTATTTTTTTCTGGTCAGAGTAGGGCTAGAACTGGCAGCCAGAGAAGCAGAAGGCAGCAGGTTTCCTGCCTGCTCTCTTCTGCTATGCAGGCTGTCAATCAAGCTTTTTTTTTTTTTTTCAGCTTTTTTTCTTCAGCTGTGGCTTAGCTATGTCCCGGCTGGCAGCCTGCCTTTCTTGTGGGCTGCCCTCTTTGCGTTTTTCGCGGCAGGGCCTTTGCACTGCTTGCCTGCCGGGTGGGGAAGGTCCCTCCTCGGCAGGACAAGCAAATTTAGCCCGGGGCTCCACTCCTCCCGGCATGGCTAGGCCTTTCCCGGGTCGGCAGAGCCCGGGAACGGCCGCCATCTTGGATTTTTCATCTGGGCCGATTTCAGTGCTCCCTGGGGCTGGGGGGCCAGATGTGTTTGATTTAACCCCTGATTTGGCCCCCGTGGGTGCCCAGGAGGGGGGGGGGGGTCCTGACCTTCCCTCCCCCCCCCTCAAATCCAGGGTCCCTTTTTCATCGGATTTCGTCCTCCTCATGCACAAATCTTATCTAGCTAGCCTGCATGAGCTGGATGAAAGCCCCCCCTTGCCCCCCCCCCGCCAAAAATCCCTCGTTCAGTGCCATTGACCACTGGACCAGCCGCGGAGCCCCAGGGACCAGTTCGGGTGCGGGTGGTCCCGGGGGGTGCCCCCCCCCCCCCCCCCCCCCCGGTGTCTCCCGTGTCCTCGGACCCCGCTGCTTCCTCGGACCCGGCGGATGCTTTCCCCCTAGATGGGGATGACCCTAGAGCCCTCCGTCTTTTTCGTAAGGAGAAATTAGAGTACCTCCCTTCTTTTGTTTTGCAGGAACTGGGTCTGGATAGTCCCTCCGTGGATAATCTCATGGCCTCGCTCCCTAAGGATATGAACCTGGTTCTGGGAGGGCTCCGGGCTCCGGCCTTGGCCTTTCCCTTCCACCCCATGCTTAAGCTCCTTATCCTGCGGGAATCGGAGGCTCCTGAGGGTGCGCCTCGGGTGGGGCGTGCGATGGATAAGCTCTACCCCCTCCTGGAGGAGGGCTTGGAGCTGTTGCGATATCCATCAGTGGATTCTTATGTTTCTGCAGTGGCCAAGCACACCACGATTCCGGTGGAAGGTTCCACGGCCTTGAAGGATTCACAAGATCGTAAGCTGGAGGCTCACCTGAAGCGCATCTTCGACGTTCTGGCCCTCGGGGTCCGGGCGTCTTGCTGTAGCAGTCTCATGATGCGAGCGGGCCTCCAGTGGGTCCAACAGTTACTCTGCTCCCGGGAGCTTCCGCCAGGTAAGGCAGAACAAGCCGAATGCCTGGAGGCAGTAACCGCTTACGTATCGGACGCCCTCTACGATCTGGTCCGTGTCCAGGCGAAGGCGATTGTTTCGGCAGTGGCGGCCCGGAGGCTCCTTTGGCTACGCCACTGGTCGGCTGATCAGTCCTCGAAGACCCGGCTGGGCTCGCTGCCCTTCAAAGGTAAGATGATCTTTGGCGAGGATCTCGAGAAGCTTATGGACTCCTTGGCTGACAACAAGGTCCATAAGCTCCCAGAGGACCGCCCTAAGTCTTCCCGATCCTTCGCGGCCTCTCGCTCTCGCTTCAGGGGCCAGCGTCGCTTCACTTCTCGGGGGGCGGGGCGGTTCTGTGAGGGGGTCTTCTCGTGCGCAGTCCTGGTCACAGTCCTTTCGTGGCAGATGGCCTTTTCGCGAGGGCCAGCCTGTGCATGCCACCACTAAACCTGCCACGCAATGAAGTTCAGCTGACCCATTCCTCTGTTCCTTACCTCGGTGGACGCCTCTCCCTGTTCTTCGAGGAATGGGTCAAGATCACATCTGATCAGTGGGTCCTCGACATTATCAGAGACGGGTATGCTTTCGACCTCGTCGGGGAACTTCCAGATCTTTCTTTTCTCACCTTGCGGCCGGGCCAAGAGGGACGCGGTGGTCCAGACTCTCTCCAAGCTTCTGGATCTGGGAGCAGTGGTCCCAGTCCCGGAAAGGGAAATTGGCGCCGGCCAGTATTCTATTTACTTCACCGTGCCCAAAAAGGATGGGTCCTTCCGCCCAATATTGGACCTCAAGAGGGTCAATCGGGCTCTCAAGATCCCCGACTTCCGCATGGAAACCCTGCGGGCGGTCATTGCGGCGGTCCGCCCCGGAGAGTTCCTTGCTTCCCTCGATCTCGCAGAAGCTTATTTTCATATTCCCATTCACCGCGACTATCAGAAGTATCTCCGATTCCACATTCTCAACCAGGACTTCCAGTTTCGAGCTCTTCCCTTCGGCCTCGCGACCGCTCCTCGCACCTTCACAAAGGTCATGGTGGTAGTAGCGGCGGCCTTGCACCGGGAGGGGATTCTCGTCCATCCCTATCTAGACGATTGGCTCATCAGGGCCAAGTCGGAGACCTTTTGCCGGCGGGCGATGGATCGCGTCTTGGAGCTCCTTGCCTCTCTCGGGTGGATAGTGAACTTTTCCAAGAGCAAGCTTCAGCCCTCCCAGGAGTTGGAATTTCTGGGAGCCCACTTCGACACCTGAGTAGGCAAGCTTTTCTTACCTCGGGCGCGAGCCCTCAAGCTGATCGATCAGGTCCAGACTTTGATTGCCCTACCTTCCCCGACAGCCTTGGATTATCTCCAAGTCCTAGGATCCATGGCTTCTACCATCGACCTTGTCCCCTGGGCTTTTGCTCATATGCGTCCATTACAGAAAGCTTTGCTGTCCCGTTGGCAGCCAGTGTCAGAGCAGTTCCACGTAGTCCTTCCGTTCTTGGATTCTACTGCCGACGAATTACAGTGGTGGCTGTTCTTCCTCATCTTCTGCAAGGGATGCCTCTTCAAGCTCCACAGTGGACGATAGTGACCACGGACGCCAGCCTGTTGGGCTGGGGTGCTTTCTGCCTTTCTCAGTCCACCCAGGGAACATGGTCGCAGACTCAGTCGCACTGGCACATCAATCAACTGGAAACTTTGGCGGTCCGCCTCGCTGTTCAGGAGTTTCTTCCCCTGATCCGCGGCAAGGCGGTACGAGTCCTGTCAGACAACTCCACCACAGTCGCCTACATCAATCGCCAAGGGGGCACTCGCAGTCCCCTGGTAGCCTTAGAAGCCAGCCGTCTCCTCGCTTGGGCGGAGCATCACCTACAGTGCCTTGCGGCCTCTCACATCGCCGGAAAAGACAATGTTCAAGCCGACTTCCTCAGCCTGCAGTCGCTCGATCCAGGAGAGTGGGAGCTCTCGGACGTGGCCATGGCTCTGATAGTGGACAGGTGGGGTCCTCCTCACCTCGACCTCATGGCAACTCTGCGCATTGCCAAGGCCAATCGGTTCTTCAGCCGCTGGAGGGAGCATGGCGCAGAGGGCGTGGATGCTCTGGATCTACCTTGGCCAGCAGACGTCCTTCTGTATGTGTTTCCCCCATGGCCACTGGTGGGGAAAGTTCTCAAGAGAATCGAGCTCCACCGGGGACCGGTGATTCTCGTTGCTCCCGAGTGGCCGCGAAGGCCATGGTTCGCGGATCTCATCAATCTAGCGGTGGACGGGCCCCTGCGCTTCGGTCATCTTCCTCGTCTCCTCCAGCAGGGGCCTGTATATTTCGACCAGGCCGATCGCTTCTGTCTTGCGACCTGGCTTTTGAACGGCGTCGCCTGAGGCGCAAAGGTTATAGGGAGGAGGTCATCTCCACCCTGCTGCGAGCCCGGAAGCAGTCGACTTCTCTGCCCTATGTGCGCATCTGGAAAGTTTTTGAGTCCGTGTCTACGGAGGCGGGTGTCCCTGCGCGCTCCGCCTCGATTCCTTTGATTCTTTCTTTTCTTCAGAAGGGTCTCTCTAAGGTCCTCTCCTTCAGTTCTCTACGCGTTCAAGTCTCTGCGCTCGGCTCTCTCCAGGGTCGGGTGGACGGTCATGCCTTAGCAGTTCACCCTGACGTGATTCGTTTCCTGAGGGGCGTTAGACACCTCCGCCCCCCCCTCGGACCACGTGTCCGTCGTGGAGTCTCAACCTAGTCCTTCGTGCTCTCTGTGCGGCTCCTTTCGAGCCTCTTCGCCACACTACGCTCAAGGATCTTACTCTAAAGACTGTCTTTCTGGTCTCTTTCCTCTGCTCACCGTATTTCCGAGCTTCAGGCGCTGTCCTGTCGGGAGCCCTTCTTGCGTTTTTCGGATTCCGGGGTCTCTCTCAGGACGGTTCCTTCCTTCTTACTTAAGGTTGTCTCCGCTTTTTACGTCAACCAGTCGGTAGAACTCCCCGCGTTCTCGCCGGAGGAGGTCGCGGGTACAGCTGGTGGTGACCTCCGTCGGCTGGATGTCAAACGAATCTTGCTTCGTTATCTCCAGGTCACTAATGACTTCCGCGTATCGGACCATCTCTTCGTCCTTTGGAGTGGTCCCAACCGGGGTAAGCAGGCTTCTAAGACCACGATTGCGCGTTGATTGAAAGAAGCCATTTCCTCGGCGTACCTTTGTCAAGGTCGTCCGCTCCCTGAGGGTTTGAAAGTCCATTCCCTGCGTTCTCAGGCTACTTCGTGGGCGGAGAGTCAGTTTGTCTCCCCGCAGGAGATTTGCAGGGCTGCCAATTGGACGTCTCTGCACACTTTTGCTCGGCACTACCGTCTGGATGTACACGCTCCGGTGTTCAGTTCCTTTGGGCGGCAAGTGCTTCGAGCGGGACTGTCTCGGTCCTACCCAGTTTAGGGAAGCTTTGATACATCCCACTGTCTGGACTGATCCGGGTACGTACAGGAAAGGAAAATTAGTTCTTACCTGTTAATTTTCGTTCCTGTAGTACCACGGATCAGTCCAGACGCCCTTCCCTGTCTGTCTTCTGTCCTCTCGAAGCTTGTTTTCTTGCAGGTCTGCAGATTTTCATATATTTCTTTGGGCAAGATTACTGAGCAATTACACCGGAAGCCTTGGTTGTTTTCTTATACCAAGTTGATCCAAGAGCGTATAGGTATACCATGTTTTTCTACATTATTCTGTATTTGCTCCGTTGAGCTTTACAGTTACTTGCTTGATCCTATTCTTGGGTTTGTTGTTTTATGCTTTGACATACGTTATACTGAAGGGGTAGAGGATAGGCTCTGTCCTGATATAGGGCATCCTTCAAGTTTTATTCTGTCTCCACCTGCTGGAAAGGAGGCTCAACCCACTGTCTGGACTGATCCGTGGTACTACAGGAACGAAAATTAACAGGTAAGAACTAATTTTCCTGTACTTGTGGCTTGGATTGGCCACTGTTAGAAACAGGATACTGGACTTGAATGACCCTTGGTCTAACCCAGTATGGCATATCTTATGTTCACAACGCTGGAAAATTCACTTTGGGTAGAGGAGCTTCAACTACAAATGCTATAGATGTTTAATAAATGCTAAAAGTGTCTGGTATAAGAAATACAATCCTGTGTTCATTTGGACCAACAGAATCACTTCATTTTGCATGGCTGCTTTTACTTAAACTGAATAGTTGACAACTTATACCAAAGGAAATGCTTCTCCATCAACAGGCAAGCATGAATTAACCATTATACATGGGTGACGTCATCTGACTGTGCCGGTATGGAGCCAGCTCTGAGGTCAGTAAATAATTTACTGAGCATGCGAGGGAGTTTCTGCACACACATTGCCTATGAGCCCCTCTGCCCCTACCACATGGACATGTCTCAACAGTCTTTTCAGCCTTTTGGACTTGTTGCTTCTCATATATTTTGCTGCTGCCTCAGCAGCTTCATAAACAGAACTTTTCCATTCTAACAACAAATATATATATGTTACTAAGGTGAGTATGGAAAAGTTCAAGGCTAAGAAGCTCACATTCAGTAGCTTCAGAGCCTGCACTTATGGGCACTGAATGTCCATCTCTGATATAAATGCCATCTGCTGTTGCTGCCTGAGCTTAGACCATGATTCCTCCAATATAGCCGCAGTCAGATTGTCCCTAGGTTGCAGCATCATCACACCTAAAGGATGGAGGCCCTAAGGAAGGTGCACCAATGAGTAAGAACTCTAAGCCTCAGCATGAGATTGGGCAATGGAGCCAGTTCTCATCCTGGAGTGGTGTCGAGTATTGGATGCAGGAATCATCCCTATCTTGTTCCTGCATGCACAGGAAGGCTTCCCTTGCTATGGTGATTCCTGTATCTGCCTCAGGTCAGTGTTGAGTGTGATGTGGAAACCATAGACTCCAGGCGAGCAGCACCAAAACAATGCAAGGGGGCCGTCTCACTTTGTGCAAAAACTAGTTCCTCTGGATTTGACAGACTTAGAGCAGGTGGACTTCTGCTGAAGAGAATTTTGGAAGAATGCAAGAAGCACCTCTTATTCTGCTTATGAAGCATTTTATGCTGTGATCAGAATTTTGGTTGCTTCTATAAGAGCCTGATTTGCTTGCATGATTGTGAACAAGTGCCCTACGAGACAACAAGCATTAATGTTTATTTGGGGATGAAGTTCAAGAGATGGTGGGTGATACATATTGATTAAAGAACATCAGTCTATCTTCCGATCGCTGTCAGCTCGGGCAGGGGACCATCCAGCCTCATCCAATGCCAGTTTTTCCGTACAAACTTCCATTCGTCAAAGACTCCCCTTTTCCTCTTTTCAGTGTCTGTGAACTCTGCCTACTCTTCAGCAGCTTCATGTGAAAAGGTGTCACCCAGAAGCTCAACAGCAGATGGAACCTTAGCCCGGGATCAGTCTTCAATGACTTTGGAACCTGTCTCCTCTAGTGGGGGAATGGATTCAGGCCACCTTCCCAGCAAGGTTTCTTACCACCAAGGACCAGTGGGTCCTGAAAAAATGTGAAGAATGGTCACCACTTGTGCTTTTCTCACCTTCTGACATCTTGGACTTCAGTCTTCAGCTCCACCTGTCTCACTGTGCCCAACCACATTGGGTTGCTGCTTCAGTTGAAGGTGACTGAACCTGTCCCACTTCAGGAGTGTGGTCAGGGATTATATTCCAGATATTTCCAGATCCCCAATAAGTTTGGGGGGAGGGAGGGATTAAGAGACATACTGGACTTGCAGAGGCTGAACGAGGTTTGTGTGGGAGAGGTTCAGAAGAAACTCCTCTAGATGATCCTCCCTGTCATTCAACCAAAGGATTAGATGTGTACTCTGGATCTGAAAGATGCTTATATACATATCCCCACCCATTGGAAGTTCCTCAGGTTTGTGATTTATTTTTATTTTATTTATTTAAAGCTTTTTTTATACTGACGTTCGCGGGCATCACATTGGTTTACAGGTAACAGGTGGAGAAACAATATATAAAAATCGTAACTGTGCTATACATAAAACGGAAACATAAACATAAAGCAAATAACAGTAGAGCTGGTTAAGGAGGTAAGAATGTATAAAACATAACATTGTAAGCCTGGATTTGGAACCGGAAGGATAGAAGAACCAGGATTTTACGAAAAGTCTAAGGTATATAGGGGTGGCAAAGAGAATAAACTAAGTTAATAAGTACAATGTGGGGTTAGCGGGAGAGACTGCAAGGCATATGAGCAGGGTGGGGTGGATTATGCAAAGGCTTGTACGAAGAGGCAGGTTTTTAGTTGGGTTTTTTTTTTTATTTGTGGGGGCAGGGTTCCAGCCGTAGGTCAGGTGGCATAGCATTCTAATTTGAGGGTCCTGCTATGGAAAGAGCTTTTTCTTTTGTGGTGGAAGGCAGGTGGGTTTAGTAGAGGGTGTGTGTAGTGTGCCATTGTATGCAGATCTGGTGGGTCTATTGGAGGTGTGGAAGTGTAGAGAGTCGTTGAGCCAGTGTTTGTCAGGGTTACGAAGCGTCTTGTGTATAATAGTGAGACACTTGTAGCGACTTCTGAAGGAGATTGGGAGCCAGTGGAGGTCTCTAAGTATGGGGGTAATGTGGTCTTTTCTGCGGGTGTTAATGAGAATTCTGGCAGCAGCATTTTATAGCATTTGGAGAGGTTTGATGATGGAAGTAGGGAGACCTAGCAGGAGGGAGTTGCAATAATCTAATTTGGAGAATATTAAGGCCTGAAGGACAGTGCGGAAGTCATTAAAGTGGAGGAGAGGTTTACGTTTTTTGAGGACATGAAGTTTGTAGTAACATTCTTTCATAGTGGAGCTTATGAACTTTTTGGGGTTCAGTTGGGTAACTAGTATAAGGCCAAGGTCTCTTATGTGTTGGGGGAAGGGTGTTGATGTCAGTCGTGTTCAAGGTGTTGGGATTGTGTGAAATAATGAGTTCAGTTTTGGAGGAGTTGAGGGAGAGGTTAAGATTAGACAGGAGGTGGGTGATTGATGCAAGATCCCAGATCTTGAGGGATTTAGAAATGGATTCGGTAATGGGGATGAGGATTTGGACGTCGTCTGCGTAGGTGAAATGAGTGAGTCCTAGACTATAGATAGGTGGCATAGAGGCAGCATGTATATATTGAAGAGGGTGGAGTATAGGGAGGAGCCTTGGGGAACACCTCGAGTTAAGTTGATAGGTTCAAATTCGCTGTTACCAATTTTGACTGTAGTGTCTATTATGGAGGTAGGATTCAAGCCAGTGAAGGGCGGTGCCAGAGATGCCAATTTCAGAGAGGTGGGTTAAAAGAATCTTGAGGCTGATAGGGTCGAAAGCGGAAGAGATGTCTAGCATTGCAAGAATGTAGGAGTGCCCATCATCCATACCTTTGAAGAGAGTGTCAGTGAGGGAGATTAGGAGGGTTTTGGTACTGTGGAATTTTGCGGAAGCCAAATTAAGGGTATAAAATGTTGTGTTTTTCAAGGTGATCAGAGAGTTGGATGTGATGAGACACTGCCATACAAGGTGTTTCTCTTTGGTGTTTCTGCAGCCCAAAGAGTGTTAACAAAATGCTTTGTGGTGACAGCTTTGTCAGCAGGGAGTCTCAATGTTCCAATACGTGCATGATTGGCTGGTGATGGGTCCACCCCCATCAGGAGTTTGACTCCCTCAAAGACCTACTGCTCCTCCTATCTCTCAGGTTCCTCGTCAAGCCAAACTTGGTTCCAGCTCAGTTTCTAGTAGCCTGGATACTCACTTCAGGAGAAAGCTTTGCTCTGTACCTTAGAAACCGTATTGCGATGGGCCATGTAAGATCAGCCTTGATCCTGCTTGGTCATACAGTGGCAGCGGTTTTTCTGACTCATCTGCACATGTGGGGGTCATGGATGGGGCCTTTGAAGAGCTCATCTAATTTGGCTATTGGCCTTTATTCCATCAAATCTGTCCCGTCCCCCCGTGAGCATCCCTTCAGTGGTGGAGGAATCCGGAAGTTCTATATGTGGGCAGCTTCCACCAAATCAAGTGACACTGTACTGACACCTCCACTAAAGGGTGGGTGATACATATTGGAACAATATGGACACAAGGATTATGGTTCCCAGTGGAGAGTTATCTACAAATCAACCACCTAGAGATGCAGGCCTTCCACTATACTCCAAGGACCTTCTCTTACCTTCTCGGTCCAGATGGACAATCAAGTGGCCATGTGCTGCATAACAAATCTGGACTCTTGTGTCCTCTGCCAGGAGGCCCTCTGAATTTGGGGCAGGACATCACAATGTTCATCTTCAGACAAACTACCTTCTGGGAATTTAGAACAATTGTCGGACTACCTTAGCAAGGTGTTGCATCCACACAAGTGGTCCTTAGATCAAGGAATTGCAAACTACTTATTTAGTCACTGGGGAAACATCAGTAATCAACCTGTTCTTCTCCATGTATCCTATCAGTCACAGATCAGCTCTTGACACTTTTATGCTAGATTGGAGCATCAGTGTACTTTATGCCTACCCACCGATTCCTTTAATTACCAGGACCATCCAGAAGTTCCTTCAGGACAAGGCAAGAATAATCCTTATAACATCAGCCTGGTCACATCAAGTGGTATCAGTATCTTATCAGTCTGTCAATTCAGTCAATGTTCCTTTGGGAGCACCTCCAACTCTCATCAAACAGGGGGGGAGGCATGCTCTGGCATGGCTGGTCGTCACAGCATGAATGTTGAATGTGCAGAGTCTCATCCTTGCTCCTTCCAAGACAGATGGGTGATATTTTGATTTCTACCAGGAAACCTTCATCCAGAAGATCTTAGTCTTCCAAATGGAAGAGATTCTCAACTTTGTATTTTGTGGTTAGCTGGACCCTTTCTGTGCTTTGAGGGATTTGTTCAGTGTCTGTTTTGCTTCTCATCTTCAGGCCTCAGCACCTCTTCAGTCAAGGTTCAACTCTCTGCCATTGTGACATATCACCAGCAAATGGAAGGGGCTCTAATCTCCCTCTCCACACATTGGTATCAAAATTCATGAAAGGACTGGGGCTTTCCAAACTTCTGGTTAGCAAACCTCTAGTTCCTTGGGATTTCAGTGTAGTCCTAGCTCAATTCATGAAACCACCTTTAGAGCCCTTATTACCTGACCTCCTCGGTGGAGAATCAATTACTTCACCAAAGCTTAAGTGAAAGAGACTTGGGAACTCACAAGGCAGCATATACATGGAAACTCCTATACATACTCCGTGTTTACTGAGTGCTGAAAGCTGGGCCCATGTCTGTTATTGGATGTCACCCATGTCTTAATAGCTAATATATGCCTACTATCTACGGAGAACCCTGTTTACAGGTTAGCAAACTTGCTATCATGCAACTCTTAAATGCATATCTGTGTTTCACAATTCTTTTTCCTTCATCTTCTTTACATGGCTAAATAGGCATGAGGATAGGATTAGTTTCATTGAATGAGAACGTAAGAATGATTGAATGTTGCACTGTAGTTAATCACAAAAAAGTCTAGTAAATCCCATGCAATGAAAAATAAAGGATTATTTGAAAAAATGTTGCAAATATAGTTTTTAACAATTTATAAATACAGAGAAAGCTTTATAACCAGTTGATTTAATTGTTTAAATTGGGACCTTCATTCAGTGTTTTCACTGCTCAGGGTCATCTTTAATTATCTGTCCATAAGTAAAATATTTTAAAGTTTTTTTTGAAAGTTTTTCAGGAAATATAAAAAGAAAATACTTCCCCCTTCAAAGAGCCTGACATGATACCATGTTTCGCAACTGCTGCCTCGGAGACTCTCCAGTAGTTTTTATCCAACAAGGAAAGTATCAATTCTATGTTGAAAGTGACCATTCCTTTCTTGTGCACTATGCTTATAAACAGGGACCTTTGTTTTCCCTTTCTATTTTCTCCAGAAATTTCAGTGTTTATTATAATAAACACTAAAATTCACAGGGAAATATAAAAATTGAAAATGAAGGTCACAACATAAATTACAAACTTAGGACAGGCTAGATTCTCACATTAGATTCCTAAGCAGCCAAAGTGCCAAAGCTATCACGGTGCACAAGAAATGAATTGTCACTTTCAACATAGAATTGATACTTTCCTCGTTGGATAAAAACTACTGGAGAGTCCCCGAGGCAGCAGTTGCGAAATCATGTTGGGCTCTTTGAAGGGGAAGTATTTTCTTGTTATATTTACTGAAAATTGTAAAATATTTTACTTATGGACAGATTATTAAAGATGACCCTGAGCACTGAAAACACTGAATGATATAAAATATTCAGCATCCATGGGGTGGTATGAAGGTCCCAATTTAAACAATTGAACATTCAACTGGTGTTAAAGCTTTCTCTGTATTTATAAATTGTTAAAAACTATATTTGCAACGTTTTTTCAAATAGCACCATAGTTAATCACATATTTCCCATGGACATATATATAATTCAGTATTCTCTGATCATATAAGAGCCATTCTCTGCATGTTCAGTGTAAGGATTGTAGAGAGAAACCACATTTTGACTTGAGTCAACTCAGTGCCCATTTTTTACAAATTTGAAAAATACACTTTGCAAAGTATTTGCTTATTTTAAATATATAAACATGCAGCTCACCATCCCCAGCTGATAATCCTAATAGTGTCAATGAAGTTTATGGCATGAATAGACATGAAAAGCTGCTCTTGGTTGTGGAGAATTTCTTCTGAATAGAGTAGAGATATATTGATAGGCATTGATATTGTACCTGCCACTTGAATAAATGAAGTATTTCACTTTGCGGTGATTTTTAGTCAGCACTAAACAAAAGTTAATTACAACTTACTATATAGGTGTTGTAAAATAATCTGCTGTGCTGTTACCTAAGGTATTGCTATATTTCACTAATCTGGTTACTGTCTGTCATTATAGCTAGATACGTACACTGCTAAAGCCAGGAGTGGATTTTTTTTTTTTATACTTAATATAGATTACAGATCTGGTGTGTTAATGAGCTAATTTTTAACACTTCACAGCTGAACTCATTTGAGCAACTTTGTATCAACTACACCAATGAGAAGCTTCAGCAGCTCTTCAACCACACCATGTTCATCCTAGAACAGGAGGAGTATCAGCGGGAGGGCATTGAGTGGAACTTCATAGACTTTGGCCTGGACCTGCAGCCCTGCATTGATTTGATCGAAAGACCTGTAAGAATCTAGCCTGTCCTAAGTTTGTAATTTATGTTGGGTTCCTTCATTTTCAATTTTTATATTTCCCTGGGGAAAATAAAAATTGAAAACTAAGGTCCCTGTTTATAAGCATAGTCTTATGTACACTGCACTGACCAAGATTATAGCGTATTGAAATTGTCCCAGCTATAAAAAGCATACAACTTGGTCCCCAGTTATAAACGAGTACATCATGTCATGGAGAGATTAAACCATCAAATTGACTAAAGCTCATAAGATTCAGACTAGCCCTCCATCCCGGTTTGTGTGGACAAACTGCTAGATCACACCTGGATACATTAGCCTTTTGTTTTCATTTACTAATTTGTTTCCAAAATACTGAGCCTGTTTTTGTTTTGAATCTATTCTTTCCTTTACTACTCTGATGCCTATCTTTTTCCTTGTTCATCCAACAATTTATAGAATGAATAGCTAGTCAATAGCCTCATCACCCAAACAAAACTACAAAATGACTCTATCACAGCCCCTTGCCTCTCAGATATAGAGCCTCAGTCTTACACACAACGGTGATTATTTATTTATTTTTATTTTGACTGTGGAAGGAGGGTAATGAGTTGTATGATTTTTTCTTAATGTTTCCTATTATTCATTGGGGCAAGGATTGTTCAATATAGTGTCTGTAAGTCTCGACATGCTTGTTCATTTTTCACATTGTTTTCTAAAAAGGACAAATCAAAATGCATTAAAGTAGGAGTTCATTTCACTGATCTAAACAGTTAATTAAAATGCTCCTGGATGAGGAGTTGATGTTTCTCCTAGGGCAAACAGGACGGTAGGCCTCACACATCGTGACATCGTCAGATGGAGCCCAGCATGGAAAACTTCTGTCAAAGTTTCTAGAACTTTGACACACTGAGTGTGCCACTATCTGCGTGGTCATGCGGGGTCCTCCTTCAGTCTTCTTCCCAGGCCCCATTCTAATCAAATATCCCAAATCCAAGATAGTTCCATCCCAAACCCTATCTTTTACAGGTGAAAGCCTTCCTTCCTCAAGATCAGGCTTTCACCCTGGCCTCTCTAGCACATCTTTTACAGACTCTAGTATCCTCAACTCGTTATTTCCTCATATTGCTAGCCCACATGGCATCCTCAGTACATGTCGCGCCGATGGCCCGCCTAGCCATGAGTCATGCAGTGGACTCTCAAATCCCAGTGGGTTCACGTTTCAGCCAATGTCCAGCATTATTCACGTTACCACACAGCTCCGAATATCGCTGGCCTGGTGGATGCAACCCTCCAATCTAACTCAAGGCCTTCCTTTTCAGGCCATAGAACCTCAAATTTCCTTGACGGATGCCTCCAACCTGGAGCCTCGAGCAATCAGATATGCCCTCAGAGTCTTTCAGGATTGCCTCTCAAACAAGACCATCCGGATTCAAACCGACAACCAGATGGCGATGTGTACATCAACAAATAAGGGGTAACGGGCTCCTACCTCCTGTGTCAGGAAGCTGCACAGATATGGGCGTGGGCCCTTTCCCACTCAATGCACCTCAGAGCCACCTATTTGCCGGGCGTGGACAATGTATTGGCGGACAAGTTGAGCCGCACATTTCTTCCGCACAAGTGGTCTCTCAACCCCACAGTAGCGGACACAATATTCCAACGTTGGGGTTACCCTCATATGGACCTGTTTGCGTCAGTCCACAACAGCAAAGTAGAAAACTTCTGCTCCCTCACTGGCAGCCACCACTCTCAACCAAGAGACGCTTTCACCCTCTCGTGGGCCAGCGGTCTCCTCTATGCATACCCTCTACTTCCACTCATATTAAAGACTCTTGTGAAGTTATGGCAGGACAAGGGCGTAATGATTCTGATAGCCCCTCACTGGCCACGCCAGATGTGGTTTCCAATCCTCCAGAATTTATTAGTACGCCGCCACATTCCTCTGGGGAAGGATCTGCTTCTGATAACTCAGAACAACGGATGCCTATGCTACCCCAACCTCCAGGCCCTGTCTCTGACTGCCTGGATGTTGAAAGGTTAATATTCCAACCTCTTAACCTTTCAGAGTCTGTGTCCCGAGTCCTGGTAGCTTCATGAAAGCCTTCTACGAGAAGGTCTTATCGTTCCAAATGGAAGAGGTTTACAGTTTGGTGTACGTCTGTGTCCTTGGACCGCTTCACTTGTTTCACGGCAAAGTTTCTGTACTATCTCTGGCACTTGTTGGAGGCAGGCCTGAAAACTTCCTCCATCAGGGTGCATGTCAGCTCAGTAGCCGCGTTTCATAAAGGCGTGGGGGATGTTCTATTTCGACACAACCCTTAGTAACACGCTTTGAGAGGCTTGCTCCACTTAAAACCTCCACTGCACCCTCTGGCCCCCTCTTGGGACCTTAATGTAGTTTTGCGACGGCACATGAAACCTCCGTTTGAGCCTCTCCACTCTTGTAATCTCCGTTATCTCACGTGGAAAGTGGTTTTCCTTCTCACTATCACGTCTGCTCGCAGAGTTAGTGAGTTGCAGGCATTAGTTACATATCTGCCTTACACTAAAATTCTGCATGACAGGGTAGTGTTCCGCATTCAACCTAAGCTTTTACCAAAGGTAGTGTCGGAATTTCATATTAACCAGTCTATTATCCTACCTAGCTTTTCTTCCCAGGCCCCATTCGAACCCAGGAGAACAGGCTCTGCATTCTTTAGACTGCAAACATGCCCTAGCCTTCTATTTAGATCGCACGTTGGCTCACAGGAAATCCACTCAAATATTTGCTTCTTTTGATACCATTAAATTGGGAAATCCTGCAAGAGAGACCCTCTCCTCCTGGTTAGTGGACTGCATTTCTTTTTTCTACCAGCAAGCAGGCATTCCACTGCAAGACCGTGTAAAAGCACACACTATCAGGGCCATGGCGACATCAGTAGCGCACCTCCATTAGGTGCCGCTTGCTGATATTTGTAAGGCCGCTACCTGGAGTTCTCTCCATACCTTTGCAGCCCATTATTGCTTAGATAAGGCTGGCAGGCAAGATTCCATCTTTGGCCAGTCTATTCTATTCAACTTGTTTTCAGTTTAACCCGTTCAGGGTTCAGGATGCCCTCCGAATCAAATTTCCACCCCTGTTGTTTGCCTGTTGCACGTTTTTGGGTTCATTTAGTGCTTTGCCTGGTCCTCAGCTCGATACTCACCCATATGTGAGGACTACCATCCTGCTTGTCCTGTGAGAAAGCAGAGTTGCTTACCTGTAACAGGTGTTCTCACAGGACAGAAGGATGTTAGTCCTTACGAAACCCGCCCGCCACCCCGCAGAGTTGGGTTCGCTTACATTTTATTTTATTTTTCGCACGTACTTTTTACTATAAGACGAGACTGAGGGGGAACCCCTGCTGGATGAAGGGTCAGTGCATTGCTGGGCATGCCCAGTAGGTGCCAGTTCTAGAAACTTTGACAAAAGTGTTCCGTGATTGGGCTCCATCCTGATGTCTCCCATATGTGAGGAATAACATCCTGCTGTCCTGTGAGAACACCTGTTACAGGGAAGCAACTCTGCTTTCCTCTGGTTTTCATCGATGCTCTCAGTGCCCGTGGACCATGTCTCTGACTGATTCACGTGAAGTTTGTATTCTTTGCCTAGGGGCATCGCACGATGTCCGGGGTTGCAGGTTCTGCTACCAGAAGACCCTGAAAGGTCATTTGATGCATTTGGATAAAAATGGAGAAACTTTTTGGCTCCAGGAAATCGGGGCCGTCCATTCCGGCATCTGGTGCATCAACGGGGGGGAGCCCTTGGACACTGAACCATCAATGTCCACCCCCCCCCCTCCACTGGGTCCTCCTCCAGAGAGGGGCACCGGGGATCGACAGCTGTTGTCATGTTCCAGGATATGTTCCAGGACATCGAATTACGTGCCCTCCTCGCTGCCAGGAAAAGAGCGGACTGAGCACCATGGGAGATCGAGGAAGCAGTGTCACCGGTCGCCACTGGTGCATGGCACTGGTTCCGGGAAGGCACCGGAATCGGCTGTGTTGCCCCCAAAGCAGCCCCGCAGAGACTAGGCTTTGCCCTCGATTGAGCCTGGGAGTCTGAGGTGCTCCCCACCTAATGCCCATGTTGGTGCCAGGCACCGATCACCTTCGTTTCGAGGGCAATTTAGTGGCGCCTGCTCCTCCTTCACCTGCCTTACCTATGGCGACCTTCAAGGAGGAGCTTGATCGCAAGGTTCAGTTGGCAGTGCTCCGAGCCCTCAGGAGAATTGAACCCACTGGCTCCATTGGTGCCGGTACCACCACTGATGCCAGAGCCTACTCCCTCAATCCTAGCACCGCTGCTGGATATCATCCCTACACAGCACGTGCCTGGGAGCCTTTCAAATCCTGGCAGCCATCATTGTCTCCCCCTCCTGGGCAATAACCATTGCAGGTTCCTCTGAGGAGGAGGGCTCTGTGTTTCTTGGGCCATCGAGGCCTCTGGCACCTTGGCTGCCACTCCTGGCTCCAGTGCCGAGGGCCTCTGTGCCCTCGGGGCCCAGGCCAAGGGTAGTGAGCATGAGTCCCCCCACTGACCTCACCCGGGGATTTCAGTGAGGCGGAGGCTCCATATGATCCATGGGGGGTTATACAGAGTGGACTAAGCCATGGGTCCTGATGAGGTTCTTCCCAGAATACCGAGAGAGCTCAGAGATATGCTGGCGGATCTGCTGTGTGACCTGTTCAATAGATCCCTGGATAAGGGTGTGGTGCCTGGAGAAGAGCGGTGGTGGTCCCGCTTCACAAGAGTGGGAGCAGCGAAGAGGCTAGAGATTACAGGCTGGTTAGCATCACCTCGGTGGTGGGAAAATTAATGGAATCTCTGCTGAAGGAAAGGATAGTGAACTATCTACAATCCAGTGGGTTGCTCGATCAGAGGCAGCAAGGATTCACCAGGGGAAGGTCCTGTCAGACGAATCTGATTTCTTTGATTGGGTGTCTAGAGAACTGGATCAGGGAAGAGCGCTCAATGTAATTTACTTGGATTTTAGTAAAGCTTTTGATATGGTCCCACATAGAAGACTCATCAACAAAATGAGAGGTTTGGGAGTGAGCTCCAAGGTGGATTACAAACTGGTTGATGGATAGAAGACAACGTTTGATGGTTAATGGAACCTACTCTGAAGAGAGAATGGTGTTAAGTGGAGTGTCACAGGGATCGGTGTTGGGACCAGTTCTGTTCAACATCTTTGTGAGCAATATTGCAGAAGGGATAGAAGGTAAAGTTTGTCTATTTGTGGATGATACTAAGATCTGCAACAGAGTGGACATGCTGGAAGGAGTAGAGAGAATGAGACAGGATTTAAGGAAGCTGGAAGAGTGGTCAAAGATATTGCAGCTGGGATTCAATGCCAAGAAGTCCAGAGTCATGCATCCGGGGTGAGGTAATCCAAAAGAACTGTATGTTTTGGGGGGTGAAGGGCTGATGTGCACAGATCAGGAGAGAGACCTTGGGGTGATTGTGTCTAACGACCTGAAGTCAGTGAAGCAATGTGACAGGGAGATAGCTAAAGCCAGAAGAATGCTGGGATTTATAGAGAAGAATATCTAGTAAGAAAAGGGAAGTGATAATTCCCTTGTGCAGATCCTTGGTGAGGCCTCATCTGGAGTACTTTGTTTAGTTCTAGAGACTGTATCTCAAAAGGGACAGATGGGATGGAAGCGGTCCAGAGAAGGGCGACCAAAATGGTGAGAGGTCTCCATCAAATGACTTATGAGGAGAGGTTGAAGAACCTGAATATGTATACCCTGGAGGAGAGGAGGAGCAGGGGCAATATGATACAGACCAGATACTTGAAAGGTTTTAATGATCCATGGTCAACAGACCTTTTCCATTGGAAACAATTTAGTAGAACTAAGGGTCACGATTTGAAACTCCAGGGAGGGAGACTTAGAACCAATGTCAGAAGGGTCGGCTACTCTTCAGGCTCAGCCTTTTTGAAGGTTCAGAAGACTTCCATGTCGCTAGCCTATACCAGAGTCTGGTGTTTGAGTCCTCCTGTGGGAGTCGTTTAGAATCTCCCTGGCAGTCCGAGATTCCTTGTATCTTTGCATTCCTCCAGAGAGGTCTGCAAAAAGGCATAGCCTTGAATTCTTTAAAGGTGTATGTGACTGCCATCTCTTGTAACAGAGGGCAGTTGAGCAGTTTCAGTAGTGGCCCATTCAGATGTGGCTCGTTTCCTTCGGGGCTGAATCAGTGACCCTGTTTTCCCCTTTAAACCTGTGCGGGACCAGGCATGGGACCTGGTCCGCCTTAAATCCCACAGAGGGAGATAGCTTTGTGGGTGGGACCCTGCTGAGGTAGGGAGAGTCCTGTGGAGGGACCAGCTGGGGAGCTTGAGAGGGTAAGCCCAGCTGTGTTCAGGAGGCTTCTATGCTTCCTTGAGGACGGTAGCTCCTGCAAAGCACTCTGTCCAAACCAGAATGGAGTATATACTGACCAGAAACAAGGCAGTCTACAGCCCCTGTGTGTGTGTACGTGAATACTGCTAAGGTAGGCAGTCCACTGTTCGAGGAGTTTGCTAAATATCTGCATTTGAAAAGGCTGAAGTCAGTGTAGCTTTCTGTCTTCAGCCAGGGAAACACCGCTCAGTTTCTCACAGGGGCGTTAAAAGGTTGTGGCCTCCTTTCCAGCTGTTTTCCCATTGGGATCTTAGCTTAGTTCTGCAGGCCTTAGCCATGCCTTTGTTTAAGCTGTTGAAACATGCATCTCTTAATGATCTCTCTCTAAAGGCTGCATTTTTGCTAGCTATCTGCTCCTCTAGTCATATACTGGAACTTCAGGCATGATCCTTTCCTCATAGTTATGTTGTATGTAATCACTTTCACCTGATACCGTCCTTTCGTCTGAAAGTGAAATCCACATACCACATCAATCACTCAGTCTCCCTTCCAGCCTTCTCTCGTGCAGAGTGCAGAAACAAATTAAGGTCCCTGAGATGTTTGGATGTCTGTAAGTTGCTGATTCGTTATCTGGAGGTGACTAATGATTTTTGCAAGTTCAACAGACTTTTGGATTTGTTTGGAGGACAGCAAAAAGGTGAGGCTGCTTTCAAAGCCACTCTAGCATGCTGGATCAAAGAGGCGATTCTCTCTGCCTATATGCTTTGTGGTAAGAAGCTATTTGAGTTAGTTTACATGCACTCTACGAGGGCATAGTCATCGTCTTGGGTGGGAGGTACTGTTGATTATGCCTGTAGACATTTGAAGGGTGGCCACATGGTCTTCCTTTCATATTTTTGTGAAACATTACAGACTGGATGTTTTTGCCAAAGAGGACTCTGCCTATGGGACTGGAGTTCACAAGGTAGCCCTTGCTGCTTCCCATCCGAGTCAGTAGGGCTTTTGTATTTCCCACCTGTGCATGACCGGACTGGTTTAGCAGAATGAAGTGGAAGGAGAAATTTCTTACCTGTTAATTTCCTTTCCATTAGTTCTGTTACGCTAGTCTTGAACCCACCTGGGAAGCAAGGCCTCTCTATGTGGGAGTCTTCAGTGGTTTATCTAGCTGTATATAATTGTGTCTCTCCTATGCTGCTTACTTTTGGACAGTTTTTTTAGAAATAGATACAGGATAGTGGAGATTAGAGGATTTGTTTTCCCCAGGTTGACTTTTTCCATCTTGGTGGTATGCAGTTTTCATCTTTCATGAACATTTTGGTCTGATTTGCAGCTTTGACAGATGTATACTGGTTTCCTTCTGAGCTGTTCTGTCCCTGAATAAAAGTGATGTCATGCTTGGAAAACAGTGTTTTCTGCCTCCGTCTGCTAGTAGGAGGAAACAACCCACCTGTGTATAATTGGGCTGTTGTAGCAGGACTAATGGAAAGGAGATTAATAGATAAGAAATGTCTTCTTTACAGCTGAAAAGGGGAAAAAAATCCTCAGCTTAAAATAAGGGAAAAGTAAGTATTTTTCCAGCTACATTGAACTAAAAATGGAGAATCCAACTTTTATGGTGAATGTACCAAATTTCACATTTCATTATTCTCTTGTATGCAACAAGTTAACAACTGAGCTTTATTCTACTAGGCTAATCCTCCTGGTGTCCTGGCCTTGTTGGATGAAGAATGCTGGTTTCCCAAAGCCACCGACAAGACCTTTGTGGACAAACTGGTCCAAGAACAAGGTTCCCACTCTAAGTTCCAGAAACCAAGGCAGCTGAAAGACAAGGCAGACTTCTGCATTATTCATTATGCTGGCAAGGTAAGGATCACATGATGAATGTTACACCCTGGTTCCACCCTAGCAAGTAAGTTTATCAGTAAATGTTACACTGTTTGGCTCAGGGATAAGTCAGTATTCTGAAATAGATACAAATTTCATGTAGTTGCAAAGTTGCTTTAAAAAAACATAATGAAATTTACCCGATCAATGCTGTAGCAAGAATATAAGTAGCCCTGTGTAGAGAGCTTTGAAGTCTCATTGTAGTTTACATTGCAGAAAGCATTGTGGTGCCTTAATGAGAAAATAGCCTCTCGCTCAGGGTGAAACGAAACCAGAACAGTTTCGTCCCACTAATATTTCAGCTTGCGCAGTTTGTAGAACACCAGGTTTTTGTGGGGGGGGTTTTTTGTTGTTGAGAACCGGTTGTGATATTATCCTCTTCATCATATTTTTCTAATGTGCTCTTATTTTAGGACATATTAGAAAATGCGGTTTAAACTGCATCCATGAGCTAAAATAGCTGTTAAATCATTTTTAGAAATGGATATATATGCAAAATTTGACTTTGCAGACCATGAGCCCTTTCAGCAGCATTACGCTCTGGCATTCTGTATTAGTTTTCAACATTGAAGGCTTTCAGGGACCTTTGTAGAGATTACGTTGCTAAAACACCAAAAGCACATACATTGAACTTAAAACATAAGTGCTATTCTGGAATAGATCAATGCTCCATTAAGCTGTGCTGAAAGCTGAACAGAAGGTTTGCGGGGAGGCCTGCACAGATCAGCAGTTGCTACTACCCTTAAAAATAAAATAAAATAAAAATACAATTTAAAAGAAAACAAAAATTTCCTGGGAAGACTAGATGGACCATTTTGGTCTTCATCTGCTATCATTTCACTATATTATCCTGTCGCTGGTAGTGGCCAGTCCAGTTCTCTTGGAAGAACCCATCTTATCTTAATAGGAAAATACATTTCATGTTGCTCATTTCCACAAGTTAGAGGTGGAGATATCCAAATTTATATAGTCCCTCATTGATGGACTTGTTCTCCAGGAACTTGTTAAAACCTTTTTTTTAATTATATGCTACACATCTTGGAGCTTAGCATGATTATTCTGTACATCTAAAATGATTCTGTTAAATGTTTTTCTCCAAGGACAAGCAGGGTGGTAGTCCTCACACATGAGTGACGACATCAGATGGAGCCCCGATGCTGAAAACTTATGTCAAAGTTTCTAGAACTTATGCTAGGCACACGGAGTATGCCCAGCATGCCCTATACTATACGTCCATGCAGGGTCCCTCTTCAGTCTTTCTTCCATGGAGCTGTAAGCCTCACGGTGTGATTGAGCTCAGTTTGGCTGTTTTGCCATGTGTAAAAACATTTTGCTCTTTGCATTTTTTTTTCCTTCGATCCATCGCCGGGTCCCTCTCTGTGTCTTCCCGTTGTGTCCCTAGTTAGGATTCTTGGTGTTTCAGGTAAGTTTCTTTTCGATTACCCCCCCATGGTGGCGTTGTCTCGGTGCCCGCCACTCAGATACCCACCGCTGGAAGACCCATGTGGACCCTAATGGGTGGTTTTTGCTAATACAAATAGAAGCTAGAAATGAGATTTACTTCCTCCTGGATGTCTACCCCCCGAATCTAGAGCATTTTGCTTTTATAGATGTCATAGATAAGCTCTTGGGAACATTTAGTGATCGCCAGAGATTTTAATTTAACGATAAACCCCGACTGGACAACTCAACGGGGGGCGGCTTGGGAACAAAACTAAGTAGGAACTGCCTTAAATCCTATATTCAGAAATGGGAATTGCTGGTTATCTGGAGGCACAGAAATTATACTTTGTATTCTAACCCCCATAAATCCTATTCTAGGATAGATTTTTTTTCTGGTGGATAAAGCCATTAGTCAGCAGATTACTGGGGTAGATATAGGTCAGATAACTTGGGTTGATCATGCCCCCGTATGGATAGAGTTACAGATGTCAGGCATAGACCCCAGGAAGAGATATTGGAAGCTAAATGGCACCCTATTGGAGGACGAGGCTTTTTGCTTCTCAATAACAGATGCAATTGCAGAATATGAGGTCTATATTGGGACAGACAAGCAAAATCCCTCCCTACTGTGGGAATGTTGAAAAGCTGTCCTTAAGGGAAGGTTAATATCCCAGGCTACCAATCCATATATCCACTCCTGCTTTAAAGTGCTGGCAGAAACATATTTTTGCTTTTATATGGGAAAAGAAAACCGCCTAGTGTGACTAACAGTGTAATGTTTAGATCTAAATTGAGAGGTGGCTTGGGAGTGCCCAACCTTCGGAGGTATTTTGTTGCTACCCAAACAAGAGCTATCATAGATTGGAATAAAAGAGGTGAGCAGAAAAGTTGGGTAGCAATAGAGCAATCCTTTTTGGGCTGTATGCTGTTATGGGCCCTCACATGGCAGCCTTGCCCAACTTGGATAGTTAATAAAGAACTTCCCCCAACAACGAACACTACTCTACGAATATGGAAGCAATGGCAACCCAACTTAATGGGTAGAAGGTATTTTGTTTTTAGCTCCTCTTGTTTCATAATAGCTCTTTTGCCCCAGGGTGGAATTCCCATCTTATCAGGAACTGGAAAGTGATTTCATCATTAGGGAATTTATGGGGACCTGAGGGATTTTTAACTTTCTCTAGTATTAAAGAAAAATATCAATTTTCAAATAATGAAGTGTTTCAATACCTACAGTTACACTTCCTACAACAGGAAAGAATAGGGGAGGATCTGTCCTTAGGAAAATCCCAATTTGAGCATTGGTGCGAACAAGCTGACAGGCTGAAGGGGAATTTCAAGGATATACAATCTCCTTAATAAAGACCCCAGCACGAAACCTGCCTATTTAAAGGTGTGGAAATCTTGATTTAGGGAGAGAATTAGATGAGGAGTGGGAAATGATTTTCCTTAATACTAAATGTAGTTCCATCTCTGCTCTTCTATCAGAAAATAGTTATAAAGTCTTAATGAGATGGCACCTTACACCCATTCGATTAAATAAAGCCTACCCAACTAGAAGAGATCATTGCTGGAGTGGATGTGGACAAAGGTTCCTGTCTACATATGTGGTGGGAGTGTCCTATAATTGTATGATTTTTGGGTGGCAGTCTCCTTAATTCAGCAGGTGCTACATCTCCTGATACATTTATCACCTGAGAATGCACTATTAAACTTACCTTTAGACTGCTGTACAAGTGAGTGGATATTGATTCACCAAATCATCTTAGCAACTAGATGTGTAGTAGCAGCTGATTGGAAATCAGTCAATACCCCACCCTTATAATTGGTCAGTGTAAAACTGGACAAGATGTGAGCTATATATATTTACTGCCTGTAAAAACTATACACTCCCCAGATTCTCCTCTATCTGGAATCCCTATTTACAGTGGCGGTCTAGGCAGTAAAGACCCATATACAGCTGGACAGCCAATAAATCCCCATTACTAGCTTTCTTTCATTCTTGGGGGGAGGGGGGGGAATTCTGGGTTATAGCTAAGCTTCTAGCCTGTTTGAATTAAAGTGTTAATCAAGTGTATATATGTTATCATTGTGGTATATATCCTAATCTGTTACACTTGTTGCTGTAAATATAACGATACACATAATAAAATACCATTTACAAAAAAAAAAATGCACACCGCCATCACCTTCTACTTGTGGCCCTTTTGTTTTGCCCCATCATGGCCACGTCTGGTTTTCGCCAATGCCCCAGTACGCAAGGACCATGTCTATCACTGATCCTCATGAGGTGTGCATCCTCTGCCTGGAAGCATTGCATGACATCTGAGGTTGCCACTTGTGCACCCAGATGACTGCGAAGGGGTCAGACTTGACAAGATAGACCAGCTCTTCCAGTCATGGAAGTCCAAGCCATAGGCCTGGCCTGGAACTTTGTCAGTTTATGAAACTTTGACTATGCCCTTGTGGGCGTATGCATTCTAGCATGATACCACATGGGATCCCTCAGTCTTATCTTTTCCGTGGAGCCTACCTGTCATGGATCATTTCTTTCCAGCTCTTTCCTTTAGAGAGAAATTGTTCTGCGTAAAGCACCACAGTTTTTTCTCCCTTAGTGTTCATAGGTAAGGGGTTTATTTTTGTAAGTTTTCATTCCGTTGTTGCACCTGGTCAGTGCACTGCCCAGTGTACAAGGGGAATTGACCACTCGGCATAAAGTTCAATTTTGCTTCTTTAGTTTTTCATCCAGCCATGGCCAGCAGCTTCAAGGGATGCCCTCTGCGTGAAAGGGTCATGATATCATGGACCCGCATGATATAGTTGTCCTGTGCTTGGGGGCATTGCATGATATCCTGGGGTGTTGTCAGTGCATGGCCATAACTCCTATGGGTTGCTGATCCCAGGTGTAGCTCATGGCGAAGCATTTCATCACAGTGAGTTCGGCCATGGACAGACAGACAAGGACCCAGGAGCTGTATCAGATGCTAGTGATGCATCAACATCAGAAAAGTATTGAACCCCCTTCAGCATCAAATATTGAGGACTGCAGGGATAATCATCTTTTTCCCATCTGAAGAAGACCAAGGGTTTGATGGCTTCAACTTCGGCATTGAGAAGTTCAGATGCTGAGCATCAAGCAAAGGCAAAGAAGCATCAGCATTGGTCTCTATCAGAGCATGATGCCAGGAGTGGCAACATTGTGGCTACATCAGTGAATACCCCAAAGTGGTCCTACAGAGAGGTGAGATCATCGTATGTGCATCCCTGGGAACTGCAGCAGACTCCAAGGATCCAAGTGTCTGCCATCGACACACCTCCAGTTGCCCAGGAAGACATGGCTTCCCCTTCTGCCTCTCAACCGATGTTTGCATTGGCAATTGTTGAGGAGCTGGATAGGAAAATCCAGTGGGCTTTGAGCAGGACCTTAGAGCATTGGTGCCCCTGCATCAATGCTAATGCAGGCTGAGGTCCAACCACTGTTGGAGTCTCTACAACTGCCTTCTAGCCCAGTACCAGCACTGGTACAGATGTCTGTTCATAGAGGGCAATCAACAAATATGACAGCTGTGCTGATGATGATTTCTAGCCCATCAGCAAAGGGAATTTCACCAATGCACAGGGGTTCCTCAGATTCTAGGCCCCAACAAACATTCCCCTCTCTGAGGCCTTGACTACAGGAAGGACAACATCTGAGTCTTCTCCCAGGTGTTCTAGTCTGGATCAGACTTAAAGTATTCATTAGGGTATCTCAGAGGAATGGACCTATCTCCTCTCCAACCCTTCTCCAGAAAGAAGAAAATTTCACCTAGGAACCTCTTCTTTATTGTTTTTGTTTAGAGAATGAGTGAGGCAATTCCATTTCCTTTTACTGAAGGAGGATAAAACCAGGAACAAACTGCTGGACATCCTCTAGTTCATGGAACCTCCTAAGGAGATCACGGCAGTCCCAGTACACAAGATCCTTCACGAAGTACAGATGAGGATGTGAGAGAACACCCCTATCTGTGGCTCCCATGAGCAAGGCAGCAAATGTAATTTATCTCATCCAGATGGCTTCCAAATTTTGAAAATGGGCATCTACTGCACGAATCCATGATAGTTGAATCCATGTTTGAGGGCCAAGAAGACTAGGACTTGTTCCTCTGTGCCCGTGGATATTCTTGGGAGGAAGATTTTCAAGGGAATTGATTCTTACCAAGGTCTTCATGGGTAGTATGTGTAGGACCAGCTAAAGATGCTAGGAGGTGGCCAAGCAGTTTCCCCAGAAATGGTATGAGGACCTCCAGTCACTGGTGGATAAGGGAATGGAGTGTACGAAACTCATAGCCAGGTCGACCTTTGATTTTGAAACATTGAGAGTCTCTGCTATAGGGATTGGTGCCTGCAGACTTGCCTTGCTACAGGCTTCAGACTTTCAACCTGAGGAACATGCTGTGATAGTGTGAAGGAAGCAGTGGCACAGAATAATGTGCAACCCTTCAGCAGTTCTCCATAGTCACTACAGACCTGCTTTCCTCTGCCATACCTGGGTGAGGGACTGAACCTTTTTTCTAGAAGAGGAGGTATCCTATCACGCTCCTTCGGTCCTGTGCACAATAGCACACCCCATCCTCATCTGAGGCAGCAGAAGGCTCCTAAGCTACAGCCAGCATCCAACTGAAAACTAGGGATGGAGATTTGGCTAATGGAAAGCGATGTATGGATCCTAGTACCCAGTCAGAGGCAGGCTAAAGTTTTATGTAAACCATTGGTCTGGTGTAACTTCAGATTCGTTATCTCCTCAGTATAAGATGAAGAGGGTATAGATCACATCTGTTGGCATTTCCACCAAATCAGCCTCTGGACCTCAATTGGGGGAAGTCTAATCTGGACATGCTTTAGAAGGATCTCTCCTCCCTCTTAGAGACCAATCCAGTTGAACCTGTTACAGCAAGGGAAAGAGGATGGGGATTCAAGTACTTCTTCTAGATTCCAAAGAAAATAGAGTAAGAGAACTCTGGCCTATCCTAGACTTAAGGGCCTCGAACAAGCATCTAAAAGAGAAGAGTTCAATATGGCTCCCTGGGCACTTTAATTCCTTTTTTGCACAAAAGGAACTGTTCTCTCAATCTGAAGGATGCTTACACTCACACAGAATTATTTCCAGGACAGAGAAAATTTCAGATTTATGGTAGGGGATCTTATTTATTTAATGTCTTCTATTCCGCAACTTCCAATCAAAAGATATCCAGTGCAGAGTACAAAAAACATCCACAATAGTAACACACATTACATCAATAAATGCAAGATAACATTTATTCCATTTTATATTCCACCATCTCTACATATTCAAGGCAGATTACATCCTTACACACACACATCATAAAAATACTATATAAAACGAGAAAAATGATAAAAATCATAATGTACATATAATCATAACTGGAAATAGCATAATTACAGAATTCACAATTTAAATAAACCACACCAGGGAAGTCCGCATATGCCTTTACTTTCTTTCTAAACATCAGATAATTGCTTTCCTGACACACATTCATGGGCTGAGTGTTCCACAATTTTGGGATGGCTAAAGAAAAGGCTTGATGACCAGTAACTTGCAGACAATAAGCAGTGCCTGACAACACTGCAAATAAATTCTGATTTGATGATTGTAAATCATGCACAGGCACATACAATTTGAGCTTATTAGCAAGGCAATAATCATCTAAAAAGAGAGATTTATTGCCATAGATAAAACCCTGAAGTGCATTCTTTCTACTATCGGTAACTAGTGTAATTTCTTTCTTTAAGGTGTCAAACTGGTCCCCCAAGGTAGACCAATTTTGGAATACCTTTCATTAACTCTAAATCCGGGGAAACCCTCAATTTTGCTTGGGGATTTTCATCTTCATATGAACTGTACACCACGATCCTCTGCTAGTAACACTCTAGTAGAATCACTACAAGCCTTAGGTTTCAATCTATTGTCTTCTAATACTACTTACAAAGGTGGACATGCTTTAGATTTAATCTTGCAAATACTGAAACATCAAATATACAGAGGTTAGCCATCATTCCAGTTCCTTGGTCTGACCACATTTTAGTACAAGCTAATATTGTATTTTCAAACCACCATAAAAATGAAGCTAATAAAAATTACCTTTCAATATAGAAAATCATATAATATAGATTTACTATCTGAAGAACTTACAGAAGCATTAATTTATTTTATTTAAAACTTTTTCTATACCGTCGTTTAGTGATATACCATCACAACGGTTTACAAATAGGCACATAAATAAATTCAAGTAATATAGATTAGGCAACAAACTCCTGGCACAATATTACACATGAAATTGCAAATAAAATAAATCCTCCAAAAATAAAAGTTATAACAGACTAAAAAAAACAAAACCCTTGGTACAATAACGATTTGAGACAAATTAAACTAATACTTAGAAAAAAAGAAAGACAATGGCAAAAAAACCCAATCAATATTAGATTTAACTAATTATCGAGTTCATTTAGCATACTATAAAAAATGATAAATACAACCAAAAAACAATATTATAACGCCAAAATTCAAAGATTTGCTAATAATCCGAAAACTCTTTGATATTGTACATAAACTCACGAATGATCCGTTGAAAGTGAATTTCTACCAGAATCACGCTGTGATGAAGTAGCTTTATTCTTTAAGACTAAAATCGATAATTTAATTAATACCTTGGAACAGTCTCCTTCACAAATTATAAATATGCCAAAAAGGGGTTCAGCACAATGGTCTCATTTCAAACTTGTAACTAAAATTGAAATTGAAACGTTAATAAAAAAACATGAATCCTGTGAATCATCCCTTAGACACAATAAACACAATTACTCTTAAACAGTGCACTGATTCAATCAGTTCAACCTTATTGGCTATAGTCAACCAATCTCTCACGGAAGGAAGTATGCCATCCTTATTGAAGAATGTAGTTGTTAACCTATTTTGAAAAAAACAGATTTAGATTCTACTGTTCTAATCAATTACAGACCTGTTTCTAATCTATCCTTTTTAGCGAAACTAATCGAGAAATTTGTAAACAGACATTTAAGTGAGCATTTGGAAAATAACGAGATTCTCTATACATCTCAGCATGGTTTTCGTAAATTATTTAGAACCGAGACTTTGTTATTGTCCTTGACAGACTTAATCCTCAGAGGATTTGATAGAGGCCAAAGCTTTGTTCTAGTATTGTTGGATCTTTCGGCAGCATTCGACACCATTGATCACAAGATCTTGCTGCAAAGACTTTGATATTGGTCTAGAAGATATTACCTTAAAATGGTTTAAATCATTTCTAGAAAATAGAACGTTTACCGTTAGGATTAAAGATACAATGTCAAATAAGATAAGCTTAACAGGTGTCCCACAGGGTTCTGCTTTATCGGCTACCCTATTTAATATATATTTATTACCTTTGTATCACTTGTTAACAGGTCTTGGTCTGACTTATTATATTTATGCTGACGATATCCAGCTTTTATTTCCAATAGAAAGTAATATCGAGTCAACTTTTTTAAAATGGTAAATATGTATCTGAAAATTATTGACCAACTTCTCGTGCAAATGAAACTGGTTTTAAATATTAACAAATCTGTCTTTATGATTTTAGATCAAAAAAACTTTAGTCAAGAAAAAAAGTCAATCACATTAGATGACCAAACCTGTTTTGATTTATCTGATACTGCCAGAAATCTTGGACTAATTGATTATGAACTAAATTTTAAAGCGCACATATCTAAAAAAAAAAAGTCAAAAGGTTTTAACAAGTTAAGACTTTTAAAACGATTGAAACCCATACTTTCTCCTTATAATTTTAGATATGTCTTACAGATGTTAGTGTTTTCAGGGCTTGATTATTGTAATTCAACAATGCTGGGACTTCCTAAATCCACTATACGACCCCTTCAAATAATACAGAATGTGGCGGCGAGGATATTGACAAATACAAAGAAAAGTGATCATATTACGCCGGTATTGAAATCATTGCATTGGCTACCTGTGGAATTTCGAATAAAACACAAGACTCTCTGTATGACTCATAAGATCATTTATGGTGACAAAACAGATTGGCTGAATACTACTATTAAATTGCATTTGCCCCAGCGAGACCTGAGATCATCTAATAAAGGCTTGTTATCAGTACCCACTGTTGACTTCACCCACTGAGTGAAGTCAGAGAGAGGGCCATTTCAGTTGCGGGACCGAAACTCTGGAACAGTTTACCACTAAATTTGAGAATGCAGGACAATCTGAAGAAATTTATGAAAGATCTTAAAACATGGTGTTTTTTTTTCAAGCATACAGAGACTATACTCAAGAGGTCTTATAAGGCTACAGCTGTTTTCTTTTTTTTTTTTTTACGAACTTTATCTTATCTTTACTAATGTTTTTTTAAGTTTTTAAAATATTTTTAATTATCTTTTTATTTTATTGAAGATTTTATTGTATTTATTTGTTTCTAAACTGTTTTTATATTAGTTATATTATGTAAACCGTTAAGATAGGACCTTGTGTTCTGGGTATCGGTATATAAAAATTGCATAAATAAATAAATATAAATGATAGCATTCTACACTAACTCCAAAATCATAATTAAACATTTTAGCAATCCTAAATCAAGAGAATTGCAATAATCAAACTGGTTTAATATGACCACTTTAATCACTGTCCTAAAATCTTCACCTCCAGTACTGCATACTGCCTTGTGGCCTAGCATCAGCCACATGTGTATTTACCAAATGTTCCGCCTTGGTGGTGGTGCATCAATGCAATATGGGTGTTGCATGTCTTTCCCCTGCCTAGATGACTGGCTGGTCGCAAGCACATCTGAAGTGGGCCCCACAGAACTGGTTTAGAAGACTATCCAGATGTTGGAGTTACTAGAGTTCATAATTAACTACCCCAAGTCCCACTTGAACCAGTCAATTCAATTGGAGTTTATAGGAGCACTACTATATATGACTCAGACAAGAGCCTTCCTTCCACAACAGAGGGCTATCGTGTTGATATCCATAGTGGAAAGGATCCAAATAAGTTTGCAATCATCAGCATGGGACATGTTGAAGTTCTTGGACATCATGGCATCAACAGTCCATGTTGTTGCCATGGCACATCTCATATGAAGAGCTCAATGGACTCTGAGGTCACAGTGGCTACTGGCCACTCAGGATCTGAGAGACAGCATCTACATCACAGTCACTCAAGTACTGTGTCCCGGTGGTGGATCAATTCCAGTCTGACCAAGGGCATGCCTTTCCAAATTCCTCCAGTCCATATTATCTTGACTACGAATTCGCCCAACCTGGGATACGAACCCCATGTAGAAGTGCTCTGCACTTAATGACAGTCTGCTCACAAAAAGATTCATCAGATGAATTTGCTGAAACTAAGGGTAATTTGGTACTCTTTGAAGGCTTTCAGAGATCAGTTGGTCAACAAAGTGAACTTGATCCAGATGTACAATCAGATAGCAATGTACTACATCAATAAGCATGGGGAGATAGGCTCATGACTCCTGTCAGGAGACTGTCTAGATTTGGGACTGGGTCATCTGACAGGGGATGGTCCTCAGGGCCATGTATTTGGCAGGCAAGAATGACATTGCAGCAGAGTGAGTTAGGTCTTGGAACACCATGAATGGCCCCTGGAGGGGGGGAGGAAGGGGGTAGCAAACCCAGATTTTCCTCAAGTGGAACACACACATGATGGGTCAGTTTGCATCTCCCCAGAATAGGAAGGTCTTGCTGCTCTTCTCTTCCTGGAAAGGGATGCAGGGCAACCTAATTTGTGACGCCTTTTCCCTTGATTGGAGCCAGATCTTGCTGTATGCATAGCCTCTGATTCCACTCGTAACAGTCTTTGAAGCTAAGAAGTCAGTGTGATCATGATTCTCGTAGCCCTTTTTTTAGCCAAACAGATTTGGTTTGCACTCCTGCAGATGTCCATCGGAGGTTCTTATCAGACTGGAGAATTCCCCCAACTCTCATCGCTCAGAATCTGGGTCAGTTGCGCCATCCCAATGTCGGGAGCCTGGCTTTCTGAGCCTGGATGTTGAGAGGGTTACTCTGCAACCCCTGGATCTTTCAAAGGATGTGTCTCGTGTTCTGTTAGCTTCAAGGAAAGCATCCAGAGGAAGTCTTGTGGACTTAAAAAGAGAGGGTTTGCCTTGCGGCGACCTTGGATCCTTTCTCTTGCTCCACACACAAACTTCTCAGTTACCTTCTATATTTATTGGAGTCAAGTCTCAAGCCCAATTCAATAAGGGTTCATATTAGTGCAGTTGGTGCCTATTGCCAACATATAAAAGGTAGACTCATCTCCGTACAGCCTTTGTTTGTCAGATTCATGTGCGGCCTGCTTCATTTGAAGCCTCCCATCAGGCCTCCTGCTTTGTCTTGCTACTTCATCACAATATTGACCCTATTGATGAAAGCTCTGAGTCACTGTGCTTTAGTGATCCAAAGTACCTGACCCAGAACGTCATATTTTTGGTTGCGGTAACTTCAGCAACAGGCTCTAGTAACTTATCCACCTTATCCCAAGTCTTGTCTTATGATGCAGCATGATCCTGTTTCTACTTAAGGTGATATTGGAATGCCATCTTAACCAGTCAATTGTCCTTGCAACTTTTTTTCCCTAGGCCTCGTGTTCACCAGGGTGAAAAAGCTCTGTGCTGTTTTGGACTGCATATGAACCTTGGTATTCTACTTGGAGCAGAGCCTATAGAAAGTCCACTCAGTTTTTTCATTTGACAGAAACAAATTGGGGATTGCCATTGCCAAACACACTCCAGTTGGCCAGCAGATTCTATCTGGTGGGTCATGTCAAGGCTCAGTATTGCAACTAAGGCAGCATCAGCAGCCCACCTATGATCTGTTTCCATGGAGATCTGCAAACCTGCAATGTGGAAGTCTCTCTACACATTCCCATCTCATTGTTTGGACAATGACTCCTGACATGACAGTAGGTTTGGCCAGCCTTTCTTGTGGAATCTTTGAGATATAGAACCCAACGCCATTCCTTCCTAGGGCCTATTGTTTTTGTTCCAGACTGTCCCTTTATAAGGAATGTAAAATAGAAAAACAGCCTGTAGCTAGAGATTCCTCACTTGTAAAGGACTACCTTCCTTCTTGTCATCTGAGAAGGAGTTGCTTACCCTGTAGCAGGTGTTTTCTGAGGACAGCAGAATGTCTGTCCTCATACCTACTTGAGTTCCCTTGAAGTTGATGTCTCCAAGTTTAAAATTTAAAACAAACAAAAAAAAAAGATAAGTAGACTGAAGTGCCCCTGGCATACTGCCAGTCTGCACATGACCAATAGGGCACAGTCAAAGTTATAGGAACTTTGACATAAAAGTTCCAGGCCAGGCTCCCTTCGATGATGTCACCCACTTGAGATCTGCCATCCTGCTGTTCATGGAGAATATCAGTTATAGGTAAGCAGCTCTGCTTTCTACAAGTTGAATCTTAAATCTGCTTTATTTTTTTTTGTTTGAACATAAATGGCATGCTGGGTCAGACCAAGGTCCATTGATCCCAACATCCTGTCTCCAACAGTCACCAGTTCAGGTCATAAATAGAGCTATTTCTTGTTAATAATGCCCAGAGATAGCAATAATTTTTAGTCTACCTGGCCAGTAATGTCTTACGGAATTTTTCTTTAGGAACTTGTCCAAACCCTGCTATACTAGTCACCTTGACCGCATCCTCTAACAGACTCTACGGGTTGATTGTGCACCAAGTGAAAGAACTTTCTACGATTTGTTTAAAATCTGGCTTAGTTTTACTTATTTTAGTATTTTTTTTAATAACTGTTCTTCATTTACTTGTTCTACCCCACTTATGATTTTATAAATTTCTGTCATGTCCCCTCTCAGCTGCCTCTTTTTTTCCAAGCTAAAGAGCCCTAACCTGTTTAGGCTGTCATCATAGGAAAGCCATAACATCCCTTTTTTCATTTCTGTTGCCCTCTTCTGCACCTTTTTTAGTTCTTTTGAGATGGGGTGACCAGAACCACACACGGTACTCTAGGTGCAGTCGTACCATGGCTTGATAGGGAGGCAGCATATTTTTCGTGTTAGTCTCCATTCCTTTTCGGATTATTTCTAACAGTTTGCTTTTATGACTGTTGCATACTGAGCTGAGGATTTTAGTGTATTGTAAACAAGGACTCAAGATCATTTTCCTAGGTGATGACTCCCAATACAGAACTGGGCATTGTGTACTTGTAGTTGGGATTATTTTCCCTATATGCATCACTTTGCACTTTTTCCACATAAAATTTCATATGCCATTTAGCTGCCCAGTCTCCTGGTACCTTTTCAATATCTTGCAATCTGCCTCTTAACAACGTTGAATAGTTTTGTCCTTTGCAGGTATATGTTTGGGTTACATTTATAATTATCAAATTCAGCTCCTTTCTGTTTTATTCTTCATTTTCTGTAGGGTTAAAGTAGAGGCTTTAGGTTACTGGGTTTGGACCAGAAGGATAATGTCTTCTTAAACTAACATATGTTGAATACTCCACTATATGTACATTAGCTGGAAATAACTTTTGACATGTTTAACCAGACTGAATTTGAAACAGTGTATCCCCAAGTACATGTTAGCCATGTAAAGTACACTCAGACTTTAAAGGATGTCAGTATTTTATTTACAACCATGCTTCTTAAAACATGGACATGCATTCTGTTTTCACAGGTGGACTACAAAGCAGATGAGTGGCTCATGAAGAACATGGATCCTCTGAATGACAATGTGGCTACACTCTTGCACCAGTCTTTGGACAAGTTTGTTGCAGAGCTCTGGAAGGATGGTAAGACAGAACGAAATTTAAAGTTTCTCTTCTACCCTTTTGTGAAATATTAATTTAAAAATGTGTGTTATAGGAAATGACCTTATTAATTGATTATATTTTCAACTCTTTATTTTGCTACTTTTGTAATCCTCCTTTTGGCCTAGCAGTAAAACTTTTAAACTTCATAGCTAAAATAATTTCTAGCCTCTAGTCAGGTATACTGAACTGCATAGTTTTTCTTAGATCTGACCAGACCAGTAATATATTTGTTTTTGGCATTCACTCAATTGTACAATTATTGCAACTTGTCAAGTTTAATAACCTATTTCCGCTGGAAAAAGTAAACAGATTTTTACTGCTGGCCAGTGCACTGTAGCGTGAAGAATTATGTATCAGTCAGAGGCATGGACCATATTTGCACTCTGCATTCTATAATTGGCGATGCCTAATTAATCCCTAAGCTTTTGCATGTGTTTTATTTCGCATTTAGCAATGAATTGGTAATTGGGATAAATTTACATCAAAACAATAACTGAAGTGACCTGCTGATTAAACTATTTTATTTTCATAGGGTTGTTCCTTTCTCTAACCATACATTCTAATTCTGCATTATTTATGCCCCCCATCCTTCCTTGCCCTGTTCTCTCCACTGCCTGCTCCTATTGGCTCTATATAAAACTTAAAGTACTCCAGAGGGAAAAATAATTTGCTTCAGGAAACTTCTTGACAGTTATTTGGCAGCAGCATCAAAATTCCTGAAATGTTTTTCAGAATAAAATAGTTCTGTATGCTCCCACTAGGTTTTCTATTACCAGTTTTTTTTTTCTAATTATCTGTCCATCGGTTACAGTAACATCTTTCATGAAGAACTCCCACGAATACAACATGCAAGTTGATCTGAAGAGCCTTTTTAACAATATTTACATGCTCTCATGTTAAAAATGCAAATACTGAATATGAAACACAATTGTTTTATTGAGGTATAATCTACTTTCGGGCTCATTTTATAAACATAAGTATTCATTTGCCTTTCATTTGTTTCATGTTTGTTTTGGAGAAATAGATTGATATTTTTATAGATGCTGAGCAGTTTAATGTATTCTGTCTTCTGCCTTTGTTTTAGAGTTGTAGGCACCTAACTTTCAAATATATAAAGAAGTGTTTTGACTATCTTAAACAAAATAAGCAACATAATTAGGAAATATTTATATTTCTAAAATGGTCGAGCATATACAGTATTTTCACACTGACAGATGTCTGAGATAGAGGCCTTTCATCGAAAGTGTTAACCCACTCATAACTGCAATGAGGAATATAGAAGATTTCATATTTTAATTGAACTTTTGTCAGGTAAAACACATTAGATCAGTTAGTCTGTTTTGAAGTGCAACTTAGCATGGTATACAGACAGTTGATTACTGTGTAGTGGGTACAAAAAGAGGCAGGACTAAAATAGGTGGGTTTTTTTTTAATCATCCTTCCAGCCCCACTGAGGGGCTGATGCAGTAAAGTGCAAGTTTAAATGCAGTTGGGAATGCATTCTGAATGCACTAGATTAGCCCCCCCGATGCAGTAAGGAGATTAGTGTGCCCAAATGCGTAACCAGTAGTGTCCATCACATGTAAATTCCATGTAGCTGAGGCAATTAGCTATTACTCCCTAATGCAGGAAATCACAGGGCACCCAACGCACACTTAACATCACAAATTTAACTCCAGTCCCGGAGGTAGCAAAAAGTAAATTTGTGAGTCAAGGTCTCATGAAAAAAAAAAAATCTGTCCCCTTCCTCCTTTGTGACACTTACATTAACTGCTTGTGGTATTGAAAATGTGTATTGGCTTGATTTAAAAAAAAAAAAAAAAAAAAAATTCTTATGGCTGCACAGTGTAGACGCCCATAGCAAAGGGCACTTAGCTATGGGCATCTTCAGTAACCTCAGCAAAATAACACAGAAATTGGCCTGTTGCAGTTGTGGGCAGCTGATGCATTTGAGTGCTATGGATGCACAATTCTTCCCTAGTGTGACCTTTTTTGCACAGCCCCTCATTTAAATACTGCATTGGATGGCCAGGTGTTGTGGCTGCATGTATGAATAGATGCTCAATGTGAGCACCCATTTCAAGCGCATCTTATCACATCGGCCCGAGTCTCCACACAGCAGTATTTGTGGATACCTTTCTCCTAGGATAAGCAGGATGGTAGTCCTCAGAAATGGGTGACATCATCAGATGTCTGACACAGAAAACAGGAGGACTTCCTGAAAGTTGTTCAGCAGGGTTTTGAGTGTGACAAGCACAAGGTTCGGTCCGCTTATGATGCCTTTGAGACTGTGGCGAGAGTAGCCGCCATGGGCATTGGTGCACGCCGAATGGCTTGGCTGCGTGCCTCTGACCTTCGCCCAGAAGTGCAAGACCGTATAGCAGACTTGCCTTGTATGGGGGCAAATCTCTTTGGAGACAAAATTAAGGAGGCAGTGGTACAGCTGAAAAATCACCATGAAACCCTCCACCATCTTTCAGCCAGTACCTCAGACCCACAGTCCTTAGATAAGAGATCCTTGTGTCAGGGGCCCAGATGCCTTTTCTACCACCCGAGGAAGTATTATTCTCCAGCAGGTAGGGCACAGTCTCAGTAGGCTGGACCCAAAGCCTGCCTCAGACAGCCGCATACCCCTAGGGCTTAGCCAGCACCTCAGCACATGATTTTTGACTGGCTGCGAGGGAGCCAAAGCCAGCAACCCGAACCCTCAATGGTGGAACCTCCAGTCGGAGCCCAGCTACAGTTCTTCACGAACCATTGGCTGGCCATCATCTCGGACCGATGGGTCCTATCCATTGTCTGTCAGGGCTACAGGTTGAATTTCCAGGAGATCTCACCAGACTCTCCCCCGTGCCCCTCTTGGGGGTTCTCAACGGATGAGGAAATATTGTTGAAAGAGCTTTCTGCCCTCACAATGGCCAGAGTGGTCAAGCCTGTTCTGCCAGAATAGCAGGGAAGCTGCTTCTACTTCAGATATTTCCTCATTCCAAAGAGAACAGCGAGCCTTCGTCCAATTCTGAACCTGAAGGCCTTGAACAAATTCCTTCAACAGGAAAAGTTCAAGATGGTCTCACAGGTGCCCTGTTTCCTCTCCTGCGGAGCAGAGACTGGCTTTGCTCCCTCGACTTAAGATGCCTACACACACAGAAATTTCTCACGTTTACTGGAAATTCCTCCAGTTCGTGGTGGGCGAAAGCCATTTTCAATACCGAGTGGACTGGCATTGGCACCTCGTGTCTTCACAAAGTGCCTGGCAGTGGTGGGGGACCTATCTGAAAAGGCTGCAAGTGCAAGTTTTTCCCTACCTGGACAACTGGCTTATGAAGAGCACCTTCAGGCAGGGAGCACTACAGTCCCTACACTCCACCATTAGGGTCTTGTAGACTTTGTTTTGTGGTCAACTATTCGAAGTCTCATCTGCTCCCATTGCCACAACTGGACTTCATTGGTCCCAAGTTCGACACTGCTCAGGCTGGGCATACTTGCCCAGGGATCGAGCACTCAGTCGTGTCCCTGGCAAGGGAGGTCTCTCAGTCATCAGGTCTCTGCGCATCACATCTTGCGCCTGTTGGAACACATGGCAGCCACCATTCATGTCACTCTTTTTGCTCATTTGCACGTGCGCAGGGCGCAGTGGAACCTGCAGTCCCAGTGGCACCAGGCCACCCAGACCTTTCGGATACACATCAGGGTCACCCCACCACTTCGAGACTCCTTGTTATGGGGGACCTTGTCCAACTTGGAAGTAGAGGTGTACCTTTTCAGGCTTCCCCTGCTCAGGTTGTGCTTAGCACGGATGCTTACCACCTGAGCTGGGGAGCTCATGTGGGAGATCTCCACTCCCAGGATCAATGGTCAACGCAGGAATCAAGCTGTCAGATCAACTTCCTGGAGCTCCAGGCGATCTGATACATGCTTTGGGTATTTCGGGATTGCCTGGCCAGCAAGTTGGTCCTCATCCAGACCAGCAACCAGGCGACTATGTGGTACCTCAAAAAGCAGGAAGGCACCAGATCATTTCTCCTTTGTCAGGAAGTGGTCCAGATTTGATCGTGGCCTCTGTCCCAGGGCATACTTCTCTGTGCCATTTACTTGCTGGGGCAGGAGAATGGTGGCGGACAACTTGAGTCGTTCCACCCGTACGAGTGATCCCTGAAGCAGGAGATTGCGGATTGGATATTCTATCTCTGGGGAACCTTGGACGTAGATCTCTTCGCTTCCCCCCACAACAGGAAGGTAATTGTTTTGCTTCCTGACCATGGGGAAGGGCAAGGTATCATTGAACACCTTTGCACTCTATTGGGGCACAGTCCTCCTGTATGCCTACCCTCCATTTCCGCTGGTGTCAAGGACTCTTCTGAAGCTCCAATAGGACAGGGGACCATGATTCTCATTGCGCCTTATTGGCCAAGACAGATCTGGTTTCCGCTGCTGCAGGATCTCTCTGCGGGAGCCAATCAATCTGGGAACCTTCCCAGACCTCATCACGCAGGATCGGGGCAGACTGTGCCAACCCAACCTCCAGGCCTTATCACTCAAGGCTTGGATGTTGAGAGGTTAAATTTCCATCCCCTGGACTTCTCAGAAGGTATATCTCGGGTCCTGATGGAGTCCAGGAAGCTTTCCACTAGGAGGTCTTATAGCCTGAAGTGGAGGAGATTTTCTGTTTGGTGTGAGCCATGGCTTGGATCCATTCTCTTGCTCCACACCTAAACTCTTGGATTACCTGCTGCACCTATCAGAGATTGGCTTGAAGACCACCTCTGTTTAGAGTCCATCTTAGTGCTTTTGGGGCCTACCACCACGGGATGGATGGATCGCCCATTTTGGTGCAACCTATCGTGGAGTGCTTTATGCAGGGTCTGCTTCAGTTGAAGCCTCTCCTCTTACCCTCTGCAGTTTCCCGGGACCTCAATGTGTTCTTGGCCCATTTGATGAAGGCTCCTTTTGAGCCTTTGTGCTCTTATGACTTGAAGTACCTGACCTGGAAGGTCATTTTTCTGGTAGTGGTCACCTCAGAGCACAGGGTCAGCAAACCTCAGGTTCTGGTTTCATATCCACCCTATACAAAGTTCTTCCATGATTGGGTGGTTCTCCGCACACATCCTAAGTTCCTACAAAAGGTGGTGACTGACTTCCATCTGAACCAGTCTATCATCCTGCCCACCTTCTTTCCTAAGCCTCACTCACACCGGGGTGAACAGGCTCTGCACAGCCTAGATTGCAAAAGGGCCCTTAGCCTTCTACCTGGAGCAAACAATAGGCCGCAGGTAATCCACGCAACTCTTCATCTTTTTTTTTTTTTTTTATATGAACTGATTGGGAGTAGCTGTGACCAAGCAGACCATGTCCAATTGACTAGCGGACTGCATTTCTTTCTGCTATGTGTGCAGGACTGTAACTGGGGGTCATGTCAAGGCTCACTCTGTTCAAGCCATGGCAGCTTTGGTGGCCCACTTGCAAGCGGGTCCCCATGGATGAGATCCGCAAGGCTGCAACATGAAGTTCTCTCCACACCTTTGCCTCACTACTGTCTAGACAGGGACGGTCAACATGATAGCAATTTCGATCAGGCTGTCCTCCGGAATCTTTTTCAGATGTAGAACCCAACTCTTCCTACCTCAGGCCCATTGTTCAGGTTCAGGCTGATTCCCTGTGTTACCAATAGCACCTCTATTGTTGTGCCCGTTGGCACCTGGTCCCCTTGTTCAGGAACAACCTGTAGCTAGATATTCATCCACACTGGGGTGGAGTGCCCATGTGGAGGGGCTCCTCACACATGGCCTGTGGTCAGCTCAGAAAGCTCAGTACTAAATAAACTTCCTAGAGTTCTGGGCTAACCATTAGTCTATCAATGTTCCAGATTCGCTTGTTGACCAAATTGGTTATGATCCAGAACGACAGTCAGGTGGCAATGTGGTACATCAGCAAACAAGGGGGCATGGGGGTCATTGCTCCTCTGCCAGGAGGCGGTTCAAATTTGGTCCTGGGCCTGTTCTCAGGGTATATTTCTTTGAGCGGTGTACCTAACGGGGACAGAGAACATAGTGGCGGACCGTCTGTCGGGTTTTTCAGCCCTACGAGTGGTCCCTGGATCCAGCGTTAGCAAACATGGTCTTCCGTCATAGGGGCATCCCAGATGTGGATCTGTTTGCCTTCCCCTGCAACAACAAGGTGGAATCTTTTTGCTCCCTTTACGGGGAGGAGGGCAAACTGGCCTCGGATGTCTTTGCCCGCCATTGGGGCAAGGGGCTTCTGTATGCATATCCTCCACTTCCGCTGGTGATGGAGATGCTCCTATAGGACCTCTCTGTCCAGAACCCTTTCAGTCTGGGGACCTCCCCAAACGTAGTCACACAGGATTCGGGGCAGGCTGCACCATTCCAACCTCAGGGTATTGTCTCTAACAGCCTGGATGTTAAAAGGCTAGTCTTGTGGCCCCTGACTTTGTCTGATGTATCTCAAGTTCTGGTTGCCTCCAGGAAGCCTTCGACTAGAAAGTCATACAGCCTGAAGTGGAGAAGGTTTGCTGTCTGGTGTGAGCAGCACGGGATGGACCCGTTTACCTGTTCCACCCTGAAACTCTTGGACTACCTGTTGCACCTGTCGGAAGCTGGTTTAAAGACTAACTCAGAGTGCATCTCAGCACCATTGGGGCTTATCATGGGGTGAATGGTTTGCCCATCTCAGTACAGCCCTTGATGGGACGTTTCATGTGTGGTCTGCTTCAGTTGAAGCCCTTTCTGCATTCTCCATCTGTATCCTGGGACCTTAATGTGGTCTTAGCTCACCTCATGAAGGACCCTTTTGAGCCTATGCTCATGTGTGACCTGAAATATCTGACCTGGAAGGTCATATTCTTGGTTGCGGTTACCTCAGCGTGTCGGGTTAGCAAACTTCAAGCATTGATTATGTACCTACCTTATACGAAGTTCTTCCACGATAGGGAAAATATGGAGAACCATACTAAGTCCTTGCCTAAGGTGATATCGGACTTCCATCTGAACCAGTCGATCATCCTGCCCACCTGCTTTCCTGAACCTCATTCGCACTCAGGCAAATGGACTTTATATACTTTGGATTGTAAGAGGGCATTCTACCTTGAGAGGATAGCAGGCTATAGGCAGTTCACACAACTCTTCATCTTGTTTGATAAGAACAGAATGGGAGTTGCTGTGGCCTCTCTACTTGGTTAGCAGATTGCATTACTTTCTGCCTCATGCAAGTGGGACTGCAGCTTTGAGGCCATGTTAAGGCTCACTCCATCAGAGCCATGGCGACTTCACTTGAGAGCAGGCCCTGTGACTGAGATCTGCAGAGCTGCAATGTGGAATTCACTCCACCCGTTTGCCGCTCACTATTGCTTGGACAGACACGGCCGCCAGGATAGTAGCTTCGGCCAGTCTATCTTCCGTAACCTTTTTCTTGTCTAAATCCAACTCTCCGCCTACGGCCCTGTTTTTATGAGTTCAGGCTGTCTTCCTCCATTACCAACAGCACCTAGGTTGTTGTGCCCATTGACACCTGTTTGGTGTCTGTTGGTCCACTCTGTTTCGGACACAGCCTGCAGCTAAAGTATTCACACACATGTGTGAGGACTACCATCCTGCTTGTCCTAGGAGAAAGCAGAGTTGCTTACCTGTAACAATGTTCTCCAAGGACAGCAGGATGTTAGTCCTCATGACACCTGTTCCCTACCCTGGGGAGTTGGCTTTCATTTTTCAGTTTATTTTATTTTTGTGATTCTCTGTACAAGACTGAAAGGGGACCCCAGGTGGCCACACAGATAGTGGCATGCTGCGAATGCTCACTTTGCAAAAGATTTCCGTGCTAGACTCCATCTGATGTCACACACTTGTGCGGACTAACTTCCTGCTGTCCTAAGAGAACACCTATTACAGGTAAGCAACTCTGCTTTCCTACAGAAGGGCTGATATCAGGTGGATGGAAATCTGGATAGGGAGGCAATGAGTTTAACAGAGCAGTAGAGGCAGAGGATCCAAGACCAGATCTCTTCCTTCATTTTCATCATATACCTTTCCTCGCGATCTTTCCCCCCTCTATAGGTTAACCCTGTATGCAGTCTGGCAATTCAGCTTCTCAGAACTTTCTTAGTGTTCTTGGTTAGCTACTGGGGTGTGCTGTAAAGGAATGTGCACTGCCTGGAAAGCTGTGAGCATCACTTCCAGTAATATACTTGGTCCTAGTTGGTCCAAGAATTGGAAGACCAAAGTTCATTTTTGTACTCTGGTTTTTCACGGAGCATGCAGCGCTCTTCACCTCAGTCTGTGACCTGGGACTATTATTTCTGTGGGTATTCAATATAATGAGATTTTTTTTCATAGCTTTTCTCTGGACTATATCCAGTGGCTTTACTCTATAAACAGTCTTGTAACTCACAAGTTGATCACTAATGAAGTGTACTGTAATATCTTTATGATCTAATTACATCTTGTCCCACATGTTTACTGAACTATCATTTTTGCTTAGAGTTTGAGATTAACATTTTATGCTAACTAACTGAATTCTGTTGTGTATCTGCTGTCTTGTCTTTGTTTTGCTGTTTCTCTACCTTAGAGATTCAGAATGTTCAGAGAGCCTCTTTCTATGACAATATTTCTGACCTCCATGATAATACAGGTGAATGTATGCAAAACTCATAGGCCTAGGGCTGTATATTTACAGGATAATCTCCTTTTGCCTGTAAGCTTGCATGAACTTTACATTTCATGCTGAACTTAGCATACCTCTACAAAGCAAGTTGGCGTGCATACCTGTTCAATTCCTACAATGTACCTAGAATATTTCCTATTCCTTGCAAAGTGTTTCTAGTGTAGTAGATTGAAAGGTATGTGATTTGCCTATAAACTAGTTGCATTTTTGCTCAGCCATACTATCCCTGTTCATACTCTTTCCTTTTGTGTTAGCTATACTAATTGTTGCAACAACCATTGCGTATAGTAAGGATAAGTAACTGGATACACTAGAAGACGAAACCTTCAAAGTACAGTAAATGTTACAAATGTATTCAAATTGCAAAACATTGGGATTGCAATTATTCAGAATACAGCTGGTATGCTGACAAGCATAGATAAAAATCTCCCTTCTGCAGTAGTGCATGTGGCACTGAAATGTTTTTGTGCCCTTTTAAATTATGGTGAAGTGATTTGGTTTGGATTTCTCATTACAATTGGTTTAAGAACGTACATGTGCAAAATGGGTCTGATTTAGAATAGTTGACACGCCTTTGTCATTTTGGGGCAAACAGCTGCAGCACTGTCTTTTCAAGTGATTTGAATTGGCCTCTGTTTCATGAGGAATTTGTATTCAATTATGTGGTATAATTTTGATGCAAAATAGTAATTTCATTTTGCAGTCTGGCATAGGCACATATGGGAATTCACATTCCCTTTTGAGCAATGAATGGATTGGAAAGCAATATTTTTTTGTAGCAAGTTTACCCCATTGTGCTTTACAGCACAGTGAAAAACTGCTGTGCAGAGTTGCAAGTAGGTCTGATTTTCAGGCTAAACACCAAATGCATAGTAGAATAAATTTGAATTGAATGTTTATTAAAATCTCACTAAGGTGGATATCCTGCAAGCCAGACCTGTTTGCAGCACCTGCACTAGAGCTGTCCATGACTTCTTTACAGTAGTATACAGTAAATACACTAAATTATGCTTGAAAACTTGCTTTCCTTTTGCATTATATGTTTGGAATCTATTGGAAGTTTCAGATAACCATTTCAGCTAAGCATAAAGCTTTAGTCTACATTTGTGCATTATGATGCAAGCACATTAACTGTACCAGCAAAATAAAAATCTGTTTTAGTAACAAAAATATTCAGCTCAAAATGAGTTACAGATTTATGTTTTGTCATGTTTGAAAGTAGATTTATCTTTGAAAATCACAGGTTATATTCTAACACAGGAGTAGGTTCCCTTTCTGAAGTGGTGTGCCAAGATTTAAATTGGTGGTAGGCAACTCTGGTCCTCGAGTACCACAAGCAGTTTGGGTTTTCAGGATAACCATAATGAATATGCATGAGATGCATTTGCATGCAGTGGAATAGTGCATGCAAATACATATGCATATTTACTTCTGTTAACGAGCCTGCGAGCTATTGATACTCATCCCCTTCTGCCTCCACAGGTCTCACTCTCATGCCCCCACCTCCCCCCAAAACCACATCCTCATCCTCATTCTCATCTCCACCCCCTCAGCAGTTTGGTCTCCCAGAAATTCTTCTGGCAACCACTTCCTCTTCTCTGATTATCTCCAGGCAAACAGCAGTACTGCAACCTCTCAAATGTGAAGCCTCGAGTTCTCAGCTGCCTTTTTTCTTTGGATTCTTCTCTTTGCTGCTGCTGGAGTCCCACCACTGCTAATCCTCATATCAAAGCCTGTGATTAATTACCCTGCTGCCTCTAATCTTTCCATTGTTCCTGACTCCCATCTTTTTTTCAACTTTGCCCTGCATGGTAGTGATACCAGCGGCTCTTCCTCATTAGTTGTGCAATATTGCTGCTGCCATCTCATTGGCCCCGCAAGTTATACCTGAGGCTGGGTTTGGGAGATAGCTAGAAAGTAGGGAAATATCACTGTGGGCAGCATCAACAGTACAGTCCCTGCTTGGATACCATGCCATTCAGCATTAAGCTGCTGGTGCTGTGCCACTGAAAACCATCTTGCATGCCATAGATTGCTGACTACTGTTCTGATATTTATAATTGACAATTGTAAAATTTTTTTCTGAGTATATTATCTTGAAAGAGGGTATAGCATTTTTTTGCTGCCTCCATATCATATTACTCATATTCATTTAAAAATGCTTACCTCATCTTGTACAGTTGGCTGCAATTGTAACCTGTCAGAAAAAAAGTCTTCCTGGAAAAAGTATTCAAGCATGTTGTAGGCTGGCTCAATCACACAAAAATACCCACGAACACACAGTGTACTCCAATACACCACAAATGTAAACAAATGTCAAAGCAATAAATGTATTGGTCTAATTTTAGAAAGCACTCTGTCGCCAAGAAACTAATGTAAGACCCTCTATTTACGAGTAAGACAATTTAAAAGTAGCTTCTCGTTTCCCATAGAGGTCTAATTTGCTTTAATAGATCATGCAAATTTGCTAAATTTTTTGAATTTTCTTTAAAAGTAACCATACGAAAATTATAGGGAAAATTCCCAATTAGATACCGCAAAATTGAAAAGGAATACTTATCCCAAAATAATCAAGTCCCATAAGTCCCGACATGGCCATGTTTCGGACGATTGTCCTGCTTCAGGGGAAATCACGGGTTGTCTTTCAAATGACGTGGATGCGGCGAATTCACTGCGAAACTTCTTTTCTTGCGGGCTCTCCTTTAACCCGCAGCATTTGAGAACATGGCAGGCGCCCGGACTTCTACTTATACCGGAACACACACTTGTTACCTCCCCTTCCGGGAAGCACAAAGGTCTCTATCACGTCCTCCCGTGGCGAAAAACGCCGACAACAGTCTTCTAACAGGTCCTCTCGATTGGAGCATGAGCATAGTACATAAGCAATGCGCATGTCAAAGCTGGAAAGTTCACTATCACGTCCTCATGCCACAATGTAAAATAATAGATGAAGTTTTCTATTTGGTCCTCTTTTTGCGATAACATCGAAGGGAAAATTTGTATACCAGGTGTGCAGACAATATGATATACCATAAGTTTATCACCAACACAGTATCTTAAAGAGTTAAATCTTATAATCCAGAAATAAAAAGGGGCGGCATCAGACGAGAGAATACCAATTGATCCTCTCGTTTAAACCGTCAGGGTCCACAGTGTGAAGGAAGAAAATCCAGTAGTGTTCACGACGATTTAATGTTCTTTGTATATCTCCTCCTCTTGGGTTTAAAGGCACAGATTCTAAGATCGTCCAGCGTAAATCCGTAAACTCATGCTGAGCACTATTGCAATGCTGAACCAAAGGTGCTGTCATTTTTAATGTTTTAATGCAACTCCTGTGTTCTATGAGCCTAGTACATATCTTCCGCTTTGTGCGGCCCACATACACAAGTTTGCAAGGGCATTGTATTGCGTAAACAACTCCCATAGAATCACATGTGGTAAGTTTCTTCTGATATACGACAACCCCGGAATGGGGAGCCCGCCATTCTTCACCAGTAAGGGCTAATGGGCACATATCGCAACCTCCGCAGGTTTGATGCCCACCCGCAGGGGAAACATCCTTAGTAGACCAAAAGCCTGAATGTACAACGCGGTCTCTAATATTCTGGCCCCTAAAATAGGCGAACCTAGGACCCGTCTGAAAAACTGCATGCAAAGAAAGTACCTTCCAATGTTCACGTACAATGCGAACCACCTCATGAACATGTCGTGAGTATTTCAAAGTACATGTAAGATCTTGAGTATAAGGTTTCTGTTGATATTGTAACAACAATTGTCTATTCGCGAATAAAGCTCGCTTGTATGCCTTCTTTATGACCCCATAAGGATAACCCCTCTGGGTAAATCTAGAAGCAAGCAAATCCGCCTGAAGTTTAAATTCGTCAACAGAAGAACATATCCTGCGTAGCCGGAGAAACTGTGAAATTGGGAGACCATTTTTTAGCCTCTGAGGATGAAAACTAGAATACCGGAGGTATTGATTGCGGTCTGTAGCCTTCCTATGCAAAGAGGTTACAACCGTGCTCCCAAGTTTGATAATTGAAATATCCAAAAACGCCACAGAAAGCTGGTCAAAATGTGCTGTAAATTGAAGATGAGAATCCTGTAAATTTAACCAAGCTAGAAATTGCTGAAGAGTGTCTAAATCACCTGTCCACATTTTGACCAGCTTTCTGTGGCGTTTTTGGATATTTCAATTATCAAACTTGGGAGCACGGTTGTAACCTCTTTGCATAGGAAGGCTACAGACCGCAATCAATACCTCCGGTATTCTAGTTTTCATCCTCAGAGGCTAAAAAATGGTCTCCCAATTTCACAGTTTCTCCGGCTACGCAGGATATGTTCTTCTGTTGACTAATTTAAACTTCAGGCGGATTTGCTTGCTTCTAGATTTACCCAGAGGGGTTATCCTTATGGGGTCATAAAGAAGGCATACAAGCGAGCTTTATTCGCGAATAGACAATTGTTGTTACAATATCAACAGAAACCTTATACTCAAGATCTTACATGTACTTTGAAATACTCACGACATGTTCATGAGGTGGTTCGCATTGTACGTGAACATTGGAAGGTACTTTCTTTGCATGCAGTTTTTCAGACGGGTCCTAGGTTCGCCTATTTTAGGGGCCAGAATATTAGAGACCGCGTTGTACATTCAGGCTTTTGGTCTACTAAGGATGTTTCCCCTGCGGGTGGGCATCAAACCTGCGGAGGTTGCGATATGTGCCCATTAGCCCTTACTGGTGAAGAATGGCGGGCTCCCCATTCCGGGGTTGTCGTATATCAGAAGAAACTTACCACATGTGATTCTATGGGAGTTGTTTACGCAATACAATGCCCTTGCAAACTTGTGTATGTGGGCTGCACAAAGCGGAAGATACGTACTAGGCTCATAGAACACAGGAGTTGCATTAAAACATTAAAAATGACAGCCCCTTTGGTTCAGCATTGCAATAGTGCTCAGCATGAGTTTACGGATTTACGCTGGACGATCTTAGAATCTGTGCCTTTAAACCCAAGAGGAGGAGATATACAAAGAACATTAAATCGTCGTGAACACTACTGGATTTTCTTCCTTCACACTGTGGACCCTGACGGTTTAAACGAGAGGATCAATTGGTATTCTCTCGTCTGATGCCGCCCCTTTTTATTTCTGGATTATAAGATTTAACTCTTTAAGATACTGTGTTGGTGATAAACTTATGGTATATCATATTGTCTGCACACCTGGTATACAAATTTTCCCTTCGATGTTATCGCAAAAAGAGGACCAAATAGAAAACTTCATCTATTATTTTACATTGTGGCATGAGGACGTGATAGTGAACTTTCCAGCTTTGACATGCGCATTGCTTATGTACTATGCTCATGCTCCAATCGAGAGGACCTGTTAGAAGACTGTTGTCGGCGTTTTTCGCCACGGGAGGACGTGATAGAGACCTTTGTGCTTCCCGGAAGGGGAGGTAACAAGTGTGTGTTCCGGTATAAGTAGAAGTCCGGGCGCCTGCCATGTTCTCAAATGCTGCGGGTTAAAGGAGAGCCCGCAAGAAAAGAAGTTTCGCAGTGAATTCGCCGCATCCACGTCATTTGAAAGACAACCCGTGATTTCCCCTGAAGCAGGACAATCGTCCGAAACATGGCCATGTCGGGACTTATGGGACTTGATTATTTTGGGATAAGTATTCCTTTTCAATTTTGCGGTAGGCTGGCTCAGCCATGCAGCTTGGATGGCACCTGCTGGTTATAAATGGGTATTAAGTGGTTCAGGAAATCCAGACTTGGAATTTGTTGCCAGAGGTTGTTGTTAGTGCAGTTAGTGTAGCTGGGTTTAAAAAAGGTTTGAATATGTTCTTGGAGGAGAAGTCCATTAACTGCTATTAATCAAGTTGACTTAAGGAATGGCCACTGCTATTAATTGCATCAGTAGCATGCATGAGATCTTCTTGGTGTTTTGGTACTTGCCAGGTTCTTGTGGCCTGGTTTGGCCTCTGTAGGAAATGGGATGCTGGGCTTGATGGACCCTTGGTCTGACCCAGCATGGCAATTTCTTTTGTTCTTAAGGTAGTGTGATTATTCCACAAGGAGGAGCAGATTCCTCTCATACCCGCAGTTCTGGAAGAGTTGGGCACAGAGGACACTCGGGAGGATTCTGAATTGGGAGCACTGGACCCGGTAATGGTTGGCCTCAGGGGTCAGGCCGGATCCTTTCTCTTACATAAGTCTGTTAGTTCTATATTGTTCAGGGAGTGGGATACTCCGGACACAAGATTGAAGGTCAGCAGGGCTATGGATAGGTTATATCCGTTGCCGGAATATGCGCTTGACCTTCTTAAGCTCCCGAAGGTGGATAAGAACAAAAGAGCATGCCATACTGGGTCAGACCAAGGGTCCATCAAGCCCAGCATCCTGTCTCCAACAGTGGCCAATCCAGGCCATAAGAACCTGGCAAGTTCCCAAAAACTAAGCCTGTCCCATGTTACTGTTGCTAGTAATAGCAGTGGTTATTTTCTGTCAGCTTAATAGCAGTTAATGGACTTCTCCTCCAATAACTTATCCAATCCTTTTTTAAACACAGCTACACTAACTGCACTAACCACATTCCCTGGCAAAACAAATTCCAGAGTTTAATTGTGTATTGAGTGAAAAAACTTTCTCCAATTAGTTTTAAATGTGCCACATGCTAACTTCATGGAGTGCCACCTCAGTCTCAGTGGTTACCAAGATGGTGACCATTCTCGTTACTGGCGCTACAGCTCTGAAGAATCATCAGAACAGGAAGCTGGAAGTGCACGTCAAAAAGATCTTTGAGGTGTCTGTCAGTTGGTGTTTGTTAGTCACGATATTTGATTTTTCCTTAATTTTTTGGCCCTCCCAAAAAGAGGGGAGGGCCGGCAGCTTCAACAAGTGACCTTGATGTATATGCATCATGTCTATCAGATCTCCATGATGTGTGATCTACTTGGGGGACAACCACAAGTTTTGAGTGTGCCTGGAAATTAAGGAGAAACTTTTCACTGAAAAGTAAGTCTGGCCCATTGGAGGCATTGACATTGACATCAAATGGCTCAGGAGTTGCACTCTATGTTGGTAGTGCATCAACATTGAAGCATCTCTCCCACAGTGATTCTGCAGGAAGGACCAGATTTTGGTTAGGCCATGGACCCTGTGACTTACCCCATTCTGAGATCTATTTTCAAGTCACAGTAAGTGCCTCGAATTTGTAATGGGGCAACACTGCCTCCAGTATTTATGTTCAGATGTTGAGCCTAGTATGAGCACCATGCGTTCATAAAATATTTTGCTGTGGTGGCTGTGTATCTGTGCAAATTTGGGGTGCATGTATTTTCCTGCCTAGCCAATTGGCTGGTTAAGAGCACATCTCAGGAAGGTGACATAGAATCAACAAACAAAACCATCTGTGCTGGAGTTGCTAGATTTATCATACTTTATCCAAAATACAATTTGAGCCATTTATCTCTATTGGAATTTAAAGGAGCTCTACTACATATGATTCAGGTGAAAGCCTCTCTTCCACAGGAAAGGATCATTATACTGATGTCCACAGTGAAAATAAATTAACAGGTGTCAGCATGGGGCATGTAGAGAATGTTGGGCAACGTGACATTAACAGTAAATGTAACATCCTTGGCACATCTCCACAGGAAGCAAGCACAGTGGACTTGTCATTCAATCTTTTCAAACAACATAGTCACCCCACAATTCAAGGACTATGTGCTGGTGCTGTTTCAGTCCTATCTGCCTTCAAATTCCTGCAACTCAAATTGTCTTAATCATATGTTCAGCCTGGGCTTTGCACCCAGAGCTTTTGATCTGCTCTAAAAAAGCTTCATCATATAAATTTCCTAGAAATAAGGATGAAACAATATGCTAAAGGCTTTCTAAGTTCAGTTGGCCAACAAACTTGTCATTCAGGTAATTGGGTAGCAGTGTTATACTTGAAAAAGAAAGGAGGACCAGGCTTGCACATCCCATGTCTAGTCTGGATGTGGATCTGGTCCATTTAAGGGATGTTCCTGAGGCCCATATACTTGACAGGCAAGGAGAATGTTCTAACAGAGACTAGGTTGGATTCCGAAACCGCAAGAATGGGCCCTGGGCAGGGGAGTGGCATATATATATTCCAAGAGTGGTAAATCTCTGTCCTCCAAACAGAAAAGTTATGAATTTCTGTCCAGAAGAGAACATGCAAATTAGCGCCTCGTCTTCTCTCTCTAGATTGTGGAGAGGGTCTTGTGTACACTACCTCTAATTTCTCTAGTGGCAAATACAGTATATTTCTAAAACTCAAGACAGAGCAGCCATGTTCCTTTTGGCCTTCTTTTGGATGAGACTGATTTGGTTTCCCCCTTTGGTTATTAACAATCAAGGAACCAATCAGGTTGGGGAAGGTCCCCAACTCTCATTACTCAGAACTAGGGAATATTGTGTCATCAGGTCCCCATCCTTCATACTCTGAATGTTGAGAGTAGCATTGAATTCCCATAATCCATTTGAGGATGTCTTGAATTCATCCGACCAGAAAATCCATATGGTTTTAAATAGTTTGCCTTCTGAGATTGTGCCATATTGGAAGTGGATACAGAACATGATTTTTCAAATGCTGGATATTACAATCTCTCTTCAGCCGGAGGTCTGTTATCTGACTACTCGGCAGCCTGGCCTTCGCACACGAGAATTCTAATTCATCAAGTGATCAGTGCTGCCCGTCAGGAATTGGCAGCACATTGGCGTAAGGATTGGCCTCCTGCGGCATTGCCTGTCATTAACCGCTTATGGCACATGCATTATTGGTACTATATTAGAGCTAAGCAGCTTGATAAAGCTGCACACCATGTAACAATTTGGGAACATTCTTACGTTGGTATAAAGATTATTGAGGCATATCTGGAACCAGGAGCTAGTGGACAGACGGAGGCGAGGACACTGGTGGATAATAAGACTGGGCAGACTGAGGGATACACAAAGGGAGGACATTTCTGTGAATGATGCTGAGCTTCAACTGCCCTCGTGGACCTATTGGACGACATGGATTTTGGTATCCGAAAAGCTTGAGCACCTATACACCAGAGGGGAGGAAGGGGGGGGGGGGTGAATATATAAAAACAGTAAGGCAATCCTGTATTTTGTGCAAGGTTTATTGATGCTTGTTTTTGTAAGAATAATATTCTGTTCACTGTTGTCATGACTTTATTGCTATTGCCAATAAAAATTTTAAATTAAAAAAAAAATAGTTTGCCTTCTGGTGCGAGGGAAAGGCCCTAGACCCTTTCTTCTGTCCCATGTAAAAACTGTGAGTACCTTTTCTTTCAGAGTCTGGTCTGAAGACTAAGTCCATTAGGGTATATTTCAGTGCAATTGGCACTTACCACCATGTAGAAGGTAAACACATCTCTGTACAGCCTTTAGTTGTCAGGTTCATGCAGGGCTTCCTGCAGTTGAAGCCTCCCATCGAGCTTCCTGCTATGTTTTGGGACCTCAACGTGGTATTCGCCTAGTTAATGAAAGCTCCCTTTGAGCCATTGGTGTGACCTGAAGTACCTTAGACTGCTTTTTCAGAAGAGTGATTCTGTGCACATATCCAGTACCTGCCTAAGGTATTATCTGACTTCCTCCTTAACCAATTAATCATCCTTCCCAGGCTAAATGTCCACAAAAGTTAATTAGCTTTGCCAGTTAAAAGGCAAAAGTACTCTAACAATCCACTCTAGCATGGACTGAAGCTCTTAAAAGCACACTCAGCTTTTTGTTTCTTTTGACTCCTCCAAACCTGGAACTGATTTTACCAAATGCACCCTTTCTAATTGGATAGTAGATTGCATCTTTTTCTGTTATGCCTAGGCAGGTTTGATTCTGGCTAGCCATGTCAAAGCTCATAATGTTAGAGCCATGGTGGGGGAAATGGCCCACCTGAGCTCAGCCACCATGGAAGAGATTTGCAGGATTGCAAAGTGGTACTCAGACCATACGTTCACATTTCTTTACTGTTTAAATAGACTCCTGGCAAAGCATTAGGTATGGTTAATCTGTTCTGATGTATCTGAGGTTTAAAAGCCAGCTGCATCCCTTCTAGGCACCATTGCTTCAAGGCTGCCTAAAAAAATTTAAAAAAAAGTGGCTTGTTGCCACCAAAAAGACTTTGGCACTATTAAATAGTGCCAAAGTCTTTTTGGTGGCAACAAGCCACCAAAAACACTTTGGCACTATTTAATAGTTCTCCATCTTTCAAGATTTCACATCCTGCTTGCTTTTTCTTTTTCTTTTTTGTTTTTTTAAAGGGATAGCTAATGTTATCTATAATTGCTGTTCTCAGAGGACAGCAGGATATAAGTAATTGCAGAACCCACCTGCCTTCCCTTATTGGATCCTGTATATATTTTTTGCTATTTTAATAACCAAAGAGACCCCATGAATCTGTAACGGCATGCTAAAATCTTTTAGAAGCTATTAAGAAATCTTCATAGGCCAGGCTCCATCAGAAGTCAATATCCTACTCTCCTCGGAGAACATATTTTACAGATGGGCACCTTTAGCTTTTATTCTTGGAAAATAATTTTTATTCAAGCAAGATGAATTTGTATAATTGATAAATACCCCATATCACTAGTAATACACAAGATTTACATCTTGGATCTTATATATAAGAAAGAACAGTGAAACAGTTAAGAACATGCAACATTGACTAAAATTACCGTCTTTCAAGTTTTCCCTTATTTCTTTACATTCACACCATACATATCATTCGAACCAGTACACATACGCACACACTAACTCCTTATTGCTCATATACTTCATTCCTTACACCCAATCTAAATCATACATCAACCTTCCCCTTAAAGAACATCAACTCAAAATTTCCTTATCTGTCCCTACCTTCCCTTCTCTAACAAATTCATACTCCCATCCATCCCACCGGCTAAAAATAAATAAATAAATCTTAATGTAAGTCAAGTCAGAAAGAAGCACATGGAAAGGCATTTATACATGCAAATCATAATGGGTATAGTTGGACATCGGTTTTTTTTTTTGGTTTTTTTTTTTAATGAACTTTCCACGCGGTAGTATATCCAAGATCTGCAAGACTCTGTTGCCAAACATGGTGCAGTTGTTTGTAGTATTTCTTCCAAGCTGTGGTATATGCTTGAGGCATCATTTATTTATTTATTTTACCAAGTTTTACATCCAACTGTTCAATTTGCATCATGTTTTGCCACATTTCTGGGACTCTGGCATTTTGCTCTATCCGTTGTCTGTGATGACATTTACATGCCACTTGTAACACAAGATATAAAAATCTTTCCATGCCATCCAGCACATCTAGGCAAGAAGCGAAAAGCTTGGAGTATCAGTCTTTCCATTTATTTTTAACGTTACTCCAGTAAAATATCACACCACCTTTTTAACCTCAGCCCAAAAGGATTGTACTGGTGTATAGAGTATAATTTTATGAACAAGTGTACCATGCTCCACACCACATCTAGAGCACATGGGAGAGTTAACCAGTTTCATATGGTAACATTTCACGTCATCCACATAAGAATAATGAATAAGTTGGTATGTCATTTTGCAAAGTTTATATCTGAACATTTGTGCAGTAAGAGGCAAAATTTCTGAATGTAGTGTTCTGAACCTCTGTATTTAAAACATTGTTCCAGTAATTATTCAAAGAAGTAATTCCCACATCAGATAACTTTGGTTTGTATAATAAATGCCAATGTGCAATAGAATTTACTTTCTCCAGTGTTTCACATCTCTCTTGCTAGGGACTATTCATTGTTAAGCCTTTCTGTAGTCCAATGCATTGGATTTATATAATGTCTCAGAGCCGTAGCCAGGCCATTTGGCACCTATGGCCAACTGAAAAAGTGTGCTGACATCCTGAACACGACATACAAGACCACAAGCTGGGGCACTCTGTTAAATGCAGGGGGCTTTATTTTGTATTCCTTGTACGTACCCGGATCAGTCCAGACACCTGGGTTGTGACTCCGCACCAGCAGATGGAGACAGAGCAAAACTTGACGGGCTCCCTACATATAGTAAGGTGCCACCCACAGCCCCTCAGTCTTTCTCTGTCTCCAGCAGATGGGGCAGGTCCACCCACAGTCTCGGGATCCTTGGTGTTTTTTTTTTGGCTTGGGGTAGTCAGGGGTCTATTTGTATTTAATCCTAAGTAGTTAGGGCAGTGTGTCTTTAAAAAAAAAAAAAAAAAAAAAAGAAGAAGAAGAAAGAAGACATAAAGAAGATAGAAGTCTCCCGTCGGGGGAGCCTCCCAGGAGGGTGGAAGGTCCTGAGAGGACCATCCCCTCCAGGTCGAGGCCGCTGCTGAGGGTCGAGGACCCGGCCTGTGCTGGCAGCAGCGTCGGGGGTGACACCGGGGAGCCCGGTTCACTCACCCCCGTCGGAGCTGAAGACTGCAGGACCTCGGCTAGCGCCTAAGTATAAAAAAAAAAAAAAAAAAACTTAGCGGTTTCTTTTGTTTGACCTTGCGGCGCCGGCTCTCTCTCTCCCTTTTCGCCGTCGTTCCGCCGTTCGAGTGCGATCGCTTAGCGGAAGGGGGGCGCTGGGTGGGGAGCCCGTTCGTCGCTGCGAATGCCGAGAGGGTCAGCGTGCCGCGCGTGCGGCTCTGTGCGCGCGTCTTTCCCGGGACGGGGTCTGTTCCAGCTGCGTCTCCGGCGGCGAGGGCTCGTCGGCGGTCGCCCGGGGGGGTCGATCGCGGGGTGCCCGTTCGCCGTCGCGTGCCGGAGGCTCGGAGCCCGCGTCCTCGGATCCGTTCCCGCTTAGCGCGGGAACGGAAGCCATTTTGTCCAGTGTGAGGGAAGCCACGAGGAGGGCACTCCAAGATGGCGCCCAGCCTCCCTCGCTGTCGCCACAGCCCAGGATTTCGGGGGGAGAGCCCCCGGGACCCCGTGGGTCGGGGAGCCCGAGTGCAGTGGAGGGTTCCTCCGGATCGGAGGCCTCATTTTCAGAAGATTTCTCGTTGTTGCTACAGAAACTCGCAAGGTATAAAAAGTCGCGTCTAAAACCTGGGAAAGCTTCCGGGGGGAAGGAAGCGCTCTCCCGGCCCCGGAAGAGAGCCGTGCGGACCCGGGACGCCCGGGGTGGGCCACGAGAAAAGAGACAGCCGCGTGGCGACCCACAGGAATCGGAGTCGGCGTCCACCGCCTCCTCGGACGAGGAAGCGTTGTCGGGAGCCCCTGAAGGCCAGGAGGGCCATGAGGACGAGGGGCAGGCCCAGCCGGGAGCCGGCAAGGGGCCGCAGGCGGCGGAGGGTGATGACCCCAAGGTCGTCCGCCTGTTTCATAGGGAAGAACTTTCTCCCCTTATCCCGGCTATCCTGGATGAGATCGGCGTGGATCCTCCACCTGTGGAGTCCCGGCAAGGGGTCAAGATGGATCCGGTGCTGCTGGGCCTGGCGGGCCCTGCGCTTGCTTTCCCTTGGCACTTCTCGGTCTCAGATATCTTGTTCCGGGAATGGGATACCCCGGAACTGGGGCTGAAGGTGAGTAAGGCTATGGACAAGCTTTATCCCCTCCCAGAGGACGCTCTGGAACTGCTGCGCCTTCCACGGGTGGACGCAGCTGTGTCAGCAGTGACGAAGAGGTCCACCATCCCCGTTACGGGTGCTACGGCCCTCCGGGATATCCAAGATAGGAAGCTGGAGGTGCAGTTGAAGAAGATCTTCGAAGTGTCCGCACTGGGAGTGCGGGCAGCCATGTGTAGTACCTTTGCACTGCGAGCGGGGCTCCGGTGGGCCCAAGTCCTGCAAGCGAACGCCGACCTCTCCTCAGGGGAGGCTACTCAGGCGGATAACCTCGAAGCGGTGATTGCCTACAGCGCTGATGCGATGCACGATTTGCTCAGAACATCGGCCAGAGCTATGGTGTCGGCGGTCTCGGCGCGTCGTCTCCTCTGGCTTCGCAACTGGGCTGCGGATGGGGCGTCCAAGGCCCATCTGGGTTCATTACCCTTTAAGGGAAAGCTCCTGTTTGGAAAGCAGCTGGACGATCTGATGCAGTTCCTGAGCGAGAATAAGGCTTTTAAGTTGCCGGAAGATAGACCCAGGCCTCGGTCGTCCTTCTCGGCAAGAAACAGGTTCCGGTCTAACCGTCGGCAGCGGCCACAGAGGGCGACGGGGTCGGGTCAGTCCTATCGGTCCGGATCGGCTAGATCATCCTCCTGGTCGCAGTCCTTTCGAGGAAAGAAGTTCAACAGGACTGGTGGACCCTCGTCCGGCTCGGGGTCCAAGTCGGCCCAATGAAACGAGACGGGTCCATTCCTCGTTGCCGCCCACCCTCGTACCTTACGTGGGCGCGAGGCTCACCTTGTTTTACGAGGCATGGACCAGAATTACTTCCGACCAGTGGGTCCTCGCTGTGATAAGAGGCGGTTACGCGTTAGATTTTGTTCGGCTCCCGGTGGACAAGTTCCTCGTCTCACCCTGCAAGGCTCTCGTCAAGCGCGCCGCTGTCCGGACCACCCTCCGCAGTCTAGAGGACCTGGGCGCAATTACTCCCGTGCCGCAGGATCAGCAGGGTACGGGAAGGTACTCCATTTACTTCGTGGTCCCAAAGAAGGATGGAGCTTTTCGGCCCATTCTCGATTTAAAGGGCGTCAACAGGTGCCTGCGGGTGCCGCGGTTCAAGATGGAGACGATCCGCTCGGTGATTGCCGCGGTTCGTCCGGGCGAGTTCCTCGCTTCTCTGGACCTTACGGAGGCGTACCTTCACATCGGGATTCAGCCAGCTTATCACCGGTACCTGAGATTCTGCATCCTGGGCGGCCATTACCAGTTCAGGGCTCTTCCCTTCGGCCTCGCCACGGCTCCACGCACTTTCACCAAGGTGATGGTGGTGGTGGTTGCTCAGCTCCGGAGAGACGGGCTGCTGGTGCATCCTTACTTGGACGATTGGCTCATCCGAGCCAAATCGGAGGCCGAGTGTCGGCAGGCGATTGCCAGGGTCCTGCAACTCTTGCGGTCACTCGGTTGGGTGGTCAACTTGTCCAAGAGTCATCTGCAGCCTACGCAGCGGTTGGAGTATCTGGGGGCCCTGTTCGACACCGAGAGGGCCATGGTGTCGCTGACTCAGGAGAGAGTGGTCAAGCTCCAGCGACAGGTGCGACATCTCTTGTCCATGCGGTGCCCGCTGGTTTGCGATTACCTGAGGGTCTTGGGTTCCATGGCGTCGACCCTTGCTCTGGTCCCTTGGGCATTCGCTCACCTGCGACCGTTACAATCAACGTTACTTTCCCGTTGGAAGCCGGTTTCGGAGGAGTTTCATCTTCCATTGCCTCTCACGCCCTGTGCCAGGGCCAGTGTGCTCTGGTGGCTCTCCCGAGATCACCTGTCAGGAGGGGTGTCTCTGGTCATGCCCACCTGGACGGTAGTGACGACGGATGCCAGTCTGCTCGGCTGGGGGGCGGTCTGCGGAGGCCGCTCGGTCCAGGGGCAGTGGTCGAGCCAGCAGTCGAGGTGGTCCATCAACCGCTTGGAGACCAGGGCGGTGTCGTTGGCCCTGCAAGCGTTTCTTCCGTGGATACGGGGCCAGGCGGTTCGGGTGCTCTCGGACAACGCAACCACGGTAGCGTATATCAATCGTCAAGGGGGCACGAGGAGCCAGCAGGTGGCGGAAGAGGCAAGGTTGCTCATGATCTGGGCGGAGCAGCACCTCAGCGGCTTGGCGGCGTCTCACATCGCAGGTGTGGACAACGTGCAGGCGGATTTCCTCAGCCGGCATCGGCTGGATCCAGGCGAGTGGGAGTTACCAGACTTGGCGTATCGCCTCATCTGTGCCAGGTGGGGGGCGCCACGCCTGGACCTGATGGCCACCGCTCACAACGCAAAGACCCCACGGTTCTTCAGCTGTTGGAGGGAACGGGGCGCGGAAGGAGTCCATGCTCTAGTACTTCCCTGGCCCACGGACGTGTTGCTATATGTGTTTCCCCCGTGGCCTCTGATCGGCAAGGTTCTTCGCCGAATCGAGTTACATCCGGCGGACGTGATCCTGGTGGCGCCGGAGTGGCCAAGGCGCCCGTGGTTCGCGGACCTCATTCAGCTGGCGGCGGAGCCTCCGCTTCGGTTTCACGGGGCCGCATCTCTTCTTCGCCAAGGACCCGTCTGTTTGGAGGATGCGGATCACTTTTGTCTCGCGGCATGGCTTTTGAAAGGGCGCGCTTAAGGACTAAGGGGTACTCTGAGGCCGTGATTGCTACCTTGTTGAGGGCTCGAAAACAGTCTACGTCCTTAGCCTATATGAGGGTGTGGACGGTTTTTGAGGACTGGTGTAGTACTCATGAGGTGGACCCTGTACGTCCACTGGTGCCGGGGGTCCTCGCTTTTCTTCAAGAGGGTCTCTCGAAGGGGCTGGCCTGGAGTACCCTGAAGGTACAGATAGCTGCGCTTGGTTGTCTGCGCGGTAAGGTTCGCGGTGTGTCCTTGGCATGTCATCCGGATGTGGTGCGTTTCCTTCGCGGGGCTAAGCATTTACGCCCTCCGGTACGGAATCCTTGTCCGGCATGGAATTTGAATTGTGTGCTCTCGGCGCTTGGGGGAGCACCGTTTGAGCCTCTTAAGCGGGCAACACTGAAAGATCTTACCTTGAAGACCGTGTTTCTAGTAGCCATTACGTCTGCTCGTCGGGTCTCGGAGTTGCAGGCCTTATCCTGTCGGGAACCGTTCTTGCGATTCTCGCAGGGCAGAGTTTCTCTGCGGACTGTGCCGTCCTTTTTGCCTAAGGTGGTGTCCTCGTTTCACGTAAATCAGTCAGTGGACCTTCCAGGTTTTGAGGTCGGGGATCAGATGACCAAGGGGATGAAAGAGTTAAGGAAGCTCGACGTTCGCAGGATACTGCTTCAGTATCTGGAGGTTACGAATCCTTTCCGGGTTTCCGACCATCTGTTTGTTCTCTGGTCCGGGCCTCGCCGGGGGTCTGCTGCGTCGCGGGCCACTATTGCGCGTTGGCTCAAGGAGGCTATTAGCTCCGCATATCTTCTGCACGGTAAGGTGGCACCTAAGGGGCTTCGTGCTCATTCCACTCGGGCGCAAGCCACGTCCTGGGCCGAGGTTTCTCAGGTGTCCACGCAGGAGATCTGTAGGGCTGCGACGTGGAAGTCCTTGCATACTTTCACTAAGCATTACAGGCTTGATGTCCAGGCGTCTGAGGCGCCGGGGTTTGGAGCGAGTGTCCTCCGAGCGGGACTCTCTGCTTCCCACCCTCGGTAGTTTGCTCTGGTACATCCCAGGTGTCTGGACTGATCCGGGTACGTACAGGGAAAGGAAAATTAGTTCTTACCTGATAATTTTCGTTCCTGTAGTACCACGGATCAGTCCAGGCTCCCGCCCGTCTGTTCGTTACGATGAAGAGAGAGAGAGTCCGCTCGTTTTGGTTATTCGTACTGCAATTGTTCCAGTTCTTGGCATAATGCCGCTTGCCTCTGGTCTGAAGTTTTCGGTTTCCAGCCAGGGGGTGTTTGAATTGGTTTTTTAAAATTGTTCTAGTTAGTTAGTCGGGCACTGGTTTGCTTTGACAGTTCGTTCGACTGAGGGGCTGTGGGTGGCACCTTACTATATGTAGGGAGCCCGTCAAGTTTTGCTCTGTCTCCATCTGCTGGTGCGGAGTCACAACCCAGGTGTCTGGACTGATCCGTGGTACTACAGGAACGAAAATTATCAGGTAAGAACTAATTTTCCTTTTTTCCCCAAGTAGTTCCCTCCTGCTTGTTTGGGCTTCCAGCTCAATTGGAATCAGTATAATTCTGGCATCATAAGCATTCCTTCAGAACTGGAAACCCCGATAAGCCAGATGTTGCATGTTATGTAATACCACAAAAATTTATGAAATGCATTTGTTTCTATGAAATAGAAACGCATTTCCTCCTGTATTGGGCAAAATAAATTCATGAGCCACATATTCCCAAAGTTGGCGTATTCCATTCACTAAACTGAATATAAAATGCTATTTTCTACTCTTGCTGTCTGTACATTTTATTTTCTAATCACTTTGGTCCTATTAAGAAAACAGAACAAGCTAGGCTACCCATCTATCATAAGTTAACTACAAAGTATAAATATTTCAAAACATCCAATAATTTGAAATTCATCTTAAAATATTACGAATGGCAATAAAATATGTAAAATTATTGGATACATCAAATAACACTCAATAAATTAAACTAATTAGGATATTAAAAAAATCCCCACTCTTCATATCTGGAACTTTTGATTTCCAGATTCCCTTAGATTATCTTGCATTTGTAAGGGGAATGGGGTTGTTTCACACGTTTTCTCCTCTCTGAAAAATGCTCAATCACACATACACAGGCTCAAACATATATATATATACACATGTACACAGGCTCTCACATGCCACATTCTCACACGCTCAGTCATACACAGACATGTTCTCTCATGCTCAGTCACATACACACACATGCTGTCTCATTTTAGTGATACATTCTCATGCTCAATCGTACATACTCGCTGTCATGCTCAGCCATTCACATATACAATGTCATGATCAGTCATATACATGCATATACACAGTCTGTCTCATGCTCATACATATACGTTGTCTCATGCTCAAATCATGTACCTTTAGTGTCCAGTCAAATGAATCCACAACAAGTGGGTTATGCACTTTTACCAGGAGATGGAGCAAACTGAAGTCACATTATATATACCCCTGCAGTGACATCAACCTGCCAGTATTCTCCATCTCCAGCAGATGGTGGACATAGGCTAGGCCCCGCTCTGAGGCTTTTTTGCTGCGCACCACATGGTAGGCCACAGCAGCATTTCGCGCGCTGTTTCTTAGGCTGCCCTCTACAGGATTGTCAGTTCAGCATGTTCATCTAGCTGTACGTCCAGGTTGTGCGTCTAGTTTTCCAACGCTTAGTCAGGTCTTGAATTCTATGCATCTAAGATAAGCAGTGCCTTAAGTGGCCGCATGCTTACCTGTGCACCCAAGTTACATTGTGCGCTTAAATTTGTTTTTATGGTGCTTAGATTTGGGACGCCTAGTGTGGGATGCCTAGTGTTTTTAGATGTACAAAAAGAAAAAAAAGCTAGACACACACCTCCAACCACTGTCTGCCATAATGACACCTATGTCTAAGAAGCCTAAGTGCCTTTCTCCTTGTGCTGCCTGTCATATTCGGGCAACTGAGCCAGGAGTGCCCACTAACTTATGCCAGCACTATTTGGAGGCTCAGGGAGAATTGCTGCCTTCTGATTTCACTAAGCCTGGCTCTTCCCAGCTGGATGTAGGCCTGAGTACAGGTGGCTCAGGTGGGGCACCTGATTTTCAAACTCCCCTCACTGGTTCCTTAGCAGGGGATAGTAGCTCAGTGTATACGTCTCAAGTACCTCCTGAACTGGATGCTTCTACCTTTTCATGGGTAGAGTTTTTTTCCAGGGATTGCAATCCTTTCTCCAAGCGCAATCTTCAGCCTTCTCGAATACTCCCATAGCAGAGTATTGCTGGGACCTACTGTTAAGTGCCGGAGTACTGCTAGTGCGGCAGCTGGACTTCACGATGGAGGTCCGGACGGCACAGATGATGGCGATCCTGACTCCCTTGAGGATGGTGAAATTCCTCCAGGATTAGAACTGTATAGAACTGTGCTACAGTTCTTTCATAAAGATGAATTGCCAGCTCTGACTTCCCAAACCTTGAAAATGCTCTAGTTCCTGGAGCAGATGCTGTGAGTGAGCCAAAGAAAAATCCTTTTTGTAAGGCCTCTTGTTTTTCCCTGTGATGAGAAACCATTCAAGAATTAGTTGATCTTCAGTGGGGCACCCCAGAGGTTAATTTCAAAGGGGGGTCTGGTTTTGGAAGGCCTGTACCCTTTGGATCCAGTGGCAAGAGAGTGTTTACGTTTTCCAAAGGTAGATGCAGTCTCCAAGCGGACCACTATTCCTATGGAAGGAGGAGCGGCCTTGAAGGATGGTCATGAGAGAAGGCTTGAGACTATCCTTAAGCAAGCATTTGATGCAGTGGCAGTGACCTTGCAGATCGCTTCTTGTTGTTCCCTGGTGGCTGTCTTGTTTTCTTCTCTCCCAGGAAGTCGATGACTCTGGGGTAAACTCCAGATTGCATCCAACCAAACCATGAAAGAAACATAGAAATGATGGCAGAAAAAGACCAATCGGCCCATCCAATCTGCCCAGCAAACTCACACACATTTTCCCATACTTAGCTGTTTCACCGACCACCAAGTTCAGTGCCCTTGTTGGTAACTAATTCAAATTTCCTGCCGCCCCCTGCCATTGATGCAGAGAGTAATGTTGGAGTTGCAACAAAGGTGAGCATAAGGCTTAATGGTTAAGGGTAGTAACCGCCGCATCAAGCAAGTTACCCTGATGCTTGTTTACCCAGACTGCACAGATCAGTGCCTTGTTGGATGTTGTCTGAATATAAATCCTGTTTTCCACATTTCCCCCTGCCATTGAAGCAGAGAGCAACGCTGTATATGCATTCAAATTGAAGTATCGGGCTTAATTGGTTTAGGGTAGTAACTGCTGCAGTAAGCAAGCTACCCCCATGCTTATTTGTTTACCCAGACTGTGTAGTTCAGTCATTGTTGGTTGTTGTCTGAATGCAAATCATCTTTTCCACATTTCCTCTTGCCGTTGAAGCAGAGAGCAATGTTGGAGTTGCATTAACCGTGTGAAGGCTTATTGAGTAAGGGTAGTAATCACCAGGTAGTAGCATCTAGGGATGTGAATCGTTTTAGGACGATTAAAATTATCGTCCGATAATTTTAATATCGTCTTAAACCGTTATGGAACACAATACAATAGAGATTCTAACGATTTATCGTTATAAATCGTTAGAATCGTGAGCCGGCACACTAAAACCCCCTAAAACCCACCCCCGACCCTTTAAATTAAATCCCCCACCCTCCCGAACCCCCCCCAAATGACTTAAATAACCTGGGGGTCCAGCGGCGGTCCGGAACGGGCTCCTGCTACTGAATCTTGTTGTCTTCAGCCGGCGCCATTTTCCAAAATGGCACCGAAAAATGGCGGCGGCCATAGACTAACACGATTGGACGGCAGGAGGTCCTTCCGGACCCCCGCTGGACTTTTGGCAAGTCTTGTGGGGGTCAGGAGGCCCCCCCCAAGCTGGCCAAAAGTTCCTGGAGGTGCAGCGGGGGTCAGGAAGCGATTTCCCGCCGCGAATCGTTTTCCGTACGGAAAATGGCGCCGGCAGGAGATCGACTGCAGGAGGTCGTTCAGCGAGGGTTCCGGCGCCTCGCTGAACGACCTCCTGCAGTCGATCTCCTGCCGGCGCCATTTTCCGTACGGAAAACGATTCGCGGCGGGAAATCGCTCCCTGACCCCTGCTGGACCTCCAGGAACTTTTGGCCAGCTTGGGGGGGGCCTCCTGACCCCCACAAGACTTGCCAAAAGTCCAGCGGGGGCCCGGAAGGACCTCCTGCCGTCCAATCGTGTTCGTCTATGGCCGCCGCCATTTTTCGGCGCCATTTTGGAAAATGGCGCCGGCTGAAGAAAACAAGATTCAGTAGCAGGAGCCCGTTCCGGACCGCTGCCGTTCCGGACCGCCGCTGGACCCCCAGGTTATTTGTCATTTGGGGTGGGGGATTTAATTTAAAGGGTCGGGGGTGGGTTTTAGGGGGTTTTAATGTGCCGGTTTTGCGATTTTTCACGATATTTTACCCCCCCCAAACGGCAACAATACGATTCCCTCCCCCTCCCAGCCGAAATCGATCGTTAAGACGATCGAGGACACTATTCACATCTCTAGTAGCATCCATTCCAGCAAGCCACCCCCATGGCTCTTCTCTTCATTCCCATCCTCTATTCTTTATGTATCCACAGTGTTTATCCCATGCCCCTTTGAAATCCTTCTCAAAGGAAAACAAGTTTTTTCTTTGGATTTGCACATGCATAGTTGAAGGCACTGATGAGAATTGAACTCATGACCCCTGGTTTACAAGACCAGTGCTCTAACCATTGAGCTACAGAGCCTGAAAGAGGAAAATGTTGCCAGCTGTCCACCAATTGTGGACAGCTGGCATCACATTGACTAAATAAACTCATCATCCACCCAGCTTAATGGGAATTCCCCGTCCCAAGTAGAACACAAGTCCCCTGAAATATCCAATGCAAGTGATTTCCCCATACTTATGCAAAGCCCAGATAGTAACGAGTTATGCAAGATGTCCATCAGTCTAGGTAGAGATGTCTTCGCTTGAGAAATACTGACTAATAAATCATCGGCAAATAAGGCTATCTTCAACACTTTAGACCCACATTGTATCCCGACTACCACTGTGTCAGAAACTATATGCCTGGCCAGGGGTTCCATACTCAATATATATAAAAGGGAAAGGGGACACCCTGTCTAGTACCCCTTGCCAGGGGGAAAGGTTCCAAAATTAAATCATTTGCTATCACTGCGGCCATAGGGGAGCAGTACAATAGTGAGCATGTCAAGGTACAAACCATAGGTACATAAAACCTTAAACATAAATTCCCATGATAAATGGTCAAAGGCTTTTTCTATATCAAAATTAACTAAAAGGGAGGCACGGTCTTACTGTTGCCCATTTATAAGGCTGGCAATGACCCTATGTATAATAACCATGGCAGTACATCCCGGCACAAAACTCACCTGTTCTGGTGAAATATCGGGCAATATTTTTAACAGCCCATTGGCTAAGACTTTCGCATATATTTTAACATCTGTATTCAAAAGAGAGATTGGTCTATAAGAATCAGGTACTTCAGAATCTCGTCCCTTCTTAGAGATAATAGTAATAAGCTTCTTTCATGGTACGAGGCAAATCCCCAACTGTCATCTGTTGAAAAAGAGATTTTAGGGAGGAAAGAGATTGTAATCTAAGAATCTTAAACTCCATTGAGAAACCACCCAGTCCAGAAAGTTTATAACATTTAAGATTACCACCTGTGAAATTTTTCCCTCCAAAATAGGTTGGTTGAGACTGTCCAACTGTTCTTCAGTCTCCTTAAGTAAAGTAATACGTTCACAAAAAGATTCCAGATTACAAACATTTGATGCCCCCCCAGGAATATAAGTGATTGTAAAAGTGACCAAAATGTCTAAAATAGCCCTATTGGAACTGTTGCACTTCCTGCCCATCCCACATCCCTGGAATAAACCTCGAACCTTCCATAGTCCTAATTAACTGTGCCAAACTTTTCCCGTCTTATTCCCAAATTGGAAAAAGCAATGTTTTTGATACAGAAGAGTATTCAAAGTGCGTTGATGAATCATAGTATTCACCTGTCTTTGCAAAGTAAAAAAAAGTTTCGCGATTGGCTTCAGTCATATCTCTTGCCAAAGCACGATGTGCCCTTTCCAGTGACCTCTCTAGTTGAAGTTCCCTTGCCCCTGTTTTTTTCCTAAAGTTAGAGTAAGATATCCCCTCGTAACACAACTTTTACTGTTTTGCAATATAGTTGTGGGTCATCTCTATGTTGAGCATTAAATCGCACTAATTCTTCCCACTTACTAACCACAAATTCTTTAAATTTAGGGACCTGTAGTAAGTAGTATGGTATCCTCCAGAAAGAAGTCCTATCCCTTCTTCCAAAAAAGAATCCCAAAATTACTGGGGCAAAAGAAATTTTTGTAAGGCCAATTTCCACAAATTTAACTCTAGAGAAACACATTTTGGAGGTTAAAATGTAATCCAGCCTACCCTGACATTGGTGAGCTGAAGTATGTGTAAATTCCTTGACCCCAGGATGCAATGCTCTCCAAGAATCCACCAAACCCAACAAATGGCACATAAAGGGAATCCCCTTCTTTTAGCCCAATAGCAATCCCTGGGTCACACTATATTAAAAGAAATATCAGTGACACAGTTAAAATCCCCACCAATAATGAGTGGCACATTCCCTATTTCCCCCAGAATTGTCACTAAGTTTCAAAAAACTTTATGATCATACAAATTAGGGGCGTATATGGAACAAAGGATCAACTGTTCCCCCAAAATATGTCCTAACCATATAACATACCTCCCCTGCGGATCCTTTATAACTTGTTGCTCCACAGCAGGAAGTGATTTATAGCAACTCCTGCTTTTCTGGAGATCGGTGTCAAGGCCGAATAACATCATCCCAGCCAATCCCACTTTAGCTTATTGTATTCAGTGACTGACAAATGGGTTTCTTGTATCAAAGCAATTCTCGTCTTCTGATACTTAAGGCTTGTAATATCTTTTTCCTTTTAATAGGTGAACCCACAGCTGCTATATTACAAGTAATAATATCCTCCAGGTCTCTTAAAATAAACACTTAATTGTAAAGAATTGAAAAGGATATAGGACACACTTCCCCAGCTTAAGCGATTTCTCCTATCATCTGGAAAAGTGCACAGTATACTTCCATTCCCTCTTATAATAATTACCTCCTGAACTACCCCATCCCAACCCTCCCCAATCCAACTCTCCCCAGTAGAAACATTATAGTCACCTTAAACAAAAGGCTTACATACTTACAATATACACTTAGCACATGTAAACAAACGCTCATTCTTCAGGATGCATTAGGGTGCCCCCCCATCCCCCTCATCAGCAGACATACTAAACACTCATACTCCCATTCATACCGTTGTACCCAATAACTTTAAACACTATAGACTATCATAATGTGAGTTACACAATGCCTGATAGTGCAGGTCAACAAAAATAAACCATAATGTCAGCAATGGTCATAAATAAGATAAAAGATCCACGATATCTATCTTCTGAAGAAGACCATCACAGCATCAGCTCTGCTGCTCCCAGGTTGCCACCACAACACATGAAACGTTCAGCAAATAGATCTCAGTGCTAGATATACCATAGTCAAAAAAAAGTACTACTTTCCTCTTGGCAGGTCCCTGGAGCCCAGTGGCAAATAGAGAAGATACATGCTTTTGCTGGCCACAAAACGCAGGATAAAAATGATATCCGTAACCTTAGCCAGATAAGATCAGTGAGATCTGGAAAATCAGTGCCTCAACTGTAGAACAACTTTTTAAATCCAACAGCATAACACAGTGTGTCTGCCAAAAGCAAAGGTATTTTCAGAACACTGTCCATGCAGGGTCTCGCTCATCCAAAAAGGTTTTCACTGCCATTGGTGAATAAAAATTATGCTGCTGGCCTTCCCAACTTAGGCGGAGCATGGCAGGAAAAGCCAGCATGAATTTCACGTTCTGTGCCAAATATACACAAAATGGCATCTCGCGGCGCTTTGCCGTGCCCGAGGCAGAAAAATCATTGAATATTAGAACTTTAACTCCATCATATTTCAACTTAGTCAGCGACTTAAATGCTTTTAGAATTTGTTGTTTGTCATTGAAATCCAGTATCTGAACCATTATGGGTCTGGGTCTGGCATTGGTATCTCTACATGCGCCCAGCCTATGGTCCTTTTCAAATTGTATGGCCTGCTGTAAGTCATGTAATCTGTTTTTTCAATATTCAAGTCTCAAACAGCTCCATCAGTTTAGATTCATGCACAGTCTTTGATTATTCCCAATACCTTAATATTATTTCTCTGGCTTCGGTTCTCCAGATCTTCTAATTTAATGTGCGCAGCCTGCACCGTATTCTCTAGATCCGCGACACAGGTCTCCAAGGCCTGCACCTTCGCCGCATTTTCACTGACACCTGTTTCAGTTTCAACAAATTTTTGAGCAGTCTGTCAGTTTAGAGTCTAGTGCAAGCACAGAAGCATTTAACTTGTCCAGCTTACAGTCCATAACCACAACTATTTCTGCAGTAACTTCTTTAATAATCTCCGCAGCTCCACTAAGAGTTGGAGAAGGGATTGCGGTCACCATTTTAGGGCCAGAAGTTTGAAACTTCCCTCATTCTTTTTCCTTTCTGATGCCTCTACCGGGCATACAAATGTAGCAAGACACTCCCATGCCTTTCTCATGTCGGCTAAGCAACAGAAAAGCAGCCAGAAAAAAAAAACGAAACAGCAGCGAAAAGGACAAACGATGGGGGGTGGAACCATAAAAAAAAACCAAAAAAAAACCACGACCTTACAGCTCACTGCATCACGTGATCTCTTACAGACTCCTTTTAACTCCCACCAGCCTCTCAACCATCGCCAAGCCCCCAGTCATGTTCCAAGCATAACATTTTCTGTTGCCAAATGTTTTTAGACCAGCCACATTTGTGTGAAGATACAATGGAAACCATGGGGTCACCATGTTAACTATCAAACCCTTTTCACAATAGGCATATTTCCCTGTCATCCATTCACCTATGAAATGCTGCTTACCAGCTGCATTATATAATTTCAAATTGGGAAGGTTGAGACCACAGTCATTATTACAGATTAATTTGTCAAAAACAATTTTTGCCCTTTTCCCTCTCCAAATGAATGGTAAACATTGATTAAGCATTTTTCACATCCTTCCTTGTCACCCAGCATGGAAGCATGTGTAGCCTGTACAGTATCTTAAGGAGAATAATTATCTGAGGGAACTCACAACGTCCCATAAAGAATACAGGGAGATCCTACCAAGTCTGTCTGTCTATATTTTTAAGGATGTCAGCAATATTTTAATTGATGCATGTTCGAAATCATCCTGGAACCTCCAGATACTTGAGTTTATCTGTTGCCCATTTGAATGCAAAAACATCTTGGCCATTCAGTTGCCATTTTCATGTCCAGAGGCATGCCTCTGTTTTGTCAAAATGAATTTTTAGCCCAGCGAAAGACTGAAATTGTGAAAAAAGTGACTGGGATATCTTTAAAAGGTCCCCCACAAATGTTCTCAGTAAAGGGATATTTTCAGTTGAACTTTACCAACTATTATTCCATTATATGCTGTAAATGACAACTTGATTGCCAGAGGTTCTATGGCTAGTACAAATAAGGGTGAGAAGGGACATAGAGCTGGCAGTCATGCATTCCATTCAAAAGGAGTGCATATCTGATATTTTTTTGATCCAAGCTAACATCTTACTATGAAAACCATATTTAGGTAATGCTCATAACATATATTCCTAAGATATGGAGTCAATGGCTTTTTCAGCATCTAAACTAAGAACCATAGCCTTTCAATTACTGGTTTGACTCAATGTTGCTATCAGTCTGCGCACATTTGTTAACCCCTGTTGTCCCTTAACAAAATCAGTTTGATCAGGATGTACTAGTTCTGGCAGGATGTTAATCCTCAAATCCTGTGAGCCAAAATGGCTGCAAAAATCTTGAGATCCACATTTATTTAGGAGATAGGATGACAGGAACTAGTCTTTCAGAGCTTTATTCGTTTTTGGTAACACCACTATTATGAACTGATTTAAATCTGAAAATGTTTTTTGGTGAAGAAAATAATTACAAAATCTAGTCATGGGGGAGAGTATGGAAAACTTCAGTATCTTAAAGAATTCTATCCCTAGTCCACCTCTTCCTGGCATCTTCCCTAATTTAAGACATTGGATTCTTTGAAAGACTTCAGAGTCTTGTGTAGGTAAATTTAGATTATTCATCTTATCCTGTGCTTACTTGTAGCCAGGGAAACCTTTCAAATAACTGGGGTTTTTTTTAGCTTAATTTGCTATTTGTGTGCTATATACCGTAAGTTCATATAATAATCTATGAAACTTTGCCCTATTCCTTGAGTGTCAGTCTGCCCCCTTCATCTTTAGCTTTCTTATTGCTCTATCCCAGAGAAAAGCAATGGCATTCCCATGTCTACCTGGCTAATAATGCTTTATGAATGTTTGCTCTAGGAACTTTTTCAGATCCCTTTTAAAGCCAACAGTGCTAGATGCTTTGACCTATGTCCCCTCTCAAAAATTTCTACAGCATGTGTTCAGGGAAGTTTTAAATCTACCTGTGAGTTTCATGGAGTGCTCTCTAGTCAATACTATTTGAAAGGGTAAATAACTGTTCTTGGTTTACTTGTTCCACCCCCACTAATGATTTTATGATCTATCATATGTCATTTCTACTCCAAGTTGAAGAGCCTGACCTCTTTAACCTTTCTTCATAAAGCTTTTCCATCCTCTATCATTTTTTGTTGCCTTTCTCTTGCTCATTTTATCTTTGTGTGTGTGTGCGCACCCTAAACCACCTGCTTTCAATATTTTTTAATTCATTTACATTCATAAATGAAAGCATTTTGCTAAGTAGACGTGGTTAGAAACTGGTAACATTCATCTTGCTAGAAGCATGTTTCCACAAATGGTTTTTTATACTGCTGGTACAACTAGGTAGTTTTCTGTCATTTAACTCTCAGCCAAAAATATCTTAGTTGGAATACCAAATTTTCTGGTTGGATTATGCGCCTGTTTGCTGTCATTTCCATAATTTGTATTTTAAGGTATCAATTTATAGTTGCAAAGCCATTGCTTCTAATAGCACTTCAGTTTGCTTGTACAGTTCATAATCTGTAGTTTGTCAATTTTTCTGACACATTGTACATGTGTTCAGAACTAGAATACCTGTCTATGCCATTCATATGTAAAACAAGAACTTGAGTAGAGCATATATGCAAATAAAATGGCATTGATTTAAAAAAATTAAAAAAAAATCTTGTTCCAATAAGAAACATTATCAGAATACAACTATATTCTGCTGGATGATTGTGGCTTTTAATTCCATTGCTTCTGCTCAGTGTGTTAAAGCAGAATAATACCTGGCAGTACTAATAACAAGCTTCAAAAGCCAAGCTAGGATATGATTTTCATCCTCTAGTTTGAAAACTATCTTCAGAGATCTTCACCAGCTTTCTAATTGCTGCCGTTTTACAGTGCATACACTCCTTGCAATCAGCCCAGTTAGTATGAAAAATGTGCAGGGACCTGGATTTGATTCCTGGCTCAGATCTTCTATTCTCCAGGTCAGCTTGGGATGCTTCCTCTGGAATAGAGGGAATCTTTCATTGCTAACAGACACCTAGTGGCTGGATTTAGGCCTCCAAAAGGAGCCCCAAAACATGGACCTTGGCCAAGGAATCTCACTACAGTAAGGGATTACGTAAATTGGGAGGGGATATAAAATAGGGAAGAAATCCCCGGGTATTTACAAAGGCTCATGGCATCAGATTGAGGTCCTAATTCTGACTGAGCTAGAAGCCCAAAAGGAGGAGGAAACCCACAAATGCAAAAAAAAAAAAAAAAAAAGAATTCCTTGATACCGGACTTGATTTCCCTACCGCTGTTTCTAGCATAGGGAAGAGAGGTAACTTTCCTTTCATAGTATGTCTTCTCCATGAAAACACAAATGTAATGGCAACAGCTAAGAAGAAAAAGATATTTTGCTTGTTCAGAAGTCACTGAAGTTGAAAAAAATTTGGATTTTACCTGCCAAAAGCTTAAGAGGCAGTTAATTGTTCTTAGTCTGCTTTAATACACACTGATTGCCTTATCTGTATTTTATTTTTTTTTAACCAATCATCTCACAAAGCTTGTGCTGCTTCATTATTGCTCTTCAGGTGCAGCATACTTTTCAACTAATAAATGTTAGAATGTTTAATGAAGGTTTTTTTCTTCCACAACTAGTGGACCGTATTGTGGGCCTGGATCAAGTTGCTGGTATGGCAGAGACTGCCTTTGGCGCTGCATACAAGACCAAAAAAGGCATGTTTCGTACAGTGGGGCAACTGTACAAGGAATCTCTCACCAAGCTGATGGCAACTCTTCGTAACACAAATCCCAACTTTGTACGCTGTATCATTCCAAACCACGAGAAGAGGGTATGCTTCTAAATGCTGGCTTAATGTGATAAGCTATAACAACTTCTTTAAACTGTTAATCTTTCATTGCACCGCTTGGCTCTGTGTGGGGCCGATGCAATAATGTACACTCGGCAGAAGGCACAGTTTAACCATCAGTTGAATGCTCATTTTTGTGTGCAAACCTTTTCCTGCTGGTGCAGCAAGGAATTTTGCACACAATGCATTTGTTAGCGCTCTTGCATGGAAGTGCCATGCTAGTGATGGCATCATCTATTATCTCTAATACTGTTTATTTAATGTTTGAGTACTTGCCAGGTACTTATGACTTGGATTGACCACTGTTGGAGACAGGATACTGGGCCTGATGGACCCTTGGTCTGACACAGTATGACACATCTTATGTTCTTATCTCTCAATGCAGAGATATTTTCTTAGTGCTGGAAAATGTATTCCAATCTCAGACTAGGAGTTAAGTTTCCAGAGCTAATGAAGTCTTCAGACGGAAGCTGGAGTTCTGTTGCCAAGGGCTATACTCAGTATTTTATGTGTAGAAAACATGCTTTGTGCATAAAAAATGCTTTCTATGCACATAAATCATACTTTATATGCAGAAAATTTGTGCACATAAACCATGTTTTCTGCACATAAATTTTGTTGTGCACTAAGCCTTTACTTTGCGCACACTTCCTGGTTTATTCCCATTTTTTAAATTCCAAATGGATTTGCATACTGTTAGTTTACTGCATCAGGAATTTTAAAAATAACATCTGCTTTGAATTTCAGCAAAACGTTTTAACACTCAACCTTTTCATTGGTCCCCTTAGTCTCTTAAATCTAGATCTTTCTAGCTTACTGTTAGCACGTGTTCTTGTCAATCTCTTGGAGAAGTTGAGTTCTCAGAAGACAAGCAGGATGACAGTCTTCATACTTGAGTGACAGCATTGGCTGGAGACTATTACAGAACTTTGATCTTGAAGATTCTAGAGCTTTCAATATGCTCTACTGAGCATGTGCAACTGTAGATATTATTCTGCCCCCTAGGCAGAGCCCCTTAGTCTTTCTCCGTGGAACAGTGTGGTCATGGTATTCGACTTTGCTCTCTTCCTCACAGCTTCTGCTGTATGTTTTCTGGAGCTGCAGCCATTTTTTTCTGACAGAACCTTTGTTTCCTCTTTTTTTATTCTTTAGTTTTTCTTTCTTAAATTTTCCTCTATCAGATTACTAGCTGGCCGCATGGCAGGCCTGTAGTCCTTGTGCAGCCTGGCAGAGACTACTTTCTTTCCTAATAAAATATTACTCCATCTACAGTTTAATTTTTGTCCTTTCCTTCATCTGTCTGTGTTTTATCGTCTGTTGGCGCTGGTGGGATTATCTATTGGCAGTCCATGTGTTGTCAGTGTAGGCCGCTGAGCCTGGGGACTTGCCTGGAAGTCTGCCCAGGCAGGAGCTCCATATCGCAGCCTACCAAACAATGGACATCAGAGGCCCGATGCAGATGGATCAAAAATGGGACAGTTTCCATGGAGGGGGTGGGGGGGAGCACTCGTCCTCCACATTATCCTGGGATCTAGTCTTCATGGACTAGATCTCTGGATGTTGTGACCTCCCCTCTTGCTTGCTAGTGCTGGCAGTGCAGTTTCTGTGTAAAAGAGTGCATTTGAGTCTGAGAAATCATCATCGCTGAAGCACCATTAGTGCCTTGCCCATGCACATCTGTGCCCGTGCACCAATGGACTGACCTGTCGATGACATGACTGCATCTGTCACTATGGCAGCCATTGAGGGCATATCCACCCTCGACGCCCACTAGGGCCATCGAGGATTGTTAGCACCATTGACCCATCTAGTACTCTGGCTGTTGGTGGAGGCCCTCCGTGATGGAGGTGTCAGCAAGCGCAGTGGATGCCATTGAGCTCTATGGTGGCAGTCAGGGCCATCGAGCACCACAGATGCCTTTGAGCATCATGGTTGCCATCGAGCACGTGGCCCTCAATGCCATCAGGTACCATGGATACCATCGACTGCCATGGTCACCATTGAGCTTCTGGGCCCTAGAGGTAACAGAGCACCATGGTTGGGATCGCAAGATAGGGCCCTTGATACCACTGAGTGTCTTTCACCGCTATGATGGCTTTTGTCGATGACTGGCATTGTCCCCGCATCCATGGTAGAGTGCCAAGACATCAGCACAATCAAGCATTGGAGCGCAGTGTGTCATAGGTGGAAACTATCTGGCACCATGGTTGTCTTTGTGCCCTAACTGTAAGGAACACTGCCGGGCGCTGTGGTCTACATTGTCCAGGGTCCAAGGCCCCCATTGAGCGCTGTCGTGCATGAGCAACTCCCGAGATGATCCCAAGCACCATGGGTGCTGCTGAGGTTTGTGGTATCCCCCAAGGACTGAAATGTCCTGGGGCATTGTTCTGAGCCGAGGGCTCGGGAGTCATGGGAGTCACCAATTATCTTGACACCACTGTGGGCCATCAACATCTTCAGGCATCTTGAGTGCCCTGAAGTGCTTTGCCCGCAATGGCTGGTGTTGTGGCTGTTGATGGACACTATCAAGTGACCTACATCGCCTTCGGGTTGCCCCAAGTTCTCCAAGGGAACTGCTGATGGTGCCCGCCATTGAGTACTTGATCGTCATGGAGCATCAATACCTTGGGCACCGGAGATGTTACCAATGCATCAGGCCATCAAAGCCTTAGGATACCGTGGTCTTCATTGATGCCCTTAGGCCATCGCTGCCATCTGTCCATTGATGCTTTGAGCACTGTGATCCACATCAATGTTGTCTGGCCACCAGCACCTTTGGACACAGTCAAGTGGTTCTGCGCTGTTGGCATAGATGCCACCAGACAGTTGATGTCTTCGGGTGCCTGGAGTGCCATCAACAAATCTATACACTGTCAAGGCAGTCGAGCATCGAGGTGGCAATCAGCCGATATTGCAGTGCTGTCCATGCCCTGGGCATAGCATTATTCGGTGCTTTAGTTGCAGTAGATCCCTATCAAGCATCATGAGCACTCTTTAGCACCATAAACACTGCTGCCACGGTGAGCACTGGTAGATGCAGGCAGTTGCTACGGGGTGTTGCCACAGAGCCATGCAGGTACCACTGGGCACCAGGAAAGGGCAGTGGCCCACAGACTCCATTCAAAGTGGTGGTCTGTGACTTGGGGAGTTATATGCCACTGTGAGCACCAGGGGATAATCACTGCGATGTATTGCCCGCCAAAATTTATCGACAGTCGGGGTGCCATTTTTACTGTGAGCATGGTCGTCACACTGTGCACGCTTACTCCATTTAGCGCCATTGGGACAGTGAAGTGCATCAAATGCAATTAATTCTGACTTCAGCTATGCTCTCCTATAGGTGCCAGTGATGCTGTTGGATAACATTCACTGTCAGCGCTGTGGGTGCTATGCAAGAGAGATGGCATCACCTTTGTCGTGTCTACATGTGAGCGTATTCCTGTGCCTTACACTATTGGTGTTTCCTTACCCTAGCAAGGTCACCATCGTCAATTCATTTGCTATTGTGGGACATAGCCACAGACACCTGTGGTTGGTGCTCTGTTCCTTTTTGTAGCGTTGGACTCTGCCGACGGGCATTACACAGTTGTGCGCATGCACCCCGCCATTGGTGGAATGGAGTACCACTGCTTGAGTGCTAGGTGTATGCTTTCCAAAGTACAAGGCATTATGGTTTTAGTTGTCCTCTAGCATGTGTGTATCCCTCGTAACTGACATGCAGTGTCCTGCGCTGTGGTTACAGTGTGACAGCATGTCTGGCCTAACACTGCGCTCCTGCTCGTACTGCACTGGATTTGGATTCCAGGGTGAGGGCCAAGAGTCCTCCCCTTGGGGGTGAAATAGGCTTTGACAGGTCCTGCTAGTTTTAGCTTGTGCTTAATCCCCATCAATAGGGAAGTCTCCAGGGCTCAGCCCCTTACTAGTTCATTACCCAGACTGGAACCTTGCTTTCTCTGTATCTATGCACCCCTTAGATGGGAGGGAACTTGGGGGTGTTGAGAGTTGACAGTAGAGGTCCTTGAACCATTCTCACGGACATTCCTACACTAGTTTCTGTGATAACCTGTCCTTTTGATCTAGGTGGCTAACAAATGGCTGATTTTTCACTCTTTGACCCTCAAAGGTCAGTGACTTTTCCACTCCCTCAGAGTGTAGAACAGTTTCCAGTATTAGAATATCCTGGTCCCTGGTGCCTTTCCTGTCCCTTCCGGGAGGGGGCAACTGAGGAGTTTACCTTAGATGGCCCTTGGGAGTGCCAGGTTGTCCCAACCCAGGAAGAGGTTGTCTTTGCTTTCCTTTCCCTTGGGAGGTAATTTCAACATTGACTGGTGGTCGCTCTCTGTTCCAAAGTACACTGAACCTGAGAGCGCTTCGGCGTTCATCCCACCATTGCACTACATTGCAACAGAACTATTTCATAGAGGAGCTCTTACAGATTAGATTCCCCGAAGTGCTTGAGGATTTCTCTTGACTGTTCCCCAGTGACTATTATGGTTTTCTCCCACATGGGAACACTTGTGATACCTCCACATCGCATCGTGCTTTGTTCGGGCCCCTCCTCGATGGGGAGGATTCTAGACAAGTGGTGCACTTCAGGAGGTAGGATCTCCCAGCAGTGGTCTCGCACTTTCATTGCTATCCTTTGGAAGCATACTTCCCCCACTCCAGGATAACCCTCAGTGTACAGGGGACTCCTTGTACTTTCTAATGTTCATCCACTTTGTGGACCACAGGTTATTAGAGGGGAAAGTACTTATCATGGCCCCAGGTATATCTACCTAGGCCTTTTATGAGAGCAGTTTGCTTGCCTGCTTCAAATGACCATGCCCTGGTAGCCTTCGGGATTCCAGAATGGCAATTAAGTCCTGTTTCTACAGGAGTTGGCTCTTGTGCCATCCCTGTTTTTGTGTCTCAGTTTCTGGACTTTTTCCTTGGAGATTTGCTCTGTTTTTGAATATCCTATTTATTGAGAGGTCTCTCTTGGAGTGGGGGGAGGCAACTCCCTGCTGCAGTCAGTAGGAGGTAGTTTTTGTTGGGTTGTTTCCCACTGCTGGGTTCTACAGCCTTGTGTGACTTCCTCTTGTCCTTGCAGCCCTGGGGTCTGCCTCCTTGTGTGTCTTATTTGAATCCCGGTCAGAAGGTAAAAGCTATGGCATTCATTGGTATGACTTGGAATATACCTTCTGGGAAAGGTATGCTGTTCTTTTCCTGTCTTCCGCCACATCCTGGATAGTATACTACCTTTGCCTTTTCCTGTTTTGCTTGGCTGACCAAGGTGCTCCCTGGTCACCTGAGCTTTCTTGTTGGATGGGAGGATATGCCTGTTCTTGAAAAGGCCCAGCGTGGTGCACTACACTCCCAGCTTCCCTTCCACATGCAGGGTCTATGGCTGGAGATCCCACTTAAGGGATTGACTTCCCATTCTAGGGAACAGTTGGATGCCTGATCTGACCTGCCGAAGTACAAGACAGATCTGTCTTGTACTTCGGCAGATTAGGTCTGCCACAGCCTCTGACACTCTTGCCGTTTATTCTTCCAAGCATTGCTTGGATATTCGTCCCCTTGGGTTTATCTGCCTGTCCTTGAGCATTTTTTTTTTTGGCAGTATGCATCTGTTTGTCACTGCTAATGAACTGCAACTTTCTTTCTGGTGAGCTCTTTGTCTCCTGTTTGTTTTTCGATTGTCCTAGAATACCGTGGATTTCTGTTGGTTCTTTTTGCTGGAGTTTGCATCACACCCCTGCCTTCGGTACCTCTGCTGTGCATTGGAAGTTTGTCACTGTCTGTTCTTGGGTTTCTTTTATGTATAACCCAACTCCTTTCCCTCCTAGCTCCTTTTTGGGAGAAGGGTGATGCCATATGCACTCGGGGGGGTTTTCCCCGCTTTGTTCTGTCTCCGGCAGCCTGTGCTAGGTATTAATCCATGTGTAAGGATCTCCATCCTACTTGGCCTTGGAGAAAGCAGAGTTGCTTACCTGTAACAGTAGGATGTCAATCCTCACAAAACCTGCCTACCACCCCTGTGAGTTGGTTTCTCTATGTATTAGCTATATCATGGTCTGAGGAGCTCTGCCTAGGGGGCAGGGTGATATCTACAGCTGCACATGCTCAGGAGAGCATATTGAAAGCTCTAGAATTTGAGATCAAAATTCTGTGCCAGGCTCCAGCCAATGCAGTCACTCATGTGACATCCTGCTGTCCTAAGAGAACACCTGTTAAACCTAGAAACATAGAAATGACAGCAAAAAAAGGACCAAGTGGTCCATCTGGTATCCCCAGTAAGTTTATGGTAGTGTATGCTGTGCCGGGTAGGATATACCCCATGCTTTTCTGTTTCCCAAACCATAAAAGTTGGGACCCTCGTTCATTGCTGTTGAATCCAATTCCCAGTTATGCCTTGCTGTTGAAGCAGAGAGCAATGTTGGAGTTGCATCAAAGTATCAGTCTTATTTGTTAAGGGGTAGTAACTTCTGCATCAGCAAGTTACCCCCATACATGTTTCCCCAGACCGTAAAAGTTGGGGCCCTCGGTTGCTGAACGAATCCAGTTCCCCTTTTTTCCCTGCCGTTGAAGCACAAAGCAATGATGGCATTGCATCAACAGTATCGAGGCTTGTTGGTTAAGGGTAATAACTGCTGCACCTTCAAGTTACTCCGTGCACTTTTTTCTTCATTTCCATCCTTTAGGGATCCACAATATTTTTCCCATACCCTTTTGAATTCTATCACTGTTTTGGTTTTCACCACCTCTTCCAAAAGGGCAACTTTGCTTTCTCCATGGACAAGCAGGATAGTCAGCCACACAAGTATATTACATCATCCTGATGGTACCAGGATGGAAAAATGAAAAAGCAAGGTTTTTCTGAGCATGCACGGGACCTCTGCACAGCCATGTGCTGCATGAATTTCCTCAGTCTTTATCCACACATGTAAACAGATTAATGAAAAAGTACTTCCTACGAGCTGTTTTGAATCTGCTGACTAATTTCATGGAGTGCTTCATGCAGTGTTTTGTAAACTTCTATCTTATCCTCTCATCCGTTTCTTTCAAGCTGAAGAGCCCTAACCTGCATAGTCCATCATAGGAGCGATGTTCCATCCCCTTTATCATTTTTGTTGCTCTCCTCTTCCAACCTTTTCTAGTTCTGCTATATCTTTCTTGAGATGGGTACAATACTGTCAGTAGAATCCCTTTTCAGTGCAGACAATATTTTGCTCCTGTTGACTAGCAGTGCAAAGAGAGTCCTGTTGGTGCCAAAATGAGTCCTTTGGCACTGAGAAATGTAAGCATTTTTCACATCAAGCATCACCTGTAATGCGCAAGAATTCAATAGTCATGTCAGTTCTGGAAGCAGATGGCTCCTCATTACTTCTACTACTATAGGAGGAACACCATTCCTTTGTAGAAAGAATAAAGTTGGAATTTACAAAGAAGTCTATGTTGGATATGCCAAAATTATTTGCCCCTTCTCCAGCAAAAGTAGTGTCCTATTTTGAACACTGTGGCTTCCAGGTTAGGCAACCATCCTTATCAGGAAAGAGATGAAATAATCCAGAATCGAGCCTGTGATTGTTTTCTTCAAAAGACAGATCAATGCCAGAAGAATCTTCTACTGTTGTCTGGATACTGTCAAGAAGGTTCAGAATTCTCCTGTGATTTTTGTCCTTTCACGTGGATGTCTTCCATCAGATCCTTCACCTCAGCATCTGTGTGTCATCCTTTAGCATTGCCTCCTGAAGATGTCATGCCCTGCTTTTATTCAGAAAATAAGAGAAATATTTAATCTTCAACAAAAGGCAGTCCATAAAGATGATTGGGTTGCTTTAATACATTGACACCAAGCAGTGGTTCCAGTGCATAGACTTCTACAAGAGCTAATATGGCAGACTCTTAACTCCCCTTCTTCCGGTAACCAAAAAAAAAAGAAATATCAAATATATAGTGCAACCAGTAATCAATAGTGGTGTCTGCGTTTAAAAAAAAAAAGGGGGGGGGGGGCAAAACGCTTTGACACATTCCAGTACTTTTTCAACTAAGGATGCCTACTAATGTAGCAAAACTGGTTTTCCAGTTAGCTATGCCTAATTTAAGGATAGCCACTCATCAATTGCCTATGGTTCAGCATATGTATTCTTACTTACAAAAACTATAAACTTCAGCAGAAGCCCTTCCAGTAGAAAAATTGAAATGGTTCTTACCAGAAATTCAAGAAGCTAAAGAACAAGGGAAACACCTTGTTAGATTTCTGATTTTTTTTTATACTTCCTCCACAACATCAGCAATCACAAGATTTGCTTGGTTGTATGCTTTGGGATTATGGAAGGATATGCTTGACAAGCTGGCAGATGCTTTATGTTTAGACAACTGTTTTTGGGTAGAAAGTTAAACAAGCAGTGGATAACCATCACAGATCAATGTGCCACCATGCTCACCATTTCGGTGGCCACTACAGAGCAACCCTCTGTTTCCAGAAGATCTCTGCAACAGCCATGCAGAAGATCATGCTTCTGCTCTAGAAGAAACTATCCATAATCTTACTAATGCCCTCATCTTTCATAGTAAGATTATGGGCAAGAGAAATACAGCCCAAGCCTTTACAACAAAATCTGCCGAAATCTAATCAATTTTTGCTTACAGTCTAGTCCAATCTTCTCTATTAAATCTGAACAATTTTCCAGTGGGGGTAGGGGACCTTGCAGTATGGCAGTGTAGCATTGTCCTTGGTAATCGCTGAGTATTAATTTTTTTTTTTTTTTTTTAAATCTAGAAAGAGATATATGGAGAGTAATATGATCTAAGGCTTTAAAATAGCTTCCAATTTGTGTGTACTCAATAAACCATTAGAGAAATAGAGTATCTCCATCAATATCACATTTCTAACTAAGCATTATACATCAACCTTTTTATTGTAAATATCATAGAAACTGTACCACATCAAACATCTTAAAACCACATTGACAGTTACTTATTATCAACCACACCATATTTATGATCTCAATCATTCATCCAATACATTCATTCACCTTGTAAAAATATGTGCTGTCACAATCTTGTATTACACTCTTAAATAATTTTTGTAATAGATTGCTTTTACATCCAGAGATAATATATAGCCCTGGTGATGTCCACGAACAATTACTAATCACCAGTAGTATCTGTTTTCAGCTGAAAAATCACTAGTCCTTGGTGAGACCTGTATTTAATCTTTCCTAAGTCAGTTCCTGTTCCCAACAAAGATCTTTGTTTCGCCTGTATTTGGCTTCATCAGGGGAGTACTTGATGTATAATCGCAAAATCGATCTGTTGAGTCACCAGAAAATTTTTTAATGGGGGTTCTCTTCATATTTACCTTTCCCGAGTCTAATAGCCAGGGGGAGATCCTACGGCAGGGAGAAAACCTACGGTAATACCCATGGAGAGACCTTACTGCACAACTGAGAGACACTTCTGCACAATGTAAATAATTCCCATTAAGGGACATTACGGCACAATGTAAATAAGCTACCTCTGTAAAGATTATATAATTCTTGTCTTTCCCTGTCTCTTTCCTTCCCAGTTTCAACAACCTTGTTATATTGTAACTTTTTACTTCCTCGACACTGGTTAAAAGAAAGTTATTGCACCCCTTGTTATATGTAAACCGGCATGATATGATTGTATCATGAATGCCGGTATAGAAAAGCTTTAAATAAATAAAATAAATAAACTTGATGTAATAGATGCTTTCTAGCACACAACAATTGAAAACGGTTTGATTTTCATTTTTCCTCACTGTTTTGTATATTTGTTAGTGTGTATTGCGTCCTTAAACCGCTAGTTTATATTGGCTCAGGAGTTCTGCAAAATAGACTCTCTGCATGGGAGAAATTATTTCAGATCTTTCAGTTGTTTGGGGAGTTCTCCATTTTTACATGTCTTCTTCCATCCGCCCAGTAAACCACAGAAACCTCTTCAGATTATTTTAGACATAGCAGAAATTGTTTCTTATTCTTTTCTTCAGTCTCCTTCAGTCAGAGGACCCGCATAGCATGGTAAGGCTGCAAAGACACAGTCTGCTTTTAATTCCAGTTCTGTCAGGTACCCCCAACACTGAAAAGACCAAAGCTATTCCATTATGACAGTCAGAACTGGAATTAAAAGCAGACTGTGTCTTTGCAGCCTTACCATGCCATGCGAGTCCTCTGACTGAAGGAGAGAAGTACCCTCAGCACCAGCAGTGGCAGAAAATCACATCTCACTTATCACCATTCCCTCAGCAGTTGGAGAAGAGAATAGGAAACAATTTCTGCTATGTCTGAAGTATTCTGAAGAAGCTTCTGTGGCTTACTGGGAGGATGGAAGAAAACATGTAAAAATGGGAGAATTCCCCAAACTGAAAGAGATCTGAAATTTCTCCCACGCAGAGAAAGTCTTTTGTTTTGCAGAATTCCTGAACCAGTATAAACTAGTGGTTTTAAGGATGCGATACACAAAACAGCAAGGAAATATGAAAATCAAACATTGTTTTGAAATGTTGTGTGCTAGAAAGCATCTATTACATCTCATATAAATTTGAAGAGCACCCTGTTAAAAATTTTCTGGTGACCCAATAGATCGATTTTTACAATTATACATCAAGTACTCCCCTGATGAAGCTGAATACAGGCGAAACAAAGATCTGTCGGAAACAGGAGCTGACAGACTAAGTACAGATATCACAGAGGACTAATGATTGTTTAATTGAAAACAGATACCACTGGGGATTAGTAATTGTTCATGGACATCACTGAGGACTAAAATTGTTTTTTCATGCAGAGATAATCTATTAGAAAATTGTTTGTGTAATATATGATTATGACAGCACACATTTTTACAAGGTGAATGAATGAGAAGGGTGGTGAGCTCATAGTATGTATGGTGTGGTTGATACAAGTAATTGTTAATGGGGTTTTAGCATGTTTGTATTACAGTTTCTATGATATTTACAATAAAGTTGTTGTATAATGCTTAGTAGAAATGTGATACTGATAGAAATACTTTGTGTATTTCTCCGAGAGCTAGATAGATATAGAAATATATATATAGAGAGAGATAATTTAATATTTATATCTATCGCTATTTATTAAGGGCCGCTTGACGAAGTTCTTGCTGTGAAAGTGCCAACTCTGTATTTTGGCATCTATGGGGACTTTCACCTAACAAGTCTAGCACAATGTTGGCATTTTCTTAATGATTTTCGGTCCCTGAAGCAGTGTTCTGAAACATGGTTCCATGTCTGGCATATTTAACACACCCTGTTAATTGTAAACCGACATGATGCGACTCCCATCGCGAATGCCGGTATATAAAAAATTAAAATAAATAAAATAAATAAATATTGATTAAATGACATTCAAGCACTGCATGGATTTCTAACATACAGGTAGTACCCTTTCATTTTTTATGAGCAACACAAATTATTAAAAAAACTTAAAACAAAAATTAGTATTTGTGGGACCTATGATTATTTATGACTGATATAGTGGTAGAAATGTCCAACCTGAATAAGTAAACTGCTCAGAGCGATGAAGGTCCCTTTACTCTTTTGAATCACCTTTTGTCTCTAATATCTAAAATTGCAAAATTTATTAGCCAAGGGTTTTTCTTACATTTGTTTGTTATACTTTTGGATCTGGACTGTTTCTGTGATTAGTTCAAATGTCAATTTTTCCACCAACCACAATTTCAAGAAATTCTCTGTAAGTTTCCTGTCAGTCAGGGAACTCACTTGAAAGGCTTCCACTCCCAAGTAATCTGGTCATTCAAAGAGAAGATTTCAAATGTAATTAATTTTAGAGTTAAGAACAATATTACATGCTCTAAAAATCTTCACTTCATGACTAAAGGTGATCCAAAAAAGCAAGCAAATAGCAATCTACATCAACATGTCAAGATGGGATAATGGGTTATTATTGGCTTTGCCTGGAAAACAAGATTTAGAAATGGGCAATTTCTCAAAGATTGTTTCTTCTGATTGTCTACATTTCTGGAGATCAAAATCAAATTCCAGACAGCTTAATTTGCCAGCTTCAATCGCACAACTGCTCATTATGTACTCATAGTGCAGGCAATTTTTCTGCTTTGGGGCAGTCCACAAACAGTTTTGTATCATCCCTCAATGACAAAGTGCCAACATTCTGCTCCATGAGATCAGGAAGAGAGAGAGAATGGCAGTGAATGCTTGCTCCATTCCATCTAATCCTTTATATGTTTTCCCTAATTCCACACACATCTAGGACAATCCACAAACTGAGATGGGAAGGGGGGGGGGGGTTTAAATGATTTTGATAGCCCCTTTTTGGTCTCAATTGATCTGGTTTCCATGGCTACAGCTCCTAACTTCCTCAGCCAGTAAGATTGAAGATATCCCTATCCCTCCTCACTCAGCAGCCTGAATCCCCTCCATCCCATCTTTGGCTCTGATTGCTTGGATGTTGAGGCCTACAGAAGTCTAGAAAAAATTATTCTTGTTTCAAAGAAATACTTTACCTGAAAATATTAGTTTTAAATGGAGAAGGTATAGTGTCTGGTGTGCACTTTTAAACCGAGACCTTTTTAAATGTCCTGCATCTTTCATGCTGCAGTATTTGCTAATCCTGACTGTGGTCTAAAAACCTGTTCTATCAGTGTTCACCTTGAAGCTGTAGCAGCACATCATGAAGGACTGGGAGGGTATGCCTATTTCTCACAAGCTTGCAGTTGCTAGATTTATGAAAGGCATCATAATTCTAAAACCTCCAATACAAGATCTGGCCATTCCTTGGGATCTAAATTTAGTTCTTGATCAGCTTATGAAGCTTCCTTTTGAACTATTTGTATCTGTTCACATTTAAAATGCCTTTCCTGGAAAGTTCTATTTTTAATAGCAGTTATTTCTAGTTTCGCATGCTCCCTATATTCAAAGCTTCCCCAACAGGGTAGTTGCATTCTAAATTTATAATACAAATGGTCTTTCTTCATTTAAATCAATCCATCATATTGCCACCATGTTTTCCCACACCGCATGCCCATAAAGGGTGAGAAGCTCTTCATATTGCTGAACTGCAGAAGACCTACTTTATTCTATTTAGTCAGAACGGTCATACGGACACACTTCACCTCTGTCCTTCAGTTAAATAAGGAGTATCAGTTATAAAGAGAACTCTAACAACTTGGAAATCTGATTGCATCACTTATTGCTACAGTCAGTCAAGACTACCACAGCTTTCTTTGTACATCTTTGTACCATCTCTATAGAAGATACCTGTAAGGGTACCACTTGGTCTTCATACATTTACAGTTCAGTACTGCTTGGAATTGCTTGGAAAACGCTTATCAGGGTAGCAGTTTTCAACTGTATCCTCCAAACTTTAACAAATATGGGTTGCTTAACAGATCTGCAGTGCTCAAATAAATTAATCAATTGCAGCACTCAGCTTGGGTGACTATTATTCTGTTTGTCCACAGAGAAAGCAAAGTTTACCTGTAACAGGTTTTCGCTTAGAGAGCAGGCTAAATCAGCCAATACAGTCCCTTCTACCTCTCCTTAGACTTGAAGAGTAGCATACTATAAAGAGTGAGGAGACTTAGGTGGCTGTGTGAGAAGTCTTGCATGTGCTAAGAGAAGCTTTTTGGATTTTTGGAGCTCTGAAAGAGCTTTTCTATCCTGACACTGACAGGATGACCTCACCCTCTTTTGTGACTGATTTATCCTGCTCTTTTTGGAGAACACCTATTATTATAAGTAACCAACTTTGTTTTTCCTATCCATGGGCAAATGTTCAGTTTGTGGGTTGAGGATTCTAAACAGTACTAGGACTAGAGGGGAACGCATGGGAAACTTGGTCCCGGTATCATGCCCCAAGAGGGAGTCGTGTTCCACTGGCTGCAGTATCAACTGCAGCAAATTAAAACAAAATCAGGATGGGGCCTGTAAGCTGTCATGCTAATAAAACCCTTCTTGGGTTTCCTAGATAACAGAAAGCCCATTCTGGAGGAGGAGCAGGGCCTATGAGTACATGCCAGCTCACAGACCCGTATTAATTTTGTTTGAAAATGTTGCTGCTGCTGCATCATGATCTGAGAAGCATGAAAGTGGGGGAGAAGGAAGTGGCTGCTGCTGGGTAGTTGGAGTGGCTGCTGCTGCTGGGCAAGGAGTTGGGGGAGAGAGAGGGTCATGCAGGTCAAGGAGTTGAGGGGGGGGGGATGAGCTGGAGCTGCTGCCATCAGAGGGATAGCTGTGCCTCTGCTGTCAAAGGATAGAACACTATTCTGGTATCACAACTGGAAAGTATGACAGCAGGAAGAGGGTGTGTAATTCTGAATATCTGTCCTAAACATAGAAAAAGCTGATCAAAGTAGCTACCTTTTTATGGTAGGTTATAGATAGATTTGAATGGTGCTGAAAGTGTTTCCTCTTTAGCTCAGTATCCAGGTATTGAATGATTCAGTGTGTTCTCTTCAATAGAAAGAAAGCTAATGCTAAATATTTTTATCCTCATGTTTTAGGCTGGGAAACTGGATCCACACCTTGTTTTAGATCAACTGCGTTGCAATGGTGTACTAGAAGGCATAAGAATCTGTCGTCAGGGATTTCCAAACAGGATTGTTTTCCAAGAATTCAGACAAAGGTGCTGAATGTGTTGGGTAGAAGGGGAGGAACTTATTCATATGAAATATGGTTTAAAAAATGTACTAAATTTAAGTAGTATTTCTTCTGAATTTTTCTTGGTGATAGTGTGAGATTGTAATCTATTTCCTAATTTTTCCCTACTTTTCTTAATGCATTCATTGTTAATCACACCAGCAAATCTTTTGTTACTTCCTGTAGCCTTCCTCATTATTAATTTAATTTTCTTTTTGGCATGTTTTATTGAGCTGCTCTGGTTGAGGCTTATGCACCAGAAATTTAATTTTTGTCCCCGTCTGATCATTATCCCCAAAATAAGTCCCTACCATATTTGAATCAGAAATAATGGACGTTGATATCCTTCTTTCTTATTGATTTTGTATTTTTTCATGAGGTAATTTGTTTAAAGCTTAGCAGCCTCACAATTTTATTTTGTCATTTGCAAATTTGCTCATGATATATCCACTTTGTGCAAATTTAACTTGTGCACTTGTTTTGGATGTTAAGAAAACCTTACCTCATGTCATGCTAAGATTGGTGTTGCCTTTCCTTGTATTTCTGAAAGTTTACAACAGAAGAATAAACTGCTGAGCTCTTTGGTATAGACCTTAGAGTAAAACAAGTATAAATAAATATATTCTGTGGCTGTTTTATAGGTATGAGATCCTCACTCCAAATGCTATTCCTAAAGGCTTTATGGATGGCAAACAGGCTTGTGAACGAATGGTGAGCAGTTATTTATTGCAATTATTTTCCTGTACTCTCCCAAGGATTGGGACGGATTACAGATTAAAACAGCCATAAAACAATCAATTGATACATTCATCATACAAAATATAAAGGCAAAACAAAAGAAAACCACATAACTTAAAAACAAAAACCACCATACTGGTTGGTCTAAGTGAAAGCTTGCTGGAAGAGATGTCTTCAGTTCTTACATTTTAGAGATGTTGCCTGCATTTTAGCAGTTAAATGTATGTCTGCGATGTTGCATAGGGTGAATCTTTTTGTTTCCTCTTCCCCTTCTCTCCCCAGATCCGAGCTTTAGAACTGGACCCAAACTTGTACAGAATTGGGCAGAGTAAGATCTTTTTCAGAGCTGGAGTCCTGGCACACTTGGAAGAAGAACGGGACCTCAAGATCACAGACATCATCATCTTCTTCCAGGCTGTCTGCAGAGGATATCTAGCCAGAAAGTATGTAGCACAGAGGGATTCCCTGGGCAGGAAAAGAGACTCTGACATTACTCATTAGGTCATACTGTGGTTATTGTTCATGTCCAGTAGCCGTATTATCTTGAACATGTCTAGATTTGAATTGAATCTTTCACTCTCAATTCCTAATGTAAGTTAGGACTTGAGAGGCTAGGCAGATTAGATGTGCCAGTTCTCTTTCTGCCATCTGTTAATTATCAGACTGTACTATTATTAATTTACTCTTACCCTGTCAGTTGTCATGTGTTGTGGCACCCTATGGTATGCCATGCAGTAACACAGCTTTACTCAATTGAGTAACTGTTGGGCTGATGTTATACTGCTGTTTCCCTTGACTTTTAAATTATATTGTCATTACTTTAACTGTTATATATTCTTTAGTAAATCATACAGTGATTTCCGATGAGCAATTTACTTGGCAGTTGAATAATCCAGTGTGTAATTTTGTGAGCACTGAGACATTCAACCAACAAATCCTTTAATTGTTCTCTTATCGCCACTAAATGCAGTGCATGCATTCTGCCTCTCTTGTCCACAGGGCTTTTGCTAAGAAACAGCAACAGCTGAGTGCTTTGAAAGTGCTACAGAGGAACTGTGCAGCTTATCTCAAGCTACGTCACTGGCAATGGTGGAGACTTTTCACAAAGGTTGGATACCTCTCTTGTGTCTTAATTTGCAGATGATGGCAGTTAGAATTTAGTTATTGACATAATGATCAAACAGGATGAATCTTTGAGGAAGTGACTTTCCAAGAAATTTTTGAATATTTTTTTAATGCAATCCTGGGTTCAATAGTATATGAATAAGATGGACATGGAATCATTAGGATTTCCCTCTTTTTTTTTTTATTTCTATTTCATTGTGAGGAGAAGACATATTTATTTTCTGGAAACTTCTAATTAGTTATTTACATTATTACGAATCTAAATCAGCGCACTGGGTTCTAACCCTTATCAGAATCTCAGGCAGATGTTACACTGATATATACAAAGTGTAAATACAACACAATTTTAAGGAACTACATTTTTAAAAATAGAATGTATACATATTAAGTTTATGTACCAATACATTATGCAAGCACAAGATGTATTTATACTGGACTTGAAAAACTCTTAGACACAAAATTTGGTGCCAACTTGGGAAGAACTACTACCGGGCCCAAGGAGAGCTGTACTGGCAAATAGGAGGCAAGAAGCTGGGGAGGAAGATGAGAGCAGAGTTAAAACTGCAGATAAGTGCAGGAAATATTTTAAATAAAAAGTATTGAGATGGGGCCATGGGAGGAAGCAAAATAAGTACAAACCATCACTAATTTTTTTTAAATTAACAAACTTAAGGGGCAATAGGAACCACTAAAAGTAAAAATGGAGAAAAAAACAAAGTAAAATAAAAATATGGAGGAAAATGTTCTAGCTGCTAGCAATTCTGGGCTGGTACCCACATTTTCTAACTGTTTCATGCCTCTACATATGATATAGTTTATCTGGATTTGGTGGAAGCTTTTCCAGTACTACATGAGATTGATTTTTGAGTTTCAAAATGAGAAAAAATGGGGGCTAAAGAATTGGGTACATCAGTAACCAACTGGGAATGGGTGCACAGTGCAAAGCAGGAGCTAAACAGACACATTTATTTTATTTTTATTCTGCTTTTCAGCACTTCAAAGCGGATTACATTTAGGTACTGTAGTTATCTCTGTCCCCAGAGGGCTCACAGTTTCTTTCACTTACTTCCCTCACAGAGGGAAGTAAGTGAAAGAAAAGATGCCATTCCTTTACTGTAATAGGGCAGTTTTCAGCCCACATTTGGAATAAATATGGGGTTCAGTTTTGAGCATCCTTCCTTCCTTGAATATTTGAATTTGTTCTTTTAGAAGTTTAATGGGATGGAATTTCAGGTCTAGATATAGCTTAATTTTGCGGGTTCTCTGTGGAGTGCCTTTTGAGCCTTTAAGACAAGTTTCTTTGAAGGACTTGACATTAAAGACAGTTTTTCTGGTTGTCATCTGTTCAGTCAGGTGGGATTACCAAGCTTCAAGGTGCTGTCTTTTCGGGATCCTTTTTTACGTATTGTGGATGACAGGGTGACGTTGCATACAGTTCGCTCCTTTTTGCTGAAAGTTTTGTCTTCTTTCCATATGAATCAGACAGTTGAGCTTCCGGCATTTCCGGAGTGGTCTAGAGTCTCCGCAGGATAGAGATGTGTGGATGTGTGTCACTCTGTTGCATTATTTGAAGGTCACTAATGGTTTTTGGTGGTCGGATCATCTTTGTGTTTGGAGCAAAAAAAAACAAGAGAGCTTCTAAGGCTACGATATCTAGATGGCTGACGGAGACCATTTGGTCGGCCTATATTTGTAAGAGTCATGAAAGTCCAATGGGCCTCAAGGCACATTCGACTAGAACGCAGGCAGCTTCTTGCGCAGGGTGTCAGTTGGTGACTTCCAAAAGATATGTAGGGCCACAGTGTGGTCCTCACTTCATACTTTCACCAAACGTTACCGGTTGGATGGTCGGGCGCAGGAGGATGCAACCTCCTGTGAAAGTGCGTTAAGAGCAGGTCTTTTGGGTTCCTGTCCAGTGTTAGGGATGCATGGGAACATCCCACTTGTCTAGACTGATCTAAGTAGGAAAATTGGCTCTTCCCTGCTAATTTGTCTTCCTGTAATACCACAGATCAGTCCAGAAACTAGTCCCATTTGCTGCAGAAATTTTCAAAGTCCTCCAACTTTCATCGCAATGTTTTCATCGCAGATTTGGGGGGAGGGGGCCACAAATATTGTCCATACCACATGAAATTCATCCTCCGTGTCAAGATCCTTTGTTTCATGCTTGTTGCATGTTTCGCAACAGTCCATGCTCGTGGACCAACTTCTTGTAAACCTCAAATTTTGTATTCAATGCATTATCCATCACCGCGGTTACCCCTTCAACCAGTGTTGCTCTTTCTCCTAGGACAAGCAGAATAGTAGTCCTCACACATGGGTGACATCAGATAGAACCTGGCACGGAATTTTAATCTCAAAGATTCTAGAGCTTTCAGCATGCCCTACTGAGCATGCTCACGATGTGATGTGGCGCACTCAATGACGTGCCTTTGATGCACTTGATGGCATGGTGCCTTCTGTGCACGCGATACCTCGGCATAGTGCCCTTGGTGCACTTGCCACAGTGGCTTCAGTGCACTTGATGCCTCTGTGCCCTCGTTCCCTTGGCACAGTGCACTTTGTGCCCTCTGTGCACTCAATATCACAGTGCCTTTGCAGTCTAGGTCACAATGCCTTCATGGCACTTGACTCCTCAGTAGGGTGCCATCGGGCACTTGCCACGCTCGGTGCATTCAATGCCTCTGTGCCCTTGGTGCATTCAATGCCTCTGTGCCTTTGAGGCACTCAAGGTCACGGTGCCTTCGGGGCACTCTACCCCTCAGCAAGTGCCCTCGGGCACTTGCCACGGTAGTACCCTCCGTGCACTTGATACTGCGGTGCCCTCGCGGCTCTTGTTGTTGTACCCTCGCTGCACTCAGTGCTGTGGTGGCTGCGTTATCATTGTTGCCGCTGTGCTGTCTGTGCTGGCGGTGCTCTTGATGCCCCTGGGGCCCTTGATCCATCAAGATGTATGCATGGCCACCCTAGGGACTGGGGCGGTCGAAGTGGTGGCAAACCCTCGATGCTGTCGACCCCACTTCGTCAAGGTGAGCAACCTCTGTACCAGCATGACCTCAATGCCATCACAATGTGGTGCTGCCTCAGTAAATATTGACTCTCTCAAGGCCATCAAGGTGTGGGGCCACCAGAGAGGCCTTCGGACCACTGATGCCTCTCATTACCGCCTCGACTGTCTAGCCCCACCAACCAGGCACTGGATTCGCCATTGAGCGCTCTTGTTGCCACTGTGGGACTCTTTGAAGCTCCTGCATGATCCTGCAGCCCTCAGGGGGGCAGTGGTTCTTAGCCTTTTCTGGATTAAGCACAGGGGCTGCCATATTCTCGAGGCCCTCTGATGCACTGGTGCATCTGTATGCAGAGGCACTGGGAAGCACAGAACTGCCCCTTCAGCTAACGATCCCAGGGTTGGGGGTCCTGCCAAGATGCACACACCATCAATATTAATGTGTGCTAGTGAGGCTGTCAGCCGTAATGCTTGTGAGGCCATCGAGCTAACAGCATCGACACCACTGGACGCATCGGTGAGCCAAGGGAAATTGCTGTTGGCACTAGCGGACATTGGTTCCTTTTGATATCAATGAACTGTCAGTGGGGGCTGTCTGTGGTGGGTTGGTCGCATTGGCATCTCAGCGATCAGTCGTTGTGCCTCAACTCTCCTTTGGGGGGGGGGGGGTTGCTAGGCCCCAATCCTGCTGCTTCCCTCTCCCCTCTGGAAGGGAAGACTCAACTGGGTTCCAGGGCAATCCTTTTGGGTTCCCTCGACGCCTGACTATGCACCCCTTTGAGGGGATGTCCCTTGTTTTCTGTTCCCAGACAAGGTATGGCACTGCTCTGACTGGCACCAGCTCTGAGAATAATTGAGAATAGCTCTGAGATGCAGCAGGTCTATCCATGAGGGAGCCTGTCCAATTTTGCTCCCTGGTGACCTTACAGGTTTCCCCCCTGTTCAGGAGTCATTTTGGAATCTACTTGACTTGATGAGGGTCCTTCTTAAGGATCGTTATCAGTCATTCTTGCCTGCAGAACCCTCCTCTGTGAGGAGAATTTCAGTCTGTCAGCTGGGTGATTGTGCCTTTCACCCTTATTGCTATGTCCATGGCTGAGGGAGTTGGGGGCCGAGTACCCCGCAATAAAGGCACTACCCTCTGCTAACAGTAGGGCCCATTCTTTGGTTCAGGCTGTCTTCCCGTGTTACCAACAGCACCACAGTTACTATTGTGCGGTTTGGTGCCTGTTGCGCATGGTTATGCTCAGGAGCAGCCTGTAGCTTGGTATTCACCCAACTGAGGACTACCATCCTGCTTGTCCTAGGAGAAAGCGCAGTTGCTTACTTACAACAAGTGTTCTAGGACAAGCAGGATGTTAGTCCTCAGGAAACTCATCTGCCGCCCCGCAGAGTTGGGTTGTCCTGCATTTTGTTTTATTTTTTCATTCGTAGTTTTTCTCTGTTACGAGACTGAAGGGGGACATTGTGTGGATGCGCAGATAGTGGCATGCTGGGCATGCTCAGTATGCCGATCAAAGCTTCTAGAAACTTTGACGAAAGTTTTCCTTGCCGGGCTCCATCTGATAATGTCACTCATCTGTGAGGACTAATATCCTAGGAGAACACCTGTTACAGGTAAGCAACTGCGTTTTCTCTCAGCCCAGAAATCTTGTTCTACATAATATATAGTACATGGGAGATCTGCAACCTTCACAAAGCAGAGTTCACAAATCTCAATCAGGCTAATAGTGTATGCAAACCTGTCTCATACATATTCATTACAGATATCCTGAAAACATGACTGGCTAGGCGTGGCTCCGGGAAAGGGTTGTGAAACTGAATTTGGTAGACAGCACTTTTCTTTTCTTTTTTTTTTAATTTAATAGTTCTCCTTTAACTTGAAAGATAGCAGTCAGCTAGCCACGATCCCCCAGTGCATTGCCAATTTTTCTTGGTAACTGTAAGGATAGCTGCTATTGCCAAATGAGATAAAAGTTGGAGTGAACCTCAGAGCAGCAGAAATCTGATTCTACTCACTTCCTCATTTGATCCCCTCTAATTTGTTTTATTATGGATGTAAATTAATTGTTACCATCTTAGTTGTTCCTTCTATGAATGGTTTATCAAATTCAATAAATAAGATAGCTTTTGGTACTAGAACTACTTACTGATAAGGCCACTGCAGGAACTTGGGGTGTCATGAAACACCTGATGTAAAAAAATCCCAAAAATGGGATTGGATGGTTAAATGTATGCTAAATAGTGGTATACTCCCATAGAGATGTTTTAATGTAGTCAATTTTTCTTTCTCACTCTTAATATAAATAGGTACACCATCAACCTCCCAATAACACAGGGTTCTTGATTATGCACGCACACATTAAATGTTCTAATTCTCTCCTAATAGGTAAAGCCTTTGCTACAAGTGACACGGCAAGAGGAAGAACTACAGGCCAAGGATGAAGAGCTGCTGAAAGTTAAGGAAAAACAGACCAAGGTGGAGGGGGAGCTTGTGGAAATGGAAAGAAAACATCAGCAGGTTGGTGCTTCATCAGAGACCTTTGAGTTGTAATATATTTGAATAAATAAAATTTTGTTTATTTTTCAGCTATGGATAAAACCAAGTTTTCATATAAGCTGGACAGGCCTTTTCTAGCCAGTAGCTTTTTTTTTTTTCTTCTAAACACGGGTGTAAATATTAACAGATTGGCCAACATTTTGGTGTTTCTTGGAGTTCTAAGAATACAGAAGTGATTGCCAGCAGTTTTTTAAAAATTAATCATTAGCTGTTTTGTGGGGAAGGGATTTAGGAATATTAGTAACTGAAAAAAGTTAGTTTTTGCATTTTCTTTAATCTATAGGTATTTCATGATAGCTAATCTAAGAGAAATTCAATTTAAAATTATTCATAGAAACTATATTACTAGAGCAATGGGTATTCAAATGAAATTGTGGAATAATAATTTGTTTAGAATGTAAAATACAAAGTGGTACTTTTTATCATATGTTAATGGGATGGCCTAAATTACAAATTTACTGGTATAAAGAACAATGTTTATTAGAAAATTTTAAATACTAGCATAGAATGGTCAGATAAATTATTATATTTATATGAAAAGAAGAGTACATTGTCCAGCGGAGAAAGAAAATGTTTGTGTATCGCTTTATTAGCTAAAAAATATATATTATTGTCATAGAAGGAAGAAGAAGCTCCATTAAATGAAACATGGAGCAGATTAATGCACCAAACAGCATTTTATGAGATTCCAAGAAGTAAAGATATTCAAAATCCTTGACAAAAAAACTAAAAAAGATATTTCCAATTGTGGAAGGATATGGCACTATATATTACTTGAATATATTTAAAGGAGAATAATTTGAATAGCAAAAATGTACTCATTACTTGTTTAAAACCAACTCTTTATTATAAATATAGAGAAAAGTAGTTGGGATTAGTAGTTGGGGAATTAAGTAAAAATTATAGATATGATTTAAAATATAATATAAATATCAATATTTTTATTGTAGTTTTAACTGTAAATTTGTTTCATTTAATTTGTATGTTATGAAAACCTCAATAAAGCAAAAATAAAAAATTGTATTTTTAGGTGAGTATGGGCCACTATTGTTACTTAACGTTGGTGCTGAAGAGTTTTGAGCTTTTGTCAGGTTTGAGCCTTGTACCTGATTCTGGCTTGACCTGCTGGCCTTCTAGACAAGCCAAGAGAACTGAAGGAGGGTTATTCATCCCCTATCTAATTGAATTTGGAGCTTTGGGCCTGGGCCCTGCCAGTTACCTAGGTATAGCAGCAGCTTACAGCTTTTTTGACCATTTTGTGCTGGACTACTAGTATTAAGAGAAGCAGAACTGGCAGTTACAGCCTCCTATATCCCATTCTGCCAGCAGGAAGAGTGGCTATTGTGGCTAGCTGAGTCCATCTTGCTGGGCCACAGAAATGAAGAGGAGTGGCTGTATTCAACAGCATATCCTTCCGCATCCACTGATTTCAGGAGCTTAGAGACTGGTGTGGCAGGAGGAGAGGGAAGGGAAGACTTAATGGAGAAGGGAGTATGAGGAGGGAGAAAAGATAAGTAAATAAGAGGCTGCAGTGTAAAGGAGTGGTAGAGTTGAGAAAGCAGTTGGAGTTGTTGGGGAGAAGAAAGGGAGGCAATGGGAGGAGCAGCCACAAGTGGAAGAAAGAGGAGATAAAAATGAATCTGAAGAAATAAGGAAGACAGGAAAATGAGAAAGCAGAAGAATGATACAACTCTGATAGAGAGAACCAAAAATAGTACAAAAAGCAGAGACAGGTAAATCAACTAGAGAGGTTGAAAAGAATTTCATTTTTCACACACATTCCCAGTTTTCTTTTCCCTGTACTAATTAATTTAAATGTACACATGCTTGGTTCTTGGAGCCAAGCCAGACTTTTGCCTGATTCTGGCTCTGCTTGCCTGTCATTTATATTTTTTTTACTCCCCTTTTAGCTGTTAGGACTGAGGTAGAACAGAACACTAAATAGCTCTGGTCTAGCAGTACATAGTGTGGCTGAGGAAACAGGCAGGAAGCGCTTCTCTCCTGCCTCCTTCCACAGCTGTTGGTGAGAGGGGTCTACCAGTAGGCCACCTATGGAGACAGAGAAGTGCTTTCTCCTAGGACAAGCAGGATGGTAGTCCTCACATGTGGGTGACATCATCTGATGGAGCCTGGAATGGATTAACTTATGTCAACGTTTCTAGAAACTTGGCACACTGAGCATGCCCCACATGCCACTATCCACGTGTTCACGGGGGGGGGGGGGGGGGAGGAGTGTCTCTTCAGTCCTTTCTTTTCTGCAGAGCTGTTGTCTCGCGGAGGTAGAACTCATGCTCTTTTTCTCTCTGGAAATTTCTTAAGTGATTTTTTTGCTTTTTTTCTTCCTGTGCTGGTTGTCTCCTCTGGTTCCCACTTCTTTCTTGGTCAGTGAGTATTTTTTCACGCTGCTCCCGTACCCACCAGTCTTACTTTTGCGGTCCCTGGTGAGCCTCATGGTGGCCTCAGGCTTCCATCAGTGCCCTTGGACTATGTCTCTGACAGATCCACATGAAGTGTGCATCCTCCTCCTAGGGCATCGCATGATGTTCGGGGCTGCGAATTTCGTGCTCAAATGACCCGAAAAGACCGTTGGGCCAAGTTTCAAGATGTAGAAGTTTTTTGCTTTGGGGGAAAAATCCAAACCCTTCACTTCGGCATCGATGTCATCCTTGCCTAAGGACCGAGGGGAAACATTCGTCCTCAGTCCCTCGATGACCACTCCTCCCCCAAGGGCTTATTGGGGAAACAGGCTCCAGGGATCACCCAGTCTCAGTCTCCTACAAGTGTAGACTTCAGGATTGTCTTCCTCATCCTCAGCACCAGGGAAGGACTAGGCGGAGCACTGTGGGAGGTCTCGGAAGCATGTGGGGCTGGGCTTGGGCTGGCTACGGCACTTGTCGTCTTGCCCCGGAAGCAGCCACGGTGAGAGGAGGCACCATCCTCCCTAGATGCCAGTGGCCCGAGGCCATCCACACCAGTTCCAGTGCCGGACGTCGATCCTCCTCAGGTCTCTGAGGAGGAGTTAGACTCTTCCCTCCCTCTCAGCCTGCCCTTTCATCGGAGGCTTTGAGGCAGAGTTGGAATGTTGGGTGCTTTGCATGACAGGGAACCGGGTGCTCCAGCAACCTGGGCCGGCATCGTCACCAATGTCATTGAGGGCTGGTGCCTGTGCCGATGCCGCAGGGCTGGAGCCGTTGTTGAACCAGCTTGATGTCATCCTCTATGTCTCACCGACCCAGGTTACTACCGGCGCCCCACAATTCCTTGGTGAGCCGTTGGGCACCGAACGCAAGGCGTCCAAGCTTGTCCTCATAGGAATTCCTCAGAGGAAAAAAGTCTGATGCCCTCCACTCTATGTAATCCCCTTGTCACACCCGTCCGGCACTGTCAGGACCAGGGCTTGGGCCTTCGAGTCCCTCAGAACCCCTGCCTAGAGATGTGCCCAGTGCTACTCGGCCCCCTCTCTCTGGGCAGCCGGATGAGTTCGAGGGCCCATATGGACCCCTGAGGGAAGAATACTTCTGATAAATCTGATGATCTTCCATCAGATTCTTCCCACCTGGAGGAGCGCTGCCATTCTCCACCTTAGATATTACCTTCGCGGGGTTCGTCTGGGCAATGGTTTGAAGCCATTCCCTTTCACTTAAGATGGAGGAAGGTGCCCCCATGGGCAAGCAGGTTGGTAGTCCTCACATATAGGTGACATCATCAGGATGGAGCCCAATCACGGAACACTTTTGTCAAAGTTTCTAGAACTTTGACTGGCACCTATTGGGCATGCCCAGCATGGCACTAACCCTGCATCCAATAAGGGTCCCCCTTCAGTCTCTTTTCCGCGCAGCAGTAGCCATGCGGGTTAAGGTGCTCTCTAGAGATTCCTGAAGGAATTTTCCTCACGGAACTTATTTCTAAAATTTCAAAATATTGTACCCCATGGGGGTCCCCCTATCTATTCCGTAGTCCGCAGTCGCAGGTAAGGCTTTGCTCTCATTTGCGGTCTATTCCTGTCTATTTTTTCCCTTCGGGGGGCCTATCAGCCATCAACTGCACCGCAGCTAAAGTTTTGTCGAAGCCATGGCATCGTTTTTCATCGGTGCCCCAATTGTCCTTGGACATTGTCAATCACAGACCCGCATAGGGTCTGTGTGGTGTTTTGGGGTCGGACCACGATGTCTCAACTTGCATCAAATGTGCCAAATGACACCGAAGGGTCGTAAGGCCCGCTCAGAGAAGATGGAGTTTCTTTTTCAGGCAAAACCACAGATCCACCGAACCGCTTCGACATTGTCTGAGCCAATGCTGTCCACCAGGCACAACTACTCCGAAGGCATAGACTTTTTTCTTTTTCGGCTCCAGAGAAGGACCGAGGAGAACATCGTGAAAAGTGTTTGACACCATCAGAAGGCTCAGTCCCGCTGATCCAGGCAAGCCCTCTGCATTGGATCAACAGAGCCACCGACAAAGAAATCCTGGTCCAGAGAAGGCCCCGTCTTCCTCTGCAACTGGGTCACCAAGGTGTTTCCCCCACCTTCATTGGTGCAGGGATCTGCGACTGCCACTGTCAAACCGGTGGACCCTCTGGCTATGCCAGTGCTGCCTCCTACTCCAGAGCTGGGGTTCCATGCTACAGGCTTCCGTGAGGAATTGGATCGGATGATCCAAGATACCATCGGAAAGGCACTGCAGGGTTTCCAGCCTCCGTTGACCGCCGGCACCGATGCCAGTTCCAGTCGCCGACCCAATTCCCACGGTGCTCGCACCGCTACTCGGCAGGCTGGATGCGTTGATCGGTGCCCTTCCACAGGTGGAACCGATGATACCGATATGTCCAACGCTTCCACCCCGATTCCTTTGTCATCGGACGATGAGGAAGCACCAAGGCCGGAACCTATGCCTGGATCGTCTGGGATCTTGCCACTGACTCGCCCATTGATGTCATCGATACCCTCAATAACCGCATTGTCCTCAATCGGTGCCTCCATCTATGCCGTTGGTGCCACTGTCTGTGCTGTCAGTGCCTAGACCTGATCCTTCAGGATAGCACCATTACTTCTTCCCTCTGGAGATCCTATGGGAGCATGTGATCAGCCTTACGATCCTTGGACCGATGATTCTTCCCAGGATTCTGATAATCTACCTTCAGAGCCATCTCCCCCCTGAGGAGAGAAGACGTTCTCCTCCCGAGGACCTGTCTTTTATTAATTTTATAAAGGAAATATCTGAAGCTATACCATTCCAACTCCAGACACAGATCCTGGAAGTGCTCCAATTCGTAGATGCACCCAAGGAAATCATGTCCATATCCATTTATGAAGTCCTCCTGGACCTTGAAGAGGAATTGGGAGCATCCAGGATCTGTACCACCAGTGAATCGAAAACAGATGCCACCTACCTGGTATAGACTGCCCTGTTTCTCCAAAAATCACAGCTGGATCACCATTCTGTGATTGTAGAATCAGCCCAGAAAAAGGCACGACGTTCTAAGCCTCATTCTTCCATACCTCCAGGGAAAGAACAGAGGTCCCTGGATGCATTTGGCCATCGTGCGTGGCTAAATGCTTATTTCTCGCATTGCCTCCTCCCAGTTATACATGACTCAGTATAACAGAGACCTATTTAAAAAGATCCAGGAATTTTCTGAGTCTTTACCTGACCAGCTTCACGATCAACTCAATACCCTGGCTCAGAAGGGTCTAGATGCTGGCAAGCATGGGGTCTGCGCTGCCTATGACATT